>NW_017616650.1:35000-390000 GCF_001879475.1 Ipomoea nil
GAATTTCAAAGGCGGAATCCATCAAACTTTTATGTTGCACAAATAAACATATTTTATATGTTTTTTCTATAATTTTTCGTTCCTCCAGTTAATAAACGCAAATGTCTTAAGCAATACGTACGAGGACATTAAGCCAAGGGTTGACCATCAATAATAACAAGTAGAATTAATTGGGAATCTCAAAAATGAAAAACAAAAAAAAAAAAAAAAACATTATTTTAACACTAAGGTTGTCTAAGAAAGATCTGGTTGGTGTATCCAATAAAACAACTAATTAATTACTTTTTAAGCATCATTTGAAGTCTGCTAAACGTACAGTAAATTATTTCGATTGATCTTAAGTATCACATGATCCCAACATAATTTTTTTCTCCAAACACTAACTTCCATGCAACGCCAGCATGTACGCTGCGTCATTTTCCAAGTGCGATATTAATGTAAAAGCTAGATCCACGTACTAAGACTCAAGTCAAAACCAATCATTAATAGTTTAATCATTCTTTAATTTCTTCATCAACAATTATATATCCGAAATTAATGGCTAAAAAGATTAAACATCACTTTCATACTTAAATGATCACGAGTTTGATATGTTCTTAATACAAACACATAAATAAAATTTACTTAATATAAACTCTCTATTTTAGTATGCTCGGTGGGACTAGTTCAGTTGGTTTAAACCACATTCTAAAAGCCTTACTCCAACAGTAAGTGAAGGTTTGAATCTCACTAAAAATCTAGTGAGGGTGTCTTGAGAGCTTATGATTAATTTAGCCTAAGCTAAAAAACATAATGTGTGTGTTACCATCCAATCTTACATCTCTATGTTACACCCAAGTAATGGTTCTCACATGCTGCTTAATATTCGGCGTACGTACACGTTGCTATTGACTAAGGCCAATCTTTTGTATTGGCAACTTAATTATTGATGGTAACACATGATATGCATGTGCAATAAGCCAAACTTTTTCTTTAAAAAACTAAACCACAATATTTATGGAAACTTTTACGTATGTATTTAATAATATGAGTTAATTTTATTTCAGTCTTGGATTTATAGATGAGAGTTTATTTCTAGTCTTTTTTCTAGAACTTATTCTTTTGATAGTATTATTGTAGTATGACTATTTTGTTGAAATTTTAGCATAAAGGACATAGAAAGTGACTATTTTGTGGTATAAATATATGTGGGTCCATATTAGATTTGGGTCGGGTGAAAGTAGATTCAAGTTCTTCGTAGTGAGACGAATAAATTGATATATTGTACGTTTAAAATGGATAATAAGTGAATGAGAAATTGATTCTCAAAGTTGACCCATTTGAGTTGGAAAATGAAGGGGGAAAGGCATTGTAAAAGCATTTCTCCCACATTGATTTGAAAAGTGGATTTGCACCACTGAGCCTTTTAGAGATATGCTGAATTGCATAGGTACAAAGACTCTCTCTTGCGCTCATGCTTGACTCTTGACTCGTGTACGCCGACATCTACGGACTTTCAACTCAGAGCCACTCAAGTAGTCATTGTTTAGGGTGTTACTATTTGGTCAACTCATTTTGACTCTTGACTCCTGTACGTCGACATTTACGGGCTTTCAACTCAGAGCCAATCAAGTAGTCCTTGTTTAGGGTGTTACTATTTGGTCAACCCATTTTGACCGAGTAGGGACCGAGTAGTAAAATTGAATATATAACTTTCAGACAACTATTTGTGGGTACTCTTCGGAGTACCGTAATATATATAACCTTCAGACAATTATTCGTGGGTATTTTTCGGAGTACCGTTTTGGCAATGTTAATTCTGATCTGTATGAATAAATTTCAATTTATTTTTGAGTATTAAACTTAGGGGTTATGTATCTGAATTTATTTCGGAAATTAATACCATTGTTTAATGCTAATAAAATCTTCTTCTCCTATAAAACTTGTGTTGGACAGAATGTTTTACCTACTAGTTTTGAATTCTCAAAATCTTTGTTTTCTCTCTTCCTCTCTCAAAATCGTTTTGTTATGAGAAATTTCTAGTAACACTTCCATTAAAAGGAATGATGTGCTCGCCGTTGTTCTAGTTCCCTGGACTTTTGTTTGAGTGTTCAAACTTAAAGTCGTGATCCATTTTTATCCTGAGAGACTGACGCTACAATGCTCCTATCACTCTCGGAAGGTAGCGAATCAGTGTTAAGAAAAGTGAATGTTACACACGATTTGGATTTTTCCTTACTTTCTCGTTGGGTTTATTTTCTAATAGAGTTAATTCCACTAGAGGTCCATTGTCTTTGGTGGCAATTCTAAATTTAGTCCCAAACTATTGTTTTTGCCATTTTATATCCCAGACTATCGCTTTTTGGACACTTTTGGTCCTTCTTATGGTTTTTTCTATTTTTAGTAAGGACATTTTTGTCTCTTCATATTTTTCTTTTGTTATTTTTTCGATTTCAACCGGTTTAATTGATTTAGGACTTTACTAAAAATCGATTGAAAAATATGGTTACTAAAAATGAGAGATTAACTCAAGTTCTAAACCAATTAAACCGGTTGAAACTAGAAAAATAACATAAGAAAAATATGAAGTGACAAAAATGCCCTTACTAAAAATAGAAAAAATCATAAGAAGGACCAAAAGTGTCCAAAAAATGATAGTCTGTGATTTAAAATGGCAAAAACAATAGTCTGGAACTAAATTTAAAATTGTCACAAAAAACAAAGGACCTCTGGTGGAATTAACTCTTTCCTAATACTATCAGTTAGTCAAACTAGTTAACGCAATTAGCTATTAGCGTAAGCCCTACGTGGCTACGTCTGTTGGGCTACTTAAAGTAAGCCCAAATACACTATATGATCACCAAGATTACAAAAGAGATAGAACTGATTTATCCATACAACTATGGTCTAATATTATATTTCATATCAAGTCAATCTCCATCATCTTCTGGAGTTAGTACATTGCAAGTCAATTCTCACTTCAAGCTTCAACAAATACAACCATGTCTTCAACAAGGATTTCTCATTCACTGGACAGTCTTTGAATGCCTTTCAAAATAATACTGAGATGAATAATAATAGAATAAATCACTTAAATAATAATCAGACTTATTAGAGTACTTGGAATTCTTGTTCTGCCAGGACCTTCACGCTGCCTTCTTTATGAGGAATATCATATCTCAAAAATAATATGTAAGATTTCTTCCACTCATCTCAAACTAATCTCCCGAAGACTCCATAACCTGTTAAAAATTCATGCCATATGTAACTACTCCATTCACGCCATCTTGCAATCTAAACAATATAATTAAATTAATCTTCTTAATTAAATTATGATAATTTTTACAAATAATTAACCAATTTTAGAAAACATGTGTATCATTTATAAACTTACACGAAATATAATACTAGTAAGTATATATACTTTGTATATCGGTTCTCTCGTAATATACATATTTAAGTAATTTCACTCGACATAAATAATTTATCTTTATTATCTCTACCTAAGTTTTGCTTGCAAATAATTAATGAAAATTGTTTCATCCCAAAAGTAGAAAAGCCATAAATGGGATTTAAGTGTTTTTATTTCCGTAAGATGTGAGACATGGTACTTCAAAACTCTTTACAGCTATTGCACACTACAAACAGTACAAACCACGCACCATTCCAAATTAAATGTGACCACGACCAATGATACGCATTCAAGACCCAAAAAAAAAAAAAAAAAACAAACAAAAAACAAAAAAAACAAAAAACAAAAAAAAAAAAAACAAAAACAAAAACAAAAAAAAAAATCTACTGACTCCCTAATTCTACTACCTCATTTTTACTCCAAATATAAAAAAATATTTTTATCACGTGAGTCTCAAAAAACGTGTCTACATAAAAAGATTATGAGAGAAAACAGAAGTTGAAAGTACATGTAGTATTTTTCAAAAAAAAAAAAAAAAAAAAAAGACAAAGACAAAGAAACAGCTAGGCTAGGAGTTAGCAGCCTAGCTACATCTAATAAAACTCATATTTATATCATGATTCTAATTAATCAGAGTGGAATAGGAAGTGTTGGTATATATATCATATATAGTTAGCTGGAACTTATTATTCAACTAGTTTTTTTTACGCGCTTTGTGCGAATGAGATAATGTCTAATAATTATTCTTAAATAAGTATTTTAAAATATATCAATGCAATATTATATAGGAGATGTTCAAGCATAGGTAAATAAATGTTGAATTTGTTTATTTAAATCGGTAAGTTAAAGTATATAAATGCAAAATAATATTTAAGAAATTGATTATAATTATCACTAAAGTAAATGTTGGCAACTTTGTAATAACGCTAGTCTAAATACTTAGTCTAAAAGCAATAGTCTAAATAAATACTACTTTTTATTTAAATTTCTCTAATTCTTCTTAATTATCTTTTGGGTAGCATTATCATTATCTTCATCTTCAGTACATGTCCTCTTTTTTAAAAATTAATTATACCTACATTTTTTTGTTCCAGTTAAGGGCCTAACATTATTGACTCTTATTAGATTTGTAGATACTACATGACTTCAGTTTTGGATAGCGGTTATAAATTTTTCAATAAATCAAATATTATATTACTTACTCTTTCTCAATTTTCATTATATCTCTCTGTTTCTTTCCTACTTCTTTGTTTTTGGCCTTTCTGATCTCCCTCACGGAGTTGATGCTTACTTGAAATGGTGTTTTCTTAATACGAACAGATATCGATCAACTACGCTCAATGACATTTGCTCACTTATATATATCATGAATTTTCAAAAAAAAAAAAAAAGAATTATAATTTTAGTCTCTAAGATATAAGGCGTGTAGTTTCCATTCATAATTAATATAAAGTTGCAATAATATCTTTAATTAGTTACCAATGTGACGTATTTAGTTCTTGTTCTAATGAATTGTGTTTAATTTGTTGGATTAAAACCTAAACAACACCCAACAAGTTTCTATATAATGACATTTGTTAAAAGGATGACTAAATATGTGCATTAGTGACTAGCTCAATTTGATCCTTAGACCTTTTGTAATAAAATTTCACTAGCAACCAACTAAGCTACTTCAACCTTCAATGACTTCTATGTATATTAATACTTCATTTATGTATACTAAATCATATATATACACACACATAAATACATAATGGGGGATGGAGTGAGGGTGGGGGCTTATAACTCAATGATTAAAATTGCAACTATTCAATAATAATAATAATAATAATAATAATAATAATAATAATAATAATAATAATAATAATAATAATAATAATAATAATAATAAAAAATAAATAAATAAATGAGCTGAAAATATATATAAATACCAAAAACATCACAATCACCTTCCTACCCTATGATAATAAAACAACAAAAACACTAGTAAGTATATATTGGACTATATGATGGTACTAAACGATATTGAATGAGAACCATATTTTTTTGTAAAACAACATATCATTCTTTTTCCTCTCATTTGCTGCCCCTTCCCCACAATTTTCTATTTCTGCTGATACACTGAATGTCAGATTGACATGGATTCATTTATGGGTCATGATTCTTCTCCTCCTTTTTATTTTTTGAGTACTATGGACTATGTTATAATATAGTATTTATTCATACGTACATATATTTTCTCAACCTAATGAAGCACAAAGAAGCTATAACCCCCCTTCCCCCTTTAAGGTTTAAACTTGTGACCTCCTATCTGTGAAAGTCACATAAATGACATTGAGTTACAAGCTACTTGGCTTCTTCTCCTCCTTCTAGTATAATGGGAAATATTTTCATTTTTTTCCTAGATAGTGAAATTGTTTTCTCTTTGGCATGAAAGATAAGGGAGGTAGGGACGGAGTAAAGCCTAAAGCCTTAAGATTATCTTATGCGAATTGAAGTAGTGACGCCATCTTCTTGAGTACAATATAATGATGGCTGCTTTAATATAATTTAATTTAGATTCAATCAATATGTCTTAGTAGCTTTCAATGCATTTGTGAAACATAATGAAATCATCACGACTGACTCATGAAATTAATGCACCAAGATTAATTAAGAAATTAAAGGATGAATTCACTTGATGATGATGAGGAATTGCATGATGGTTTGATTCTTGTTCTATCTGATTTGGCCGCCCTTCTCTCTATAATAACGAGTACGTGTCAATATAATGTTGATGTTAGGGCGGGATTGGTTTGCACATAGGAATTGGAATCGGAATCGAAATGAGTATCAAATATTTGGTAATGGTAATGAATTTTGGTGAAAGTATTTTACATGTTTGGTAGTAAGGTGAAATGGAAATGATTAGGCTAAGGATGAATAATGGGATGAAACCCTTATAAAATAAGGGAATGAGTTTTTTATGGGGTATTCTAAATCCATTGTAATATTTTAAAAATCAGTCAACCAAAAAATAGCAATCACTTTCGTACCCATATGTGAGTGCTAAACATGCCAACTAAACACTCCCTTAATTTATCTAATCATTACCGATGTTTAAGGCATGTACTTTGTTAGAGTTTTGGAGTTAAAGTCAAGCGAAATTATAATTACCTACCTTGAGAGTTGTGATACATTGAAAAGATTAAATTTAATACATAATGTTTAACACAATTCATAAAAGATCACAATATTCAACTAAAAATAGTAATTAGTAATTCATTCAAAATCAAATTTTTATTAATATATATATATATATATATATATATATATATATATATATATATATATATATATATATAGATCACGTATAGGTGAGATTGTGAGATCAAATCTTGTGCATCAATCTAATTAATTTTAATGGTCTAGATTAAGTGTGTGTGAACGCAATTAAATGTTTGCGAACACGATTAAGTGCGTGCAAATGTGTTTAGTCTAGATTGGTCTAGGTGACATTGTGAGATAAAATTTTGTGCATCAGTCTAATAAATTTAATGGTCTGGATTGATAGATCGCGTATAGGTGAGATTGTGAGATCAAATCTTATGCATCAATCTAATTAATTTTAATGATCTAGATTAAGTGCGTGTGAACGCGATTAAATGTTTGCGATTTGCGAACACGATTAAGTGTGCAAATGCGATTAATCTAGATTGGTCTAGGTGACATTGTGAGATAAAATTTTGTGCATCAGTCTAATAAATTTAATGGTCTAGATTGATAGATCGCGTATAGGTGAGATTGTGAGATCAAATCTTATGCATCAATCTAATTAATTTTAATGATCTAGATTAAGTGCGTGTGAACACGATTAAATGTTTGCGAACACGATTAATTATGTGCAAATGCGATTAATCTAGATTGGTCTAGGTGACATTGTGAGATCAAATTTTGTGCATCAGTCTAATAAATTTAATGGTCTAGATTGATCTAGATTAAGTGTTCGCAAATGCGATTAAATGTATGCGAACGCGATTAAGTGTGTGCAACGCAATTGATCTAGACCATTAAAATTTATTAGATTGATGCACAAGATTTGATTTCACAATCACCTAAATAGGTATTCTCATAGGAACTATATATATATATATATATATATATATATATATATATATATATATATATATATATATATGTATATATATATATATATATATATATATATATATATATAAACACCTACGATCTTAAAGCTTGAAGGCACAACAATGTGCTCTAGAAGAAGAGATAGTGTGCACTAGAACTCTGAAAAGACAAAAATGTGAATGGTAAGGTAGAAAATATGAAATAATTAAATTTAATACACGATCTTCAACACAAATCATAAATAATCACAATATTCAACTAAAATTAATAATTACTGATTCAATCAAAATCAAATGTTCTTTAATATTAATATATATATATATATATATATATATATATATATATGGAAGGGTTTAAGTACGGGGATGGCTTCTCATGTGGTTGTGCGGTTGACGCACCTTAAGTACACAAACCACGCACCTTAAGCACACAAACAAAGCACCTTAAGAACACAAACCACGCACTTAAGTACATAAACCATGCACCTTAAGCACACATCAAAGCACCTTAAGAACAAAAACCACGCACTTATGGTTTTAAAATAGCTCACCTAAAGTTTCACACAACTAACGCACCTTATGCATACAAATCACGCACCTTAAGAAAGAAAACAACACACCTTAAGAAGGAAAATCACACACCTTAAGTTTCAACAACTACTCACATTAAGCACAAAACACACGCACCTTAAAAAAACAAAAATCACGCACCTTAAGCACACAGAACCCACGCACCTTGAGAAGGAAAACCACACACCTTAAGTTTCAACAACTACTCACATTAAGCACACAACCCACGCACCTTAAGCACAATACCCACGCACCTTAAGCACAAACCTCACGCACCTTAAGCACAAAACCCACACACCTTAAGCACAAAACTCACACACCTTAAGCACAAAACTCACACACCTTAAGCACAAAACTCATGCACCTTAAGCACAAAACCCACGCACCTTAAAATTTGACATAGATGAAAAAATTACCAAATTACCATCGCATTTTTTAAAAATTTTTTTGGTAATCATGGACGTTGATTTAAGTAAGATCAATAGCTCCGATATAACAGCACATGGGCGCAGCAATCGCATTTGAACCTAATTATATATATATATATATATATATATATATATATATATATATATATATAGCATTTGAACCTAATTTTATATATATATATATATATATATATATATATATATATATATATATATATATATATATATATAGGCACAACTTGAGTTCTCCAAAACAAGAAATTTTAGCAAGATCAATAGCAGGGTTCGGTTGCGGTGGTGTTCAGTCATCGCGGGAGGGAAGCAAAGCCATTGGGCAAGGGTTTGCATCATCAATAAAACCCATTAGATCATGCCCACAGAAAAAATGAACAACTTGAGTTCTCTAAAACAAAAAATTCTTGTATGTCAGTTTGATACTAATAAATTGGTGGGTAGTGGATAAAGAACTCACGGTCGAGGAGACCGAAGAGATAACAAAATTAGAGACCGTTCAGAGGAATTAACATATCTGTCAACCATGGGAAAGAAACCCTAGTAAGCTGATACCAGATGATAAGAACTGTATAATTGTATTGAATAAGATAATTACAAAGATACAGATTACAGGTATATATACAATAAGAGAATCACATACAAACTAAGATAGGGAGTCATAATCTAACTCAAATACATAAAATCCTAATATATATTTTTCCACTATTTGATGGTACTAGACGATATTATTGAATGAGAACCATAATTTTTTGTAATACAACATGTCATTCTTATTCCTTTCATTTGCTCCCCCTTCCCCACAATTTTCTATTTCTACTGATACACTGAATGTCAGATTGGCATGGATTCATTTATGGGTCATGATTCTTCTTCTTCTCTTTGTTTTCTTTTAGTCTATTAACTCTATTACAATATAGTATTTATTTATACATATATATACTTTCTCAACCTAATGAAGCACAAAGAAATTATACCCCTCTCCCTTAAAGTTTGAACTTGTGACCTCTTATCTGTGAATTGAAAGTCACATAAATGACATTGAGTTACAAGCTACTTGGCTTCTTCTTCTCCTTCTAGTATAAGGGGGAATTGAATTAAGAATTTTCATTTTTTCCTAGATAGTGAAATTGCTTTCTCTTTGGCATGAAAGAGAAGGGGGGTAGGACAGAGTAAAGCCTAAAGCCTTAAGATTAGCTTATGTGAATTGAAGTGACGCCATCTTCGTGAGTACAATATAATGATGACTGCTTTAATATAATTTAGTAGCTTTCAATGCATTTGTGAAACATAATGAAATCATCACGACTGACTCATGAAATTAATGCACCAAGATTAATTAAGAAATTAAAGGATGAATTCACTTGATGATGATGAGGAATTGCATGATGGTTTGATTCTTGTTCTATCTGATTTGGCCGTCCTTCTCTCTATAATAACGAGTGTCAATGTTGATGTTAATTTATCTAATCATTACAGATGTTTAAGCCCTTAAGGCATGTACTTTGTTAGAGTTTTGGAGTTAAAGTCTAGCCAAATTAATAATTACCTACCTTGAGAGTAGAGATACATTGATTTTACTGCATGAGTAATATTATACATATTCTCACTCTATATTCCATTTTACTCCCTACTTACATGACACAATAAACTTTGATTTATTCAAAAAAATATGGACCACATCTTTTATTATTTTCTTTTCTTTTCCTTATAATAAAATCAAGTCACGTAACATGCATAAACTGAATTTAGTCGAATCCAATTATTATTTTCTTTACCACATTGCACCTGGCCAGAACTTGTGTTCATGGATGTCTCGTGTGTTAGGGACAAGGAAAACAGAAGAATCAAGAACTCCATATGTGTATCATATACATTTTTTTAATAAGATTTTAATTATCCTGTATGAGTCATTTAAATTATCTCATTAAACTTGTGAGATATAAGAAGTTGACAAATTATTCACGTTGCAATAAGATAATTCAACAATAAGAGAAAAAAATTAAGAAAATGTTATAGGGCAAATACAATCTCCAAAAATAGGCAATAAAAGTGAAATTAAAATCACCATCCAAGATATAAAACTTCTGTTACGAACCTTTCAAATAAAGATGACAATAATTTAAATTTTATATTTAAATTATTCTAAGATTGAATATTTGTAAAACTTTTCAAAATTTTATTATAAATATAATATGCATCATTAGGCATTCATCACCGGAAGATCAAACCTTCTTCACAAAAATTTTTTACCTCACCGGAAGAAGATAGATCTTCGCCAGGAGAATGGAAATATAAGATATTAAAACCTACCTAAATCTATTCGAGAAGAATCCATCAACAAAGAAGATTAACTCTTCTCAACAAAAGGCCAAATAACCAGCATTATTGATCAACAATTAATAACATTTTTAACAATTTAAAATAATAATTTACACAACAATAAAATATTATTTAATTAAGTTTTTAGTAGTTACATGAAGCTTTAAGTACTCATTACTATACCAAGATTATATGGTCTAATGGTACCCGGGTTGGACTTTCATTTGGGAGGTTGTAAGTTCGAGCCTCAGTGGAGGGGTTATTGGTTCTTTGTGTTTCAGTAGGTTGAGAAACTATATGAATAGATACTACATTATAATAGAGAGGGTCGTTCTGTTCGGCCGTGCACTTAGTATTGATGCTCAGTGTAAACTTTACTTGCATTTTGATGTTCAATTATTTACGAAAATGCCACCGTATTTTTTAAAAAAATCAGTGTATCTCATCCATTAGATCTGGACACGTGGACGGATATCAGACATTCGCATATTCGCACATGGGCGTTCTGTAAGGAACACTTGTATTAGGATTTTGATGATACCAATGTAACTTAGAATGTAGACCCCTAACTTTCATTACTTCCATCGCTGCTTTCGTTCTAGACGAAAGTTGCCATAACTCATCCTGTAATTCGTGTTAAGTTAGACAAACACACGAAAATCGAGTTATGATCATTAGTTAGGTCTGCCAAAGCGAAAAGGAACAAAGAGCACGAAATCAAGGCTTCAACAACGAAAGATCACCTCAGGTTGTCAACCATCTCGACAAGACAGTAACCTTTATGAAAATTTATTAAGACACTCATTCTCTTCCATAACGAGAAGAATGTCTCTACTGTCTGAGTTGATCAACCATCATGGAGACAAAAGGACCTTAAAGTGTGGGACACATATACCAAGGAGCATTAAATGAAGTTGTACTATTCTTCAGAAGCTAAAAGACAAAAACCCTAAGGTTGTTCATGTCTACAACGGCTACATGGTACAAGCCGCATTAATGGAGCATTTATTGCGCCAAGCTCCCCGGTCCTTACCCACTGGATAATAGGTTTGCAATTTCATCTCCCTCCAACGGATGAAATTTTCTACATCTATAAATATCCACCTTCATCAACTTAGAAGGTGCTGGTTCTTTTCACTCGATCATTACTCTCAAGCAAAAGCTCTTGTATAAGCTCATCTTCTTACCGAGCTTTTGCGAACCAGTTTTTCAAGGCATGAAGATTTCTTAAAGAAGTTCATCAATCTTCATCTTCCACCTTGAAGAAGTCTTGCATCTTGTACGAAGCAGTCATCCATACTCAGTCAAGACTTCATCGTGTTGGAGAAATCAGAAAACACTTTCTACCAACCTCAACTCGGAAGAAGACGTTGATAGAGGCGGAGTAAACTCGCGGAGTTGAAAAACCTACAGGAAGCTGTCCGGCTTAGTGATCAAGGAAGCTTCTGTGTGTATTTGTACTAACGAGTGATAGTGCAAACCTTCCATAAGTTGTGGAAGAAGAGTGGAGTAGGCAAAGTTGGCCAAACCACTATAAAAACTCTCGTCTCTTTATCTTCTTACTTTCGTGCTTTACTTTTCAAGCATTGCATCATCATTCGTCTAAAACCGAAAACTACTTTATAACTTCAAACTGTGCAAAGCAACTAAAACTAATTTAATCTATCCGCTGCGTTACAACCCCGAGAGGTTGATATTTGCCGAAAATTGAAGAGAGTCTATTCACCCCCCCCCCCCCTCTAGACTCTCGCTCTAACCCTACCGGGACCAACAAGTGGTATCAGAGCCAATACCTTGATCGGTAAAGGCTTTGCATTTACTGCCTGGTAGATCCCTTATCAAAAAGTTTTCTGAAAAAGTTGCATATTTTCAGCTTTGCACATTTTTCGTAAAAATGGAAAAAGATCATGCTAATCATACAAAGAATCTTGCCTTTAACCTTTCCAAATTTGATGATTGGAAGATCAGGATGCAGGCTCTTCTTTCAGCAATACATGACGAAATGTGGGATGTAATAACCACAGGACCAATCACCATCATGATGGCGAATACACAAGCTGCAGCACAAGGAGCAGGTGCTGATCAGATGATACCAAAGCCGAAGTGTCAACTCACATCGGAGGAAAAAACAAGAGCGAACCTGGATAATGTAGCACGAAACATTCTCTACAACTCTCTCGACGACTCCTTGTTCCCCAGAGTCCGAAAATGCAAAAATGCTATGGAGATCTGGAATGTTCTGATGAACCTGGGTGAAGGAGATGAACAAGAGAAGGACAACAAACTGACAGTGGCCATGAAGAAGTTCGAGGACTTCAAGATGCTGCCGAATGAAGCTGTCACAGATATGGAACTAAGGTTCGCCAGGCTCATGGGTAATCTGTCTGCTCTCGGGAAGGAATTATCCGAAAAAAAAAAAGAACTTGAAGATCCTTCGTGGCCTACCGAAGTCTTGGGAGATGAAGGTCACAGCAATGAGAGATCACCGAGACATGAAGACCACAAGCACAACCAAGATCTTCAGTGATCTTAAGGCCTACGAGTTTGAGCATGAACCAAAGGATGCTGATGAACCCGAAACAAGAAATGTGGCTCTTGTGGCCAACCAGCAAGCATCAACATCAAACAGGTCAAAATCTAACTCTTGTGATTTTTTATCTGATGAACAATATGCCCTATTTGTTAGGAAAATGAAGAGGTTTATGAGGAAGAACAACTTCCAAGATTCTCATCGCTCGGGACACCGAAGGCAACACGAGAGTTCACCTCAAACCTCAAAGCAAGAGACATCAGACTCGCAATTGCTATGCTACAACTGTCGGAAGCCAGGGCATTTCAAGGAAAACTGTCCTCATCCAATTGTCAGTAAGCATCAAGATTGCAATACTACCAAAAGCCCATCCAAAGAAGCTGGAGAAAACTACAAGAGAAATGACAAGCCAGAATCATCGAACTCCAGAAACGAAAGAAGAAGGAAAGCTATGGTAGTAAACGAAACATCTGAAAATATTGAAGCCGAAAGCAGTTCCTCAAGCTCAAGTTCGGATGATGACAGTACTGAAGAAGAAAAAGGGCTGCTGTGTCTGTTCAGCCAAGAGTCAGATGAGCTATGCCTTATGGCCGATGATGATGAGGTAACTTCACAATCATCCTCTTGTTATTCAGCAGAGTCTAGCTCTATAAGGAGTCAAGCTTCCAATGAATCAGTTACCGAAATGATGAGGGAGTTCAAGATAATAAAAAACACATACTCTAAATTGAAAGAGGAGAACTCTCGGCTTATGATTAGCTACAATGCGCTAAGGCAAGTTCGAATTGAGAACATAAAGCTAGCCATTGCTAAGAAGCAACTTGAGGAAAATGTTCTCGCTCTGAAAGAGCAGTGTACAGAAAGAGAAAAGAGGGAGCAACAATTACGTGAAACCTTGAATTCATTCAACAATTCGTCCAAACTAATGGACCAAATGGTGAATGGATCAAGATTTCCCGGGGAAAGAACGGGAATTGGTTTTGACCCCAGCTCCTCTTCACAAACCGGCTTGAACAAATCCACTAATGCTTACTCTCAGGAGAGTTTTCAATCAGCATTTATTCAAGGCCCTACCCAGATGTCTGAGCCTATGACGAAAGATAACAGTATCGCTATGCCACAATCAACAAGCCAAACGAAAAGAAAGGTTGTACAACGAATTATGGAACCTAGAATTGAAAAATCCTTCAAAGGCAATCCTAGACATAGATATGTCAAAAGGAATTGACCAAATGGCAATGGACAAAATCTACACCATAAAAAGGGTCACCCTTATAAGGATATTCAATCTAGGAAAATGTCGAATGTTAATTAGAGGCAATATCGTCCAAAATCTACACGAAAGAATCCTACTCAAGGAATCCCGAGAAATCGACAAAACATACAAGACGAAATATCCTTCAAAAGATCTGGATATGGCAATGGATGCACTGGGCCATCAGAGGAAGATTGGTTTGTTTACCCAGAACCTCTATCAAGAGAAGAATTTGAGAAAATACATCTGCGTAAACAAACTAATTATTTCAAGCAGTATCACAATCCTCCGGCAGAATACTTTCGAGAAAGATACAATGCTAAAACCTTTGCCAAGATCAGTTATGATTATCGTACATCTAATGGATATAGAGGACCAAGGATGAGTCAAGGAAACCCTAGGTTCATGTGGATCCCAAAGTTGACATCTAACCCTCAAGGACCCGCAACTCAAGGGGTACCTAAAAATGTATAATCTTTCTTGCAGGATAAACAGGTCATATGGTATGTTGATAGTGGATGCTCAAGACATATGACTGGTGACAAAGCAATATTGAGCAATTTCAAAGAAGTTGACGGACCTAAAGTCATCTTTGGAGGTGAAACTAGTGGCAAAACTCGTGGAACAGGAGACATCATTAAAAAGGGAGTAACCATTCAAGATGTATCATACGTTGAAGGGCTAAAATTCAATTTTCTAAGCACAAGTCAATTTTGTGACAAAGGCTACAAAGTTGAATTCTCAAAGACAAATGCAGTGTAATTAGCACGAGAGATGGTGAAACTGTTCTAACAGGCCAACGAAAGAAAAACATGTACGTAGTTTCGTGGAATTCATCTAACACTAACGTTTGTCTTGTTGCTAAGAATAATGCAGATTTAAGCCAAGAATGGCACAACAAGTTGAGTCATCTAAATCTAAAGACAATCAACAAGCTTGCCAAGAAAGATCTCGTTAAAGGATTACCGAAAGCAACTTACGTGAAGGACAAGATATGTGAAGCATGTCAAAGAGGAAAACAAATCAAATCATCCTTCAAATCCAAAGACACGGATGCAAACTCTCGACCTTTAAATCTTCTACATATGGATCTCTTCGGACCAGTTGATCAAGCTAGCCTAAGTGGAATAAAGTATACTCTCGTTGTAGTAGATGATCACACGAGATATACCTAGGTACTCTTCTTGAAGAAAAAGAATGAAACAGAAACTGTTCTACCAAACCTCTTGAGACAGCTTCAAACAGAAAAGGAAGTCAAGATTATCCGAATAAGATCAGATCAAGGAACTGAATTCGTTAACAAAGTTATCAAAGAATTCTGTGGACAAAACGACATCTTCCATCAACTATCGGCAGCACGAACTCCTCAACAAAACGGAGTAGCCGAAAGAAGGAACAGAACTTTGAAAGAAGCTGCACGAACCATGATTGCACATTCGGGCTTACCAAAGCGGTTTTGGGTCGAAGCTGTAAACACAGCATGCTACACACAGAATCGATCCTTGATCAACAAGTCACACAACAAAACTCCATACGAACTATGGAAAGGTAAGACACCTAGTGTTGGTTATTTTCATGTTTTTGGTTGCAGGTGTTTCATTCACAACAATGGGAAGAATCATCTGAAAGCTTTCGACGAAAGAGCAGACGAAGGATTGTTCATGGGCTATTCTTCAGTAAGTAAGGCTTTCAGAATTCTAAACAAAAGAACAATGGTTATCGAGGAATCTATACATGTCAAGTTCGACGAGAAATCCGAGAAAAATCCTATTGGCATTAAATCATCTATCAATCCGAATCAAAGCTCTCCAGAACCAAATGAAGAAGAAATTTCAGATGATGAAGATATTCTATCCTCCTACACGAGATATCAGATGAAGCCATCTGAACCTGAAGCTTTAGCTCAAAAAGGTGATGGCATGCAACAGAATACTCTTGATATCCAAGCAACATCTGAACCCATGATTTACGTTGAGCTACCCTATATTCCTGAGATGAATGTACAAAATCAGCAAAGTGCATTTGAACCCGATCTTAGATGGTTAAAAGACCACCCTCCTGATCAAGTCATAGGAAATATCCAAGAAGGAGTAAGAACTCGGGCTAATGTTCATGAGAATATGATGGCATGTTTCTTATCTCAAATAGAACCAAAATCCATAGAAGAAGCTCTGAGTGATCCTGACTGGGTGATAGCCATGCAAGAAAAGCTTCATCAATTTGAACGAAATAATGTATGGGAACTTGTTTCGAGACCAACACATCAAAACGTCATTGGAACCAAATGGGTTTTTAGAAACAAAATGAGTGAAGATGGACTCATTGTTAAGAACAAAGCTCGTCTTGTTGCTAAAGGCTACTGTCAAGAAGAAGGAATTGATTTTGATGAAACCTCCGCCCCAGTAGTTAGACTTGAAGCTATACGAATGTTTCTAGCATATGCAGCATACAAAGACTTTAAAGTCTATCAAATGGATGTCAAAACTGCATTCTTAAATGGACTTCTTGAAGAAGAAGTATATGTCGAGTAACCACCAGGTTTTGCTATTGATTGTGGACAAGAAAAGGTCTATCATCTCAAAAAGGCCCTATATGGATTAAAACAAGCTCCACGAGCTTGGTATGATACACTCTCATATTTTCTTATCAACTGTGGTTTCACGAAAGGGGCTGTTGATAAAACGCTCTTTCGTATCAAGAACAATGATCATATCCTACTAGTTCAAATCTATGTTGATGACATCATATTTGGAAGTACAAATCCAGATTTATGTGAAAAATTCTCCAACCTTATGCAAGGCAAATTCGAGATGAGCATGATGGGAGAATTAAACTATTTTCTCGGCTTGCAAGTTAAGCAATGTCCGGAAGGGATATTCATCAATCAAGCCAAGTATACAAAGGACTTAATTCAAAAATTTGGAATTGATGGAAAGTCCTCTGTTAAAATCCCTATGAGCACATCCCTAAGAATGGATGTTGATAATGAGGGAAAAGATGTTGATCAAAAGAACTTTCGTGGGATCATCGGGTTTCTTCTCTACCTTACAGCCAGTAGGCCCGATATCTCTTTTGCGGTTGGCGTATGTGCACGATTTCAATCCAAACCGAAAGATAGTTATCTAAGTGCTGCTAAGAAGATCTTAAGATACCTAAAGGGAACCCAAAGTGTAGGACTTTGGTACCCGAAAGGAAATTCTTTTGATCTGATTGGCTATTCAGATGCTGATTTTGCTGGTTGTAGAATTGACCGAAAGAGTTCCTCATGAACCTGCCAGTTCCTAGGGGGAAGACTT
Source organism: Ipomoea nil (assembly GCF_001879475.1). NCBI lineage: Eukaryota > Viridiplantae > Streptophyta > Magnoliopsida > Solanales > Convolvulaceae > Ipomoea > Ipomoea nil. The sequence goes on from NW_017616650.1 coordinate 52,932, forward strand.
GTATCTTGGTTCAGCAAAAAGCAAAACTCTATTGCAACTAGCACTGCTGAAGTCGAATACATTGCAGCTGGCAGCTGCTGTGCACAGATATTATGGATGATCCATCAGTTAAAAGATTATGGAGTGACAGCACGAGAAGTGAAAATTAAGTGTGACAATACAAGTGTAATTGCAATCACGCACAATCCTATTTTGCACTCTCGCACAAAACATATTGATATCAAGTATCACTTTATTCGTGACCATGTTGAGAAAAAGAACATATCTCTTGTATATGTTAATACTGATGATCAATTGGCAGATATACTCACGAAACCACTATGTGAGAATAGATTTGCTACACTTCAACATGAGATTGGAATGATTGAGTTGACATAACTCGTTGGCGTGTTAAGAAGTCTAAGAGACCAGAGATTCCTGAAATGATTCCATAAAGCATATCTCGGGAAGACAAAAAGAAAGCAACTTATCCAACATGTCACGCAATAAATCTCGAGCTATATAAACGGACAAGGGATGGTACAATGAACTCACCCTAACCTCTTATTCTAATTAATACTGTTCGAGTAATCTGTGATTGCAGGTATGAGCACAGAAAATGAAGCAAAAACGACAATCACAGAGAAGAAACAAGAAGAAACTGAAATCTTCCATGATCCTCTTGGAGACGAGGGCATCCTAAACAAATTTCTAGCAAGCTCACAATATCTGCAAAATCTCCTTCGTGATCCAACGGAACACGAATCACATGAATCTTTTCACTCGGTTAGCAACACCATAGGTTATGCCAATGTGGACAGTATGCTAGAAAGGAGTGACAGTTTCGACTACTCACCATCAAGCACTCTTCCGAAAATGCCCTCCCCTCTCAAGTCCACAGCTAGCAGCAAGAAGAAAAAGACCTAAAGAATCATCTTAGGTCACTTTGATAAGCTGTGGTTATGTTTATCTTAAATAAATCTCGTATTTCTATGGTTTATATTTATTATTGAAATCCTATGTCTCGAATTTTCTGATTGCGTCTTTAACACGAAATCTAACACTGTCATCTAAAATCTTTTGAACATATCTGCACGTAACCTTTGCACCTATAAATCAGAACCTCCTTCAACGAACTTTACTCACAAATCTAGTATTTTAGTGAGTAACACTTGCAGGTATGGATAAGGGCAAAGGAAAGATGGACGAAGCCGAGAAACGAGCTATTCGGCGTGATCACCATCTTCTAGAAGCAAGCAAACTCACAAATGCCACAATCTTGAAACTAGTGGAAGATGGTGATAGGGTCAACGTAACATTCTCCATGCCAAACACGACTACCCTGAAAGAAAAAGAGATTCTGGACAATACTGTCAATGAATCTCAGGCCAAGAAAGCTTTTTGTCTGGAACAAGCCAAACGTTTGGCAAACGAAAGGAAAATGGTTTTAAAAAGTGTAAACAAGCACTCATCACCCACCTTTCGTTGGTATCCCGTTCCTGAAGCTCCACAAAAGAGTGAGAAATCCTATGAAGATTATACTCTAGTTCACTCTCAGTCACCAATCAACTCGACTATGCCCACCCTCTCTTTAGAGGAACTGGACGAATACGCGAACACGGCAAACTTTCCAGATGTGACTGATGAGTCGACTCGTCTGGAGCTTCACATGCCTTATCGTTTTCTTTAAATGTTGTTTAATTACTATCTGTAAGGCTTGGGTACCTCTTCCTAATCTCGTTTAATGCAATTCTCTGTTCTTATTTGCCGTTACTGATTGTCCTCTTGACCTTATTTCTATTATATCAGAAAATATCCTTTTTGGTCAAAGATGGAATTATTACACATGCACTATTTCTTAAAGTGTATGCACAGGCTCTCATATGGTTCAAAATCTACAGACATTGATGCTAACTCTTCTAAGTGTTTCATCAATGAACAAACATTGATTACCATATCTCTGTCACGGAACCATAACTGTTTGATATCTGTACGTTTTGGAATCTGATCTCTGACCTTGGAATCATCATCTTCTTGAAAATATCTGGTCAAAGTCCTTTACGAAATTAATGGTCAGTTGAAGAAATTTATGGCTATTAATTACAGTATTGAATGCTGCATGCAGTATCGCATCAATACCTCTGTTCAACGTGGCTATAAAAGAGGACCTATCCTTCTCTATTCTACCATCTCAATCTCCAATATGTATCCTAAAAAGCCCTTCACCAGAGGAGATTCTCAAAAGCAAAGAGAAATTGCAAGGAAAATCAGGGAAAAGCAAGGAGACCTCTTGTAACACCCCGAAATTTTGAAACTTTTAAAACTTATATGATAAAGGTAATTTCTCATAAAATCCCAAACAGAGCATTACTAATTATAAGTGTACGGGGTGCTATGCCACATCTGAGCTGGAGAACTCAGATGCACAGGCTAAACTAACTAGATATCCTGAATACATCATTGTGGCACGCAGGCCAAAAGGAAAGACTATCTATCTAATCCACGATTTTCTAGCCCGCTCTGGGATCTACTCATCTGTGCCTGAAAGCCAAATATATCTGTTCAGCGAGAGATGTCGGTAACCCACTCCAACGCGTTGAAATACATTATAGATAGATATATATAGATATACGAAAATCATTTTAGAGCAGAAAGATATATACTTAAGAGACACTAGTTTTAAAAGCCAGGAATAAACTCAGCAAATAGGGGTAAGCACATCAAACAATAATAAACAGTTAAGTAGAGATAACATCATAAGGAATACGCATCTAGAGTCATAGAACGCTTTTCAATTCCAAAACACGTCATCATTCAATCACCATTCATATCACATAATCGTTGATGGCGCAAACGGGACCAATCGCATGCCCCGAACATGAGGGTTAATGCTTATAGCATTAACACGGCCCCGCAGCACCCTACCTCAATACCGTGGTATGAGGGGAGTTGATCGCAACCAACCCTTTGAAATCTTCATCCTACATAATCGCTCCACATTGTTGCTGCATGTCTTCACGTCGTCACCGAGGTTGGCGCATTTCCATTTGTTTGCCGCGACATGTGTTCTAAATTATTGTATAAATAGGCTTAGTTTGTTTGCTTTCAATGTACTCATCAACATTAATTTATTGATTTCTTTCTTTCTTATCATTTAACTATCACACGTGAGCATATATATATATATATATATATATATATATATATATATATATATATATATATATATATATATATATATATTTATATTTTCCCAATTCATAATTTCATAATTTGTCATTTATATATTTTCCCTATTTATATTATTTAACTTCTATAATTCTCAATTTTCGATTCTTCGCTTCCGCTATATTCCTAACAAGTGGTATCAGAGCCAGGTTTATTTGAGAATTATTTTTAAAGATGTCGACTGTCACTAAGTTCGATATCGAGAAGTTCGACAGGAAAATTAGCTTTTCTATCTGGAAGGTTCATATGGAAGCCGTTCTAACCCAGAACGGTTTGAAGAAAGCTCTAGCTGGTAAGAAGAAGAAACCAGCTACAATGACAGATGAAACTTGGGAAGATTTGGATGACAAGGCACGTTCAACCATTCTTTTGTGCCTATCTAAAGAGGTTCTACGTGAGGTAGTAAGTGAGACGACTACGTCAGATTTATGGTCCAAGCTGGATACGCTTTACACGGCCAAAACTCTGGCGAACACGCTGCGCCTGAAGGAGCGTCTGTACACAATCCGTATGACGGAAGGTACTTCTATTAAGTCTCACTTAGATGAATTCAATTCTATTTTATTGGACTTGGAAAATATTGATGTCATAATTGAAGATGAGGATCACGCTGTTTTATTGCTTGTCTCTCTCCCTAAATCATACAAACATTTTAAAGAAATTATGTTGTATGGTAATAGTAGTGATACCCTTACTTTCGACAATGTTAAGTCAAACCTATTGTCTAAAGAAAAGTTTGACTTTGAAATTAAGTCTGAGGACAAAGGTGAAGGCTTGACTGTAAGGGGTCATTCACTTGAAACAGAGAGTAGCAATAAAAAATCTAGATCCAAGTCCAACAAATCCTGTAAGTACTGCAAGAAGCATGGTCATGATGTGACTGAATGCTTCAAGCTGAAAAACAAGCAAGAGAGAGAAAAGAAGTCTGTTGAAGCTAGTGTTGTTGAAACTGATTCAGATGGTGATGTGTTGTTATCTGTTAGCTCCGGTGAGAAACGGAGTGAAACCGAGTGAATTTTGGACTCTGGTTGTACATTCCACATGTGCCCCCACAAAGATTGGTTCATTTCTCTAGAACCGGTTGATGGTGGAGTTGTCTTGTTGGGTAATGATACCCAATGCAAGGTTAGTGGAATTGGAAGTGTTCAGATTAAAACTCATGATAACGTTGTCAGGACTCTTACCAATGTCCGGTATATTCCTGATTTGAAACGCAATCTGATATCATTGGGCACCTTGGAATCTCTGGGGTGCAAGTACAGAGCTGAAGGTGGAGTTCTAAAGGTCATCAAAGGCTCTTTTGTTCTCATGAAAGCTTCTCGTTTTGGAAGCTTGTACGTCTTGCATGGCAGTACTGTGACAGGTTCAGTTGCGGTATCCTCATCAATGTCTGATGCATCTACTAGCACCACACCTCTAGACGAGCCACAACGAGAGTATTCCATTGCTATGGATCGTCTTAGGAGGACAATTAAAAAACCTGCTAGGTATGCTAGTGATGATGAAACCAATATGGTTGCTTATGCTCTTTCAGTCACACAAAAGGTTGATGGTGATCCATCCTGCTATTCCGAGGCTCTTCCTGTTGCTAAGTTCAAGTAATACTTGATTATAGTCGGGCTCTTCCAGTTACTAACTCCTACAATGGATTTGATCCAAGGTGGAGATTGTTAGAAAATAATACATTTGTGGCTCAAAAATCCATGAAATCTTCAACCTACATAATCGCTCGACATCGCTGCTGCATGTCTTCACGTCGTCACCGAGGTTGGCGCATTTCCATTTGTTTGCCGCAACATGTGTTCTAAATTAATGTATAAATAGGCTTAGTTTGTTTGCTTTCAATGTACTCATCAACATTCATTTATTGATTTCTTTCTTTCTTATCCTTTAACTATCACACGTGAGCATATATATATATATATATATATACTTTTTATATTTTCCCAATTCATAATTTCATAATTTGTCATTTATATATTTTCCCTATTTATATTATTTAACTTCTATAATTCTCAATTTTCGATTCTTCGCTTCCGCAATATTTCGCTATATTCCTAACAAGTGGTATCAGAGCCAGGTTTATTTGAGAATTATTTTTAAAGATGTCGACTGTCACTAAGTTCGATATCGAGAAGTTCGACAGGAAAATTAGCTTTTCTATCTGGAAGGTTCATATGGAAGCCGTTCTAACCCAGAACGGTTTGAAGAAAGCTCTAGCTGGTAAGAAGAAGAAACCAGTTACAATGACAGATGAAACTTGGGAAGATTTGGATGACAAGGCACGTTCAACCATTCTTTTGTGCCTATCTAAAGAGGTTCTACGTGAGGTAGTAAGTGAGACGACTGCGTCAGATTTAAGGTCCAAGCTGGATACGCTTTACATGGCCAAAACTCTGGCGAACACGCTGCGCCTGAAGGAGCGTCTGTACACAATCCGTATGACGGAAGGTACTTCTATTAAGTCTCACTTAGATGAATTCAATTCTATTTTATTGGACTTGGAAAATATTGATGTCATAATTGAAGATGAGGATCGCGCTGTTTTATTGCTTGTCTCTCTCCCTAAATCATACAAGCATTTCAAAGAAATTATGTTGTATGGTAATAGTAGTGATACCCTTACTTTCGACAATGTTAAGTCAAACCTATTGTCCAAAGAAAAGTTTGACTTTGAAATTAAGTCTGAGGACAAAGGTGAAGGCTTGACTGTAAGGGGTCATTCACTTGAAACAGAGAGTAGCAATAAAAAATCTAGATCCAAGTCCAACAAATCCTGTAAGTACTGCAAGAAGCATGGTCATGATGTGACTGAATGCTTCAAGCTGAAAAACAAGCAAGAGAGAGAAAAGAAGTCTGTTGAAGCTAGTGTTGTTGAAACTGATTCAGATGGTGATGTGTTGTTATCTGTTAGCTCTGGTGAGAAACGGAGTGAAACCGAGTGAATTTTGGACTTTGGTTGTACATTCCACATGTGCCCCCACAAAGATTGGTTCATTTCTCTAGAACCGGTTGATGGTGGAGTTGTCTTGTTGGGTAATGATACCCAATGCAAGGTTAGTGGAATTGGAAGTGTTCAGATTAAAACTCATGATAACGTTGTCAGGACTCTTACCAATGTCCGGTATATTCCTGATTTGAAACGCAATCTGATATCATTGGGCACCTTGGAATCTCTGGGGTGCAAGTACGCAGCTGAAGGTGGAGTTCTAAAGGTCATCAAAGGCTCTTTTGTTCTCATGAAAGCTTCTCGTTCTGGAAGCTTGTACGTCTTGCATGGCAGTACTGTGACAGGTTCAGTTGCGGTATCCTCATCAATGTCTGATGCATCTACTAGCACAGCACCTCTAGACGAGCCACAACGAGAGTATTCCATTGCTATGGATCGTCTTAGGAGGACAATTAAAAAACCTGCTAGGTATGCTAGTGATGATGAAACCAATATGGTTGCTTATGCTCTTTCAGTCACACAGAAGGTTGATGGTGATCCATCCTGCTATTCCGAGGCTATTCCTGTTGCTAAGTTCAAGTAATACTTGATTTTAGTCGGGCTCTTCCAGTTATTAACTCCTACAATGGATTTGATCCAAGGTGGAGATTGTTAGAAAATAATACATTTGTGGCTCAAAAATCCATGAAATCTTCATCCTACATAATCGCTCCACATCCCTGCTGCATGTCTTCACGTCGTCACCGAGGTTGGCGCATTTCCATTTGTTTGCCGCAACATGTGTTCTAAATTATTGTATAAATAAGCTTAGTTTGTTTGCTTTCAATGTACTCATCAACATTCATTTATTGATTTCTTTCTTTCTTATCCTTTAACTATCACACGTGAGCATATATATATATATATATATATATATATATATATATATATATATATATATATATATATATATATATATATATATATAACATATTTTGTATTATAACTTTGATATTTAATTTCAAGATAGTGTAAAAAGAAAACAATAGATAATGTAGTAAATATAATAAATTAATAAATTTGAAGGTAAGGAATTTTTGTATTGTATAAAATAAAGATAATATAACTAATGAAATTATATCTCTTTTTAATTTTTTTTTTATAATGAATAATTCATTTTAAATAGAGGCATTATAGACATCTAATTCTAAATTAATTAAATCCATATGTATTATTTTTTGTTGCAGCTACTAATTTATTTTTATTTTTTGAAAGTTGCTGGCTCTATTACATTGTAGTATCTGTTTATATACTTTCTCAACCTACTGAAACACAAAGGACCAATAACGCCTCCACTGAGGCTCGAACTCATAATCTTCCAAATAAAAGTCCAACCCGGGTACCATTGGACCACATAGTCCTAGTACTCATTTATTTTTTAATTTAATAAGAGCAATAAAGTGGCGTACATACTTTTCATCCACAATAATGAAATTATTGATTTTTTAATTTTCATTTGTTGTTGAGACAAATTGTTTTTAAAGTTTGTCAATGACAATTACTATCAATAAATTAAAGGATGATAATAAATAATTCGTAATATAAGGTTACAATATATATTGTTATAATAATATATAGTAAAAATTAATTTATAAATTTCAATTCTTTAGAAGTTTTCACGCATTGATAAAAGTATAATTGAAATATTAAGTTTTGTTCTCAATAATCAAAATAAGATCAATTAAACGAAAAAAGAAAAAAAAACTTAACTTAAATTTATTTATTTTTTTAAATGAAAGAAAATCAAATGATTTTCAAAGTTACTGATTTATAATCATTGAATGCTATGTATTTGGATGGGCTAATTATTTGACCAAAGTTTATATTAAATTTTATATTATATTTTTTAATACTTTGTAACATATTCGTAGTATATGTTTAACAATTATGCCAACTCTACTTGGGATGTGGTTCGATCCTAAAACATCTCTTATAGAAATTAATGAGTAAGTTAAAAATAATAAATAGTTAACGGAATATTCCGTTAAGAAAGTTTATACTAACGGAATTTAAGGTTATTTAAGGAAAGAAAATAATATAATAAAGGATAAATAAGGAAAATTATTAAGAAATACTAAAATTAAAATAATATGAACCATTCATTTTAAGAAACAATTAGGACCGACATTTTTTTTATTTCAGTTAAGGGCCTAACATTATTGGCTCTTATTAAAATTGTAGATTATATTTTTTGCATCTTTCAATAACGTATACCAAATTTTTAATAAATTTTTAAGATTTACAAACGATTTGTATGGGTAATTGCTTCAATAACACTTACGTTGAATAACTTTCCTTTTTGGTACCATAAATTGTTTGATTACACATTTTTGTGCCTTTAAGTGTAGAATTTGTGCCTTTGTGCAGAATTTTGACCTTCAAATATATGTTTTTTATCTTTCAAGTGCACATTTTGCCATTTTATATTAAATTTTTTTAAAAAGAGCCATTGATCATACTTATCCACATAATTGCATGCAAAATGGAGTCACATATATAGATTTGCTTTTTCAATTCCTTCTTCCCATGTAGTTGTACTGAATATTTTGAAAAGTTTAATTTATTCAGCTAAATTATTATTTAATAGATGGCTTTTATTGTTCGAAATTTAGAACATTATTGTCAATTTATAAATCGTTATATTATCATAAATTAAACTAATTCTCTAAAAATACATTACTTCTGTAAACAAATTTGTCAATTCCTCAAGAATTGACTTTCACGATCAAATCAATAAAAGAATATAAACTAAAAATAGAGTGTTTATTTTATCACAGCAATTTTCATTGAAAACTTCTCTAGACCTTTAAAACATGTCATCTCGAATTCCGGGGAGGGGTGCCCCTATGCAATAGGCCGGCCACTCTGGTCCAAATTATAATTATAATGCAATGAATCTTTGCTCTATCAATTATATTTATAAAAGGTTGTTTGATATTTTTTTCATCAATTAAATTATTGAGAAAATATTTTCAAAAAATATATCTAATGAGAATAATTTTACGAGAAATTAACTAATATGTTTAGTGTTATCTTGATAATATAACAATTAATTAAATTACCTTAAAAATTGAATAACACATTTGGTTTGTTTAAACTTTCTTAGAAAATTTTTTAAAATCTCTAATAGATCCTTACTATATATAAACATAACAAATAATTCAAGGTTTAATAAATCGTTTGTAAATTAATAAATCATATGCCAAAAGATTTCAGTATGCAACAAGAACACACACACACACACACACACACACACACACACATATATATATATATATATATATATATATATATATATATATATATATATATATATATATATATTTAATTTCACCAGAGGTCCCATGTCGTTGGTAGCAATTCCAAATTTAGTCACATTGTATCGTTTTTGCCATTTAATATCCTAGATTATTATTTTTTGGACACTTTTAGTCCTCATAACTTTTAATATTTTAAGTATGGAAATTTTTGTCTTTTCATATTTTTATTTTGTTATTTTTACAGTTTCAACTGGTATAATTGGTTTAGAACTTTAAGTAACCTAGTAACCATATTTTTCAATCAATTTTAGTAAAGTCCTAAACCAATTAAACTAGTTGAAACAGGAAAAATAACAAAAGAAAAATATGAAGAAACAAAAATGGTCTTACTAAAAATAGGAAAGTCATGAAAAGGACTAAAAGTGTTTAAAAATTATAGTATGAGATGTTAAAGGGAAAAAATTATAAGCTGAGTCTAAATTTGAAATTGTCACAAAAAATAATGGGCATTTGGTGGAATTAACTATATATATATATATATATATATATATATATATATATATATATATATATATATATATATATATATATATATATATATATATATATATATATATATTGTGCGGTTAAATTTGAACCATTGATCTTGCTTAAATCAACATTCAGGATTGGCATGGATTCATTTATGGGTCATTATTTTTCTCCTCTTTATTTTTTTGAGTACTATTCACTCTGTTACAATGTAGTATTTGTTCATACGTACATATACTTTCTCAACCTAATAAAGCACAAAGAGGTTATACTCCCTTGAGGTTTGAACTTGTGACCTTCCATCTGTGAAAATTACATAAATGACATTGAATTATAAGCTACTTGGCTTCTTCTCATCCTTCTAGTATAATGGGGAATATTTTCATTTTTTCCTAGATAGTGAAATTGCTTTCTCTTTGGCATGAAAGATAAGGGAGGTAGGACGGAGTAAAGCCTAAAGCCTTAAGATTATCTTTATGTGAATTGAAGTGACGCCATCTTTTTGAGTACAATATAATGATGACTGCTTTAATATAATGTCTTAGTAGCTTTCAATGCATTGGTGAAACATAATGAAATCATCACGACTGACTCATGAAATTAATGCACCAAGATTAATTAAGAAATTAAAGGATGAATTCACTTGATGATGATGAGGAATTGCATGATGGTTTGATTCTTGTTCTATCTGATTTGGCCGTCCTTCTCTCTATAATAACGAGTGTCAATGCTGATGTTAATTTATCTAATCATTACAGATGTTTAAGGCATGTACTTAGTTAGAGTTTTGGAGTTAAAGTCTAGCCAAATTATAATTACCTACCTTGAGAGTAGAGATACATTGATTTTAATGCATGAGTACTATTATATAAATTTTCACTTTCTATTTCATTTTACTCCCTGCTTACATGACACAATACACTTTGATTCATTCAATAAAATATGGACCACATTTTTTGTTATTTTCTTTTTTTCCTATTTTAATAAAATCAAGACACGTGACAATACATAAATTTAATTTACTCGAGTTCATTTATCATTTTCCTTGCACCTGGTCAGAACTTGTGTTCATGGATGTCTCGTGTGTAGGGGACAAGGAAATTAAAACAAAATAATCAAGAACTCCATGTGTGTATCATATACATTTTTCTTTAATAAGATTTTAATTACCCTGTATGAACCATCTAAATCTCATAAAACTTGTGAATACAAGAAGTTGACAAATCATTCACGTTGCAACAAGATAATTCAACAATGAGAGAAAAAAACTAAGAAAATGTCTTAGGGCAAATACAATCTCCAAAACTAGGCAATAATAGTGAAATTAAAGCCACTATCCAAGATATAAAACTTCCGTCGAACCTCTCAAATAAAGATGATAATAATTTAAATTTAATATTTAAATTATTGAAATTTTAAATACTTGTAAATTTGTTCAAAAATTTATTATAAATATAATATGCATCATTAGGCATTCATCACCGGAATATCAAACCTTCTTCACAAGAAAATTTTACCTCATCGGAAGAAGATCTTACCAGTATACCTTCACTAGGAGAATGGAAATATAAGATATTAAAACCTACCCCAATCTATTCGAGAAGAATCCATAAACAAAGAAGATTAACTCTTCTCAACAAAAGGCCAAATAACCAGCATTATTGATCAACAATTAATAACACTTTTACCAATTTAAAATAATATTTTACACCACAACAATAAAATATTATTTAATTAAGTTTTTAGTAGTTATATGAAGCTTTTAAGTACTCATTACTATAGAAATTTATAATATTTTGATTTAATATATAATCTCAGATACCTTATTATAAAAAACAATTATAAAAAGAAAGGTAACGACACTCTACTTGTATGAAACATATTGGTAGACTAGATGGAGCTATATATTGACAAGAAAGCAGAGAGGTCGTCTACGTATAGTAAGTATACGAGGTTCCAATTCTATTTAAACTGAATAATAAGTTCTGTACCAAAATTTAAAAAATAAAAAATAAAAATGGGACTAGCTGGATGAGCTAGTTGCATCTCCGCTGCAACCTAACAAGATTATTAAGGTGATCAAAGTTATATATTATGAATCAAATGAAAGTTATATATTATGAATCAAATGAAATATTGTAAGTCTATGAGAACGTGCAGATTAATCTCATTCGTCAAGTAAAGATGATTAAGGATTGAAAATTAAGGAAAATCACAACAATACTTCTGTATTTATGATGTTGTATTTGAAACACTTAATAGTGCATTTGACGATACTTGATGATGCATGATTTATAATAGTGTACTCACATGTGTACAATTAATTATATGTGGATGCAGTATGAAGTGTTTTCAAATGTGTCATCGCAATTCGCAATTATGAAATTTTCATTGCCTTTTTTCCATCTAAATAGACGTCCGGATGAGATTAATTCACTCACACAAGACTTTAACAGGAGCCATGTTCTCTCTCTCTATGGTGTGTGTGTGTGTTAGTTACAGATCATATGCGGAAGAATTAAAAAACATGTGGTGACATTGTTGTAATTTTGAGTAGGTATACTTTTTTTTTTTTGAATGCTACTAGCTCTATTACAATGTAATATCTGTTCATATACTTTCTCAACCTACTGAAACACAAAGAGCTAATAACGCCTCCACTAAGGCTCGAACTCACAATCTTCCAAATGGAAGTCCAACCCAGATACCATTCTGTCTCAATACTTAGTTTTCTCTTTGAGTGCAAATCTTTGTAACTTTGAGTGCAAAAGTTTGGCATTCAAATGTACATTTTTGTGCATTCAAGTGCATATTTATTAGCCAATGTTTATTATATGTTTTGCCTTCTTTTCAATATATAATCTATAACTAAATTTCTAATGAAATTTGTGAGATCTACAAATGATTTGTATGGGCAATTGCTTCAATAACATTAAAGTTGAATAACTTCCCTTTTTGCTACCAAAAATTGCTTCGATTGAACATATTTATGCCTTCAAGTGTAAAATTTTGGTCTTCAAATGCGCATTTTTGTGCCTTCAAGTATACAATTATGGGCAAGTGTTTATTATATGTTTTGCCTTATTTTCAATAATCTATAACTAAATTTCTAATTGAATTTGTAAAATTTACAAACTTGTATGTGCAATTGCATGCTTCCATAACACTTAAGTTAATAACTTCCCTTTTTTTTACCATAATTGTTTCGTTTGCACATATTTATGCCTTCTAGTGCAGAATTTTGGCTTTCAAGTACATTTTTGTGGCTTCAAGTAACATTTTTGTGCCTCTTGTAAACAATTATGGGCAAGTGTTTATTATATCTTTTGCATTCTTTCAACAATGTATAACAAAATTTTTAATGAAATTTGTGAAATTTACAAACGATTTGTAAAAGATAATTACTTCAATAACACTTAAGTTAAATAACTTTACTTTTTGGTATCATAAATTGTTTGATTACACATTTTTGTGTTTTCAAGTGTAGAATTTGCGCTTTTAAGTGTAAAATTTTGACCTTTAAATGCATGATTTTGGTCCTTCAATGCACATTTTGTATTGAATATTTTTAAAGTGCAATTGATCATACTTATCCGCAGAATTGCATTCAAAATGGAGTCACATATATAGCTTAGCTTTTTCAATTATATTCCTTCTTCCCATGCAGTAGTACTTAATATTTTGAAAAGTTTAATTTATTCAGCTAACTTATTACGGAGTATTTAATAGATGGCTTTTATTGTTCGAATTTAGAACATTATTGTCAATTTATAAGTCGTTATATTATCATAAATTAAACTAATTCTCTAAAAATACATTACTTCTATAAACAAATTTGTCAAATCCTCAAAAATTGACTTTCACGATCAAATCAATAAAAGAATATAAACTAAAAATAGAGTGTTTATCTTATCTCAGCAATTTTCATTAAAAACTTCTCTAAACCTTTAAAACATGTCATCTAGAATTTCGGGGAGGGGTGCCCTTATGCAACAATCGTTATACCCTGCACCACGGCGTACAGTGCATTGTGCGCCCCGCGCCTCCCAAAACGACGTCGTTTTAGGAGGCGCGGTAGGAAGTTGACATGATTATGTATATTTGTTTATACAATTATGTATATTTTTTATTAGGTACATTTTTATACAATTATGTACATTTTTTTTTATACAATTATGTAATCCGAATCATGAAATTTTTGTGTATTATGTTAAGAGTTGATGTGTATTATGTTAAAAGTTTATGTTTATTATGTTTATGTTAGATTATGTGTATTATCTTTTAAAAAAGAGTATGTGTATTTTGTTATATAATTATGTGCATTCATGTATACAATTATGTGTATTCTAGTATAACATTATGTACATTTTTTAACATGAGAATTTTTTTAAGGAAAATTAACTGTCAAACACTGGATAGCGAAATTTAAAAAAAAAAAAATTGAAACGACGTCGTTTTGCATCTGGGCACACAATGCAACGCGCACCGTGGTGTAGGATATAAATTATGCAATAGGCCGGCCATTGTGGTCCAAATTATATTTATAATGCAATGAAACTTCGCTCTATCAATTATATTTAGGAATAAGGGTCAAATAGGCCACTGAAATGCATAAACTTTTGGGAAAAGTTAGTGGCCGAAAGTTACAGATTTTAATAGATAGTGGCAGCACCCATAACTTTATGCAACCCAAAATTGCTGAGCAATTATAGTTACATACTTTGAAGGTCACACTAAGTGGCACAACACTGAAGAGAAGCACATCATACCATCCACAGACTGACGGGCAGACAGAAGTAATGAATCAAGGCTTAGAGCAATACTTAAGGGCTTTTACTCACATCAAACCAACCAATTGGGCGTCATACTTGGGATGGGCAGAATTTTGCTCCAATACAAGCTGCTACAGCAGCATTAAAATGACTCCATTTCAAGCACTATATGGAAGACCACCACCCACCATTGCACCGTATACAAAAGACACAACAACAATGCAAGTATTAGATGAATTATTGTTGGATCGTGACAGATTGATAAGGCCACTGAAACACAATCTTCAGGAAACTCAGCATTGCATGGCCCAAAAAGCCAATGCCAAAAGAAGCAAAGTGAAATTTTTAGTAGGAGATAAGGTCTGGCTTCATCTACAACCATACAAACAGATATCAGTAGCACGTAAAAGCTCTAACAAACTAGCACGACGCTATTATGGTCCATTCAACATCTTGGAAAAAATAGGGGAAGTTGCATACCGCTTCGAGCTACCACCACAAGCAAGAATTCATTCAGTATTTCATGTCTCACAACTCAAGAAACACATAGGAACTGAAGAAAATATAGAGGTCGAATTAGAAATTGTGGGCCAATCACCAATTTCAACTCCACTAGCACTCTGTGGGGAACGAAATGTTCTAAAAATGAAAAAATACAACGCCAAGTCTTGGTGCAATGGTCAGATAGTAGTCCAGAAAACGTCACTTGGGAAGCTGCCGATGAAATGGAACGATGGTACCCGAATCTCCACCTTGAGGACAAGGCGGTCGTCGAAGGGAAGGGGAGTGATACGAGTATATCCACAGTAGAAGAAGGTGAAAATCAAGAATTGGGAGAAAGAAAAGAAACAACACATGCTACTAGGCCAAGGAGAAAACGAAGGAAACCGGCATGGATGACTGATTACATTTGTTAGACTAAGTTTATTCGTAATAGGATACATTAGTTTTGGCCTAATACGTTATTATATCATATTAATTAAGAATCATAGTCCTAAGCATAATAGGAGTAACTTAGTATATAATCACCCTGCATGCTAGGGGGAAAGACATGCGAATTATTATTATCTTTTTCTTCTCTACTATCATCTTCCTTCTCTGAAATCCCTCTCCCTCCCTCTCTCTCTCTCTCTGATTTTCCCCTCTCCTAATTCCAACTCTGGAGTCTGCATCCACTCAAAGCGGTGCCAGATTAATACGAGTTCGTATCAGAAAATAAGAGGATTATACGATGTCATATGTAATAGAATTCAACTTTTCAACTGCGGTTAGTGTTATTACTTGATTCTTATAGCTAGGTAATAGATCGAAAATCTAAAATTTAATTAGAAATGATATTAGTAGTACTAAAAAAAATGATATTAGTTGTTAACTGTAATAAAAATTGTGTTAGTAGTATACGTTGTATTAAATGTTTATTTTTATGTTATTTGTGTTATACATTTACATTTTTTTTCCACTTTTATCCATTACATTTTTTATTTTGACATTTTCTTTATTTACTCTAATTATATAAACTATTACTAATGCCTTATACAAGAAATTTCAAAATAATACTTAATTTAATTACTATGAAGTGTTGGGTTATTGTTTGCTAGCCGGCTTTAAAAAGATTTTTGGATATATACTTACTTTTAGAATATAATTAATACGGAGTACAAAGTAATAATGTTCAGTCATTTAACATGACGTTTCGTGCAATGCAGCTACCCAACCTAGCTCTCGTGACAAAATAGGGTTAAATCTTCCCCTCAAACTATTATTGCAAATTGGTGATTAGACCATGGAGATAACACGCAAAAAATAAATAAATAAATTCAATTATTGAAGTGGTACAGGTACAAAATTTTGGTGGAGGTCTTAAATATGGTACGGAGTACTTAATTTTGGTAATCTTAGTGGGGTCCCAAAGTTATCCCATGGTCCAATTTACGTTGGCAAGTACTACTCTAGCTCTAATAACTAGGCTTTAAATTTGATAAGAAATGTTGATTGTGAGTAGACAAAGAGGGGAGGAGTCCTTTGATCTTTAAATGGCGTTTGGTAAATGAGAATGTTCAAACTTTTTTAGGAATTTAAAATGGGATTATTTTCACGTATAGAGTAATTCTTGAGGTAAGAAAGTTGATAACAATTGGGAATCAAATTTCATGATATCACGAAAAGTAAATTCTACCTAGAGGGCTGAGATTCTTTTTTCTGGAGTGATTGAAAATTTGTTAACTTTATTCAATTACTTATTTATCCTTTTTGACAATGTTAAAAATCTCTTATAAATATAAGAACTTTGTCTCTCTCACCATGACACCATTACACATTGTTTATCAAATAAATTTATATCCATGTATGTTTTCTCGTTGTTTAATTTCTATATGTCGTTCTTGTGTGTGTGTGTGTGTGTATGTGTATATATATATATATATATATATATATATATATATATATATATATATATATCAAATGAGACAACATCTTTCCGTGAGACACAATACGAATGCACATATTCTACTACAAGAATACACACAGTCTAAAGTGTGTGTAATTTGCCCAACATGAGTGCAAACAATTTAATGTTCGTGCATTCATGTAATGTCTCGTAGTCTCACGAGAAGATATTGTCTCACTAGAATATTGGCGCACACACACACACACACACACACACACACACATATATATATATATATAGAGAGAGGGGGGGGTTCAGGTTCAGGTGCATTTAAGTGTTTCTCGTGCGAGTGATTAATGTGCGCGAGTTTTGTACATAATGTGCGTGAGTCTTGTGCTTAATGTGCGTAAGATTTGTGCTTAATGTACGTGAGTGTTTAATGTTTAATGTGCGTGCGTTTTGTACTTAATGTGCGTGAGTCTTGTGCGTAATGTGCGTGAATTTTGTGCTTAATGTGTGTGGGTGTGTACTTAATGTGAGTTATTGTCGAAATTTTAAAGTGCATGAGTTTTATGCTTAATATGCGTGAGTTTTGTGTTTAATGTGCGTGAATCGTGTGCTTAAGGTGCGTGAGTTTTGTACTTATTTTGCGTGAGTGTGTACTTAATGTGAGTTGTTTTTAAAACTTAAGGTGTGTGTGTTTTTGTGTTTAACATGCGTGAGCCTTGTGCTTAACATACGTGAGACTTGTACTTAACATGTGTGAGGCTTGTGCTTAACATGCGTGGGGTTGTGTTCTGAATGTGTTTTGTTTGTGTGCTTAATGTGCGTGTGTTGTGTACTTTAAGTGCGTCAGATTAATGCTTAACGTGACCGCACAAGAAGTCTCAAATGCACTTGATCCCTTCCCAATATATATATATATATATATATATATATATATATATATATATATATATATATATATATATATATATATATATATATATATATATATATATATATATATATATATATATATATATATATATATATATATATATATATATAGAGAGAGAGAGAGAGAGTTAATTCTACCAGATATCCCTTGTTTTTTGTGGTAATTTCAAATTTAGTCTTAGCCTATCGTTTTTGTCATTTAACTTCCCAGACTATTATTTTTTGGACACTTTTAGTCCTTCTCATGACTTTCCTATTTTTAGTAAGGGTATTTTTGTCAATTCATTTTTAACTTTTGTTATTTTTTCGGTTTCACCGGTTTAATTGGTTTAGGACTTCACTAAAAATTGGTTGAAAAATATGATTTCTAAAGAGAAAATTTCAATTTTGGTCATACAATTATAGGGTTTTGTTAATTTCAGCCTCTGTCTTTTAAAAGTGTCAATTTAGTACCTTGACTATGCAATTTTTGTCAATTTTGGTCACTCCGGCCAAATTGCCGGCTAAAACTCACCGGAAAATGTTAATAGCTAAAATAATGAGGGTATTTTAGTCATTTTACCTCTCTTTTCTTCCTCCACCATTTCTTTGCCGGATACTGCTGCAAATATTCGCCGGAGAATATTTGATACGCTGAATTCGATCAGTCGAGCAAAAAAGGTGGACAAAAACATAAAGAAAAAAACCAGGTTTGGTAACCATGACATACATAATCTTGTTTTATAAAAGTTACACCACTAAACACTCTCTACCCAAATAATTAAAGGGTGAAGTCTAAGATTTCAGCTGCACTCAATCCCAGTACTGTAGATTTCTTTCCATTTTTCTTGAGAAAATAACCAGTAACAGTCTCTCTTTAATTTGGTATTTGCAGACACTTCATGTAGAGAACAGAGAACATCGGGCTTGGGGGTGTTGTTCTTTCTGCCCAAGGAAGAATCTTTGTGCTGGGCATTGGTTATCTGTGTAAAAATCTGCATTTTCATACAGATTCATCATCTGGGTCGCCATAAAAATGCAATCTTTAGAGACGACCAATACTGATTTGGGAACGGGTGGCAATGACGGCGGGGGTTTCAGTGTCGGTGTCAGCTCATGTTCCTCCATTTCCGACGAGCGTTCTTCCGGGTTGGAGCTCTATAATAGTGAGATTACCGGCGTCCCGGAAAAGAGGAGGAGATCTTCGGCGGTGGAGGTGGAGGTGGATCTGGAAGCTGCTAGGGAGCAAGAAAACGAGTTGCATTCGGAGAAACCTGAGAGGAATTGTCATATATATCATATGAGCTTGGATGCGGAGAATCCAGAATCTGGGTTGCCCATGGAACTAGGTTGTTCTTGTAAGGATGATTTAGCGGCTGCTCACAAGCGTTGTGCTGAGGCTTGGTTCAAGATAAGCGAAAATGAGTAAAATTGTGATGTTACTCCGGCTTGGTGTCATCTTCTCCGGCGAATATTTGCAGCAGTATCCGGCAAAGAAATGGTGGAGGAAGAAAAGATGTGTAAAATGACTAAAATACTCTCATTATTTTAGTTATTAAAATTTTCCGGTGAGTTTTAGCCGGTAATTTGACCGGAGTGATCAAAATTGACAAAAATTACATAGTCAAGGTACTAAATTGACACTTTTAAAAGTCAGGGATTGAAATTAACAAGACCGCTATAGTTATATGACCAAAATTGAAATTTCCTCATTTCTAAAAATCAGTGGTTACCTAAAGTTCTAAACTAATTAAACTGAAAAAATAACAAAAAAAAAAATATGAAAAAAAAAATGCGCTTACTAAACATAGGGAAAGTCATGAGTAGGACTAAAAGTGTTTAAAAAATGACAGTCTAGGATGTTAAATGGCAAAAACGACAATCTGAGATTAAATTTGAAATTGCCACCAAAGACATGGGACCTCTGGTGGAATTAAATTTATCTGTGTGTGTGCGTGCGTGCATGCACGCGCACGCGCACGCCACCCTCCCCATTAGTTCATGAGAACAATATGGTGCATTAAAAAAGCAAATATATGAATGAGATTAATTGGGAAAATTAAACTACGTATTGATTAATGTCAAATATACCAATTAAACAAAACTTATGGATGTATTGATTACACGTAACATATAAATTGGTCAACGATATAACTATTAAAAAACTTCAATCTCCACCATCATTAAATCTTTACAACTCCATAATTTACCATCATTGGCCGGCAGAACTTGATATATATCCTCATGTCATCAAAATTGAATACTATCAACAAAAAACTCAAATTTCTAAAACTCCACGTAATCTTTATCAGCTTCACCCTCTATTTGTAACCAAAGAGAGGAGACTAAGAACTTGGCCGGTTGTCTCAAGTTTGGTTCCATTTGGAATCCTATAAATCTACAATAGTTACACCAAATATTTTAATCATAGTACATGACGTTCACCGAGCTACTCGTGTCTACGAGTACCCGGTGCACCACCACGTTGTTGATGTCCAGCTTGACCACCAGGGCGTCTCGGTGGGGGAGGGGTCCATCTGGCAGGTCGGTGTCGGTGAACGTGATGGGCTCCCTCTTTGGTTTCTTCTCGTGGGGGGTACGTGTGACATCCCCTACGTACAAGCTCCTCGCCCACCTCTTCCGCTCGGCTGGCGAGTCCCCTCCGTCGGGCCCCCCAAAGATGACGTAGATGGCCCGTTTCTTCGGGGGCTGGGAGTCCTCCGTCGTCTTCTCCTCTTCCTCGGAACTGCGGTCGTGGTGGTCCCTCTTGCGGGGAGGAGCCGAGGTGGATGGCGCCTGGCCACCCCCCTTCCGCCATACATTGCTCTGCTTCTGGCCCTGGGCCTGTTCCTGTGCCTGGCCGGGCTTCTTAATGAATTGGCCGGGGTAGCCCATTTGGATGAGCTGCTCGATTTGTCTTTTTAGGAGGACGCATTCGTCTGTATCGTGTCCTTTCTGCCGGTGGAACCTGCAGTACTTGTTGGGGTCCCCCTCGCTGATATCTTCATGCACTCCTCCTTCGGGAGTACCACGATTCCCTGGTCTTCCGCGTGCGCCAAGATAGTACCCACAGGTTGTGTCAGCGGGGTGAGATAGCGTGTGGGGTTCATCCTAGGCCCCTCAGCGTACTCACGTCGGTGGGGTCGGGGCGCCTTGCGCTCCTCCTGGGGTGCCTTGTCTTTCCGACCTCTTCCTTCTTCCTGCTCCTTCTTCCTCTTCTCGGCAGCCTCGGCGTCAGCGTACCTCGCTGCCTTATCCATCAGGTCGGTGTAGGTCCTGGGAGGATACCTGATGAGGTCCTGGTGAAAAGCGCATGACCTCAAGTTGTTCCGGAAAATTACCATGGCCGACTTCGCATCAAAGTCGGCGACCCCCATGACTTCTTTCTTCCACTTGCTGAGGTACTCGGCTAGTGATTCCGAGCTCCCCTGCTTCAAATCACACAGGTCGGCAATTTGCTTCTTCCGCTGTATGCTGGTGGTGAAATGGGATAGGAACTGCCGGGAGAGGTCCGCAAAGGTGGAGATGGACCCCGCCGGGAGGGATCTGAACCAATCATGCGCCTGCCCGTCCAAGGTGGCGAAGAACCCCCTACACAGGATGGCGTCCGTTGCCTCGGTGATCATCATGGCGGCTCTGTACCTGGTCAGGTGTGCCTGTGGGTCTGTGGGCCCCGAGTACGCTTTAATGGTGGGAAAGCGAAAATCTCGAGGTAAGGGCTCCTCCATGATGGCGTTTGCGAACGGGGAGGACAACACATCTTGGGGCTCTGGAGATTCGTCCCTCTCGTCTACCTTCTTTTGGAGCTCGTCCATCCTTCTCTGCAGCTGCTCGACCTCTGCCCGATGGGATCTCGGAGCTCTACCATTCGTTTCCCCTGATCGTTCGACTCGGGAGGCCTGCGCACGCCGAGGTGGGACTCGGGTCCCCCGACCTGGTGACCTCCGGGTGGCTGATTGTCATCGTGCCTTCTTGCGGGAGCAGGATTCTGCTGGTGGAGGCTCATTAGCGGCAGGCCTCGGGCCCAACCTCTCTCGGGCTGGCACCCGGCTGCCCAACCTCTCCGTGGCGGGCCTGGTCTGGTTTGACCTCCTTCCGTCGTCCTCCTGACGTCGGTCGCGTCGTGTGTCCCCTCCTCCCCGTGTGTTCGTCCGGCGGGGTGAATTGACCTCCCCCTAGGTGACAGGTGCCTGGGGCGGCCGGGTGCTTGGACCGCTGCGCCCCCGGGTGGGGGAGGTTGAGGAGGTACAGGCAACCTTCGATTGACGCCTGGGTCGGCAGGTATACGCGCCCGGAGGTCCGCCACGACTCGGGCTAACCCTATGGAGGCTTGCTCGAAGACCGCCATCCCCTCCCGGATGAGGTCTAGGTCCCGAACAGGGGGGGCGGGCGGTGGAGCTCCGCCACTGCGGGGGTTCGTGAGCTGGGCCCTCAGATCCTCCCCCGACCTGGTGGAGGCGGCCGGTTGAATGCTGGGGGCAGGGGCCCCGTTGGGGCCGTTCCCATTCGCGACGGGCTGGGTGCCGCGGGAACCATTGGTATGACGAGAGCTGGATCTCGATCGTGCCATCGCTGTCGATGAACAATAGTGGGGAGAGCGCTTAAGCTTGTACAGCAGCTCTCAACAAGAGCACCAATGATGGATATAATTAACCCGGGGTGGACCCGAATCAATAAATCCGGATAAGAACGTAATATAATAAATAATAAACGAAATATAGAACGATGTCGTAAAGGTCGCTGGGGACCGTATATTATATTAATTGCCGTAGTATTTGGCTATTACAAAGATCCGATAAGACAAAGTGTGTAATAATTGTAGAACATGTAATGAATCGCCCCTTGTTAGGACAAGGAGGGGGGTTTTTATACAAGCAAATCCCCCAACCGCCTCCCCTTAAATCGGGGTTGGTTAGATCTCAAGTTTGACCGGGCCCTGGCGGACCGGGTCGGGTCGGGTCCCGAGCCCGGGTGGTGTCGAGCTCGGGTAAGACCGAGCTCCCCGACCCGAGCCCCACGTAGGTCGGCTCGGGTCGGGGCACATCCGTGGTCCTCCGGGTCCGTGTTGTTCTTGAGCACCTCCGTGGTCCCCCGGGTCCGTGTTGCTCCTGGGCACCTCCGTGGTCCCCCGGGTCCGTGTTGCTCTTGGGCACCTCCGTGGTCCCCCGGGTCCGTGCTACTCTTGGGCACCTCCGTGGTCCCCCGGGTCCGTGTTGCTCCTGGGCACCTCCGTGGTCCCCCGGGTCCGTGCTGCTCTTGGACACCTCCGTGGTCCCCCGGGTCCGTGTTGCTCCTGGGCACCTCCGTGGTCCCCCGGGTCCGTGTTGCTCTTGGGCACCTCCGTGGTCCCCCGAGTCCGTGCTGTTCTTGGGCTCCACCAAGATGCTCCGGGTCCATGTTGCTACCCCGGGTCGGATCGTGGGTATAATGTATCCATCAACCACTGACACAAAATATTTTTAATCAATTTTTTTTAAAAAATTAACATATCATAAAGATGAGATCAGATGATAAAACATGAATTTAAATTTACTACTCGAAAATGAATAGTGAATACCATAAATCCTCAAAGCTCACATGATGATCTTGTAAATATTGATTTTTTTTTTTGGTTTTTTTTTTTTTTTATATCTTATATGTCATCATGTGAAATTTAAAATTTTTTGGACGTGATTAATAATAAAATGACACAACGATTATGGCTCAATTTAGCATAACTAGCTTAAAAATTAGTAGTTACTAACTTATTTTGAAACGTTACTTATGATAGCGTTTCTAAATAAGTTATACTTTTAAACTTCACATGTTTTATCAAACAAAATTTATAGTTTATTTATAGGTTAAAATAAACTATAAGCTCTAAACTAAGTTATATCAAATAGAGCCTATCTATAATTGTTAAAGATGGCGATTATGGAAGGCTTACGGTGGGCTTGGAACAAAGATATCCGCGAGGTTGAAGTGCAGTCTGACGCCAAAGAGGTGCTCAAGTGGATTGAAGGGCAGAACTTGCTTAGAGGTCCTATGTACGAGATTATTGAGGAGGTGAAGAGATGGAGTGCAAAATTCACGAGAATTAAGTTGCGAGCAATCTGGAGTGAACAAAATTATGCGACAGATTGGCTCGCTCGAGTGGGTGTTCACAGTACTTTATAATATAGTTGTCCTCATTTAAATACACTTATATATATACTAGTTCTTTTCACTTATATATATACTAGTTCTTTTACGCACTTTGCGCGAATGGAATAATAATGCCCAATGATTATTTTTAAATAAGTATTTTAAAGTATATCAATGCAATATTATATCGGAAATGTTCATGCATAGGTAAATAAATTAAATGTTTAATTTGTTTATTTAAATCGGTAATTTAAAATATATAAATGCAAGATAATATATGAGAGATTGATTATATTGTCACTAAAATAAATATTTGCAACTTTGTAATAATGCTAGTCTAAATACTTAGTTTAAAAACGATAGTCTAAATAAATATAATACTACTTTTGGTTTAAATTTCTCTAATTCCACTTTTGGTTTAAACACTACTTATGGTTTAAACGATAGTCTTCATCTTCCGTACATGTCCTCTTTTTTTTAATTTTTTTTTTATTGGTAGTGTGTCATGCATGACTCATGTGCAATTGGGTTACATGTGGTATAACATAGATGGATTCGTCGTGTAATGAGATTATGGTGTAGGAAGCTTTAGATTTGCCTTGTTGTGTATATGATGAGATCTTAGTTGTACTATTAACTATTTATCTTACAAGCACCTATTGATATTTGGTAGTTGTAGTTTTTCCTCTACATGTTTCATGCATTGTGAGATGTGTGTCATCGGTTATCATGTGAAAGTAATGAACAAAATATTAATATTTATTATATTTGTATAAAATACTTGGTAAGTAAATAATATAACATATTTGTATCATAACTTTGATATTTAATTACAAGACAATGTACAAAGAAGACAATGAACAATATAGTAATATAATAAATTAATAAATTTGAAGGTAAATATTTGAATTATAGAAAATAAAGATAATATAAAGAATGAAATTATATCACTTTTAAAATTTTTTATAATGAATAATTTTTTAAATAAAAGCATTATAGACATCTAATTCTAAATTAATTAAATGCATATGTATTATTTTTTGTTGTAACTACTAATTTATTTAATTTAATAAGAATAATAAATTAGCGTACATACTTTTCATAAACAATAATGAAATCATTGATTTTTTTTTTTTAATTTACATTCATTGTTGAGGCGAATTGTTTTAAGAGTTTGTCAGTGACAATTGTTACAATTAATGTCAATAGAGGATGATAATAAATAATTCAAAATATATAGTTACAATAGATATTGTTATAATGATATAGTAAAAATTAACTTACAAACTTCTTTTGAAGTTTTCATGCATTGATAAAATTATGATGTGTAACTTGTTCAATTGGAGCAAGTAGGATGTCAACATTGTCAATTCTTTGAAAAATGGTCCTACCGTTTTAGAGTCCAGGTGTAATTGTATTTATGATCAACAACTTTGTACTTAGGTCGTGCAGGTCTGATAATGATGTAAGAATAATTTTGTCTGATAAAAACTAATAGTATAATATTTGTAAAGTAACGTACAATTGTACCATTATATAAAAATACATACAAAAAATATTAATACCATAACGACCTAAATCATACCAATAATGCAAAAATATAATTGAAATATTAAGTTTTGTTCTGATCTAAATAATCAAAAGAAGATTAAAAGAAGAAAGAAGATATATATATATATATATATATATATATATATATATATATATATATATATATATATATATATATATATATATATATATATATATATGGTTGAAAAAATCGCTAAGCACTCCTCGGGCGCTCGGGGGGTGGCTTGTGTATTTTTTATTTTATTTATTATTTTTATATATTTTTTAATTTTTAAAATTTTTAAGACTTGATAATTGTAAACTATTTAATATTTTAATACTAAAATATTAAATATTAACAAAAAAAACATAGAATTTGAACAATTTAGGATAATTTCGCTCAAAATGACACATTGTTTTGAGTGAAATAACCCATTTAAAAAAAGAATGAACCAATAGCTAATCGGCCGACTAGGCGACCTAGTCGGTGCCTAGGCGACCTAGCCGGCCAACCGCCTAGATTACCGATTATGGTGATACGTTAGGCCGGCCAGCGCCTAGCGCCTAGGCATGGATTAATCGGTGCCTAGCTAGGTGGGAGTGACGATTTTATTGTTTGAAGTGACGATTTCAGTGGTAGATTTGCTCCTTCAAATACTAAAATCGTCATTCCATACATAACTTAGAGGTTAAAGATTGTCACACATATAACTCAGGTATTGGAAAGAAAATGTCAAATTAAATGATACAGACACATGGGGTTCAACTGGGTTCTTAGGAATGAGAATGGACAGTTTATTGCAGCAGCTAGTGTCCCTGGGAATGGCGTATTCAATCCAAAAGAGGCTGAGGCAATAGCAATCAGGGAGGGGCTTACATGGATTAAGAGACAGGGTATTCAATTTGTCCATATTGAGACGGACGCCATTTGGGTGGTCCAAGGTTTGAAGCAGGAGGATGAAGATCGCTATTTCTTATGTATTTCGCACTGTCAATACGGTTGCTCATAGACTAGCTAGGGAAACCTATTCTATGTTTGTACGTCAGAGTGGAATCATACCCCTCTTTTCATTGTCAACGATTTGTACTCTAATTTATGTTAATGAAATTTATGTTTTTCTAAAAAAAAAAAAAGATAAAAAGTAATTCATTCAAGTATAATAAGTTGTACACACGCTTGCATGTGCAACACATTTAAGCTGGTTTTCTTTTGTTTGCTGGCATATGATGATGTCATAATTTACGGCACACAGCAATTATGACGACGCAAGTACGATGTTGATTGTTCTTCTTCTTGACAACACGCAATGAATCCGCCCAGTCCTTCAATTTTCATCCTTTCATCACTTTCATGGCAGTATTATTGCACCATAAATTAAAAATAAAAGTCTTCTAGTTACTCCATAGTCAGTTTATGTTGTTGATTTTGCGCACAAAAATTTCATTTTTACACTTTTAAAGAGCTTAAACTCTAACTTGAAGAACCCTAACTCTAATGTGTCAGAGTAGTAGTCAAACTCCCACACTGTTACTAGAGTAGTGACTTAAGGTCATGTGGTCTACCACTTGAGGTTATGTGTTAATCTTCATTAAAATGAGAAATTATATAACTAATAATGAAATTACATGTTAATTATCTTCATTAACATAAGAATGATATATAAATTTTAACAGGAAACTAATTGTAATAAGCAAATGACAGTTACTAAAATATTCTTAAATTTTTTAGTCGAGATATAAAGATATAATTGCAACAAATAAAAGATATTGTTTCTATGCAACAGACTTGATCTAAAGAAAATCGAACTTATACAAATGACCTTAATCGAGAGAATGTTGGTAAAAATTAAACCATAATTACTAAAGTACTAGAATCTTATTTCATCCGCTTAACTAGTCCTTTCGAAATTAATACAATCACATTTTAAGCAAAAAAAATAAAAAAAAAAAGTTGTAAGAATTAATTTGAGTTAATACCCAAAATCGTCCTCGACTATAGTGGTTTTTCTCAATTTCGTCCTAAACGACTTTGGTGACCTAATATCGTCCCAGACTTTTGTGTTTCGCTCAATTTAGTCCTCCATTTGTTATTTCGTCAAATTGGTGTTAAATAAAGGGATAATTCAGTAATGTCAATATTGATCTCTCTTTACTTTCAACTTGTGAAGTGCGAAATTCCTCTTTCTTGTACGAATTACACCCAGAATTACTCCCGGACCTGCAAATCAAATTTTATATTCGCAGTTTTAGGAGTAATTCTGGGAGTAATTCGTAAAAAAAACGGGATTTCGCAGTTCACATGTCTATGAGTAAAGAGATGTCAATATTAAAATTACTGAATTGTGTATTTATTTAACACCAAATGGACAAAATAACAAATGAGGGACTAAATTGAGCAAAAACACCAAAGTCTGGGACTAAATTGAGCGAAACACAAAAGTCTGGGACGATATTAGGTCACCAAAGTCGTTTAGGACGAAATTGAGAAAAATCACTATAGTCGAGGACGATTTTGGATATTAACTCGAATTAATTTCATCTAACATTTTCGAAATTGATACAACGACGTCTTGTGTATGAGAGTCTAAGAACGTGGGACGAAGTTTCCGATTGGGGACCCAATCATGCTTATGATTATTCCAATCTTGTCCTTCCCCACCTAATCATCTACTACCTTCCCATCAATTATGTACTCACCTACTTTAATTTCCTCTTCTCCCACCTACTTTAATTTCCTTATAAGTATAATGCGGAGTAATATTATTAATATTAAGGGGTGTTTGGGTGAAACATAAGAATCAGAATTGTAATTGAAATTAAATATTTAACAATTATAATGAATTTAAGTATAATAAGTCTTTACTAGGACTATGTGGTCCAATGGTATTCGGATTGGACTTTCATTTGGAAGGTTGTGAGTTCAAGCCTCATCTAATAGAGCTAGTAGCATTCAAAAAAAAAAGTATAATAAGTCTTTTTATTCAATTTTATTATAATAGAGTCAATAGTACTAAAAAAGTCATTTTTTTAGTACAAAATATGAATTAGAATCAAAATAATTATTTACTTATTTAAAATTAAAATAAATGAATATATAAAAATATACGAAAAATGTCAAATATGTCATTGAACGTCTCGCTTTTGGGTAATTGGGCCGTTAAACTTAAAAAATGTGCAATCTAACCATTAAACAAGTAAAATATGTGCAATTGAGACATTTTTTCAATTTTTTTCGGTAGAATCCGATCATATTGTTTATATGATTTGTGCTAAGAGCCTAAGAATCACTCTTTCCTCTACCGTACTAGTTGAAACGAAAGGTTGAAATATAATGTTTTCAACTCAAATTGCATAAAAAAATGTCTCAATTGCATATTATAGATATCAAATTTGATATATTTTTTTTTGGTGAATATCAAATTTGATATATAATATGGTACAAAAGTCTCCAACCAAATTTCACATAATACTATTAATTAATTAATTAACCACATGTTGTTTCATTCAATAGGTTGAGAATTTAATAACATCGATAATAATAATTAATAAATCTATTTTATTACGGAGTATTTGTTTTGGATTTTTATTTTCCAATAATAGAAATGAGTTATTTCCTCCACAATGGGATGGCCACCTTAATATTAATTATCCTTGAATCCATAGGGATAACTTCTTCTCTCTTTTTTTTTTTTTTAAAAAAAAAAAAAAAAAAAAAACCTTTTATGCACAACTTATTATATTTTATTATGTCTACACCTGCGCGCATTGGCATACATAAACCATCTCAAGTGAGAATAAGGCTTCACGTTAAAAAAGAAAAAAAGAAAAAAAGAAAAAAAAAAAAAGAAGAGAATAACCCCATATGTCCGTCTGAAATGATTGGACAGGACAATGGCTAAAAATAAGGAAATAAATGTGATCCCAATTTTATAAATATTACAAACTTTAAATGTGTATTAGGTAAGGTTTGAGAGTGAATCTAATGATAATTAACTGCGCATTCAGTATTTGTAAGAGTGTACATACTCAAGTGAACAGAATTAGAGGATTCATTGAACCACATGGTCCATGTATTATGTGTTTTGCTACTAAATAGTGTAAAGAAGGGTTTTCAACTGCGTTAGGTATTTCTGCACTTACAATTACATCAACAGCCAAACCTGATTTTAATTTGTGATTTTTCCCAAGATTAATAATAAATGAGCATGTGGGAGCCCACGCTTTTGGAATTCTATCACATAAGTGTATGTTATCACCGCTCCAAAAAGTTTTTTCTTTATAAGGTCAACTTTCAATTCTTCCAACTTAGCACTAAACACTCTTAAAATCAAATCAGACCTATTTTGAGCTTCATCACAAAATTCAAGCGAATTTTTAATCCCAGGCTAATTTGGGTTTCAAGTTATTGTCAAGAAAATATCTGGCTTACCATATTGCTACATTAATGACATAGCATACATGTATCTTTTACGCATATATCCCGTGGACCTCCAATGAAAGAAATCAATAAAATTACTTTGCGTCCGACATTAGATGCATTTGTTTCCTCACATGCAATGCTATATTGCTATTAATGCAACAAATATGAGCACATTATTCTTAGACCTTGAGTGCATTGTTAGTTACTCGTATTATTGCATGCATTCTTCTAAAGTCTAGTGCACATCTAAAAATTTGTAGTAATTAAAAAAAAAAAAGTCATTGTTAATCATCCCGGATGGAGGAATGAGATTATTCCCCATTTTGTACGAGAAGAATTGGATCCATATAATCCTTATATACACGGACACGCATCATTGTTGTTGTTGTTGTTGTTGTTATTGCTGCTGTTGTTGTTTTTGTTATTGTTGTTGGTGTTGGTGGTGTTGGTGGTGTTGTTGTTGGTGTTGGTGTTGTTGTTGTTGTTTTTGTTGAACGTAACCTCAAAATGTAATTAGGACACTGAACGAAAAAAAAAGGTGCAATTAGGCCACTGAACACTAAAAAAATGTGCAATGCAATTTCACCGGATAGCAGGGTACATGCTTACGTGACAGCTGAGTTGACATTTTAAATAAATTGTAATAATAAAATTTTAAAAAATGAAAAAAATAAATAATAGAAAAAAACTGGCCACCCTGTCATTTTTAATTTTTTTTTTTGTAAAAAAAATTTATTATTAAAATTTATTAAAAATTATTTAAAAATTATTAAAAATGCCAACTCAATTGTCACATAAGTAGGTAACCTGCTATCAGGTGAAGTTGCATACATTTGAAGTGTTCAGTAGCCTAATTGTATTTTTTTTCGTTCAGTAACCTAATTGCATTTTCAGGTTACGTTCAGTGAATTTGAACCTTCTTCTTCTTCTTCTTCTTCTCCTTCTCCTTATCCTTCTCCTTCTCCTTCTCCTTCTCCTTCTCCTTCTTATTATTATTATTATTATTATTATTATTATTATTATTATTATTATTATTATTTTCTGTTAATCCAAAAGACCCCATGGCAATCCTAATGCTGTGGAACCGTGTTCAAGGTGAACACGGTTCTATATTCATAATTACTGAACTATATGTTCATAATTATAAAACTATATATTCATAATTTTTTAACTTTATATTCACAATTATTGAATCTTTATATCCATAATTATAGAAGTATATGTTCATAATTATGTTCACAACTCTATGTTCATAATTATAGAACTATATGTTCATAATTTTTAAATTATATATTCATAATTATGAACAGTTTTGGAATCGTGTTCACCTTACAAGGTAGACACGGTGCCACTGCGTAATTTGCCACCCCATTGAGTAAATGGTTAGTATTATTTATTTTGTTATTAGGCTACAGATTATGGACCGGAAACATGCTGTGTCGTGGAATGCATTGAAAGCCCAGCCAATATTCGAAAGCCCAAATCCAAAAATCCCACAAGTCCTAAAATCGAAATATCTGCAAGCCGCCACTACAAATCGCGGGCGCAATAAATACTGCAGACCAAACAATCCCTCCGCAAATGGCTTTCCTTATCCTGCTCGGAGAAGACAACTAGCCGTGCGGTCTTATTAGCTCAGATCAGCTCAGATCAGGTCTGTTTTAAGCTTATATAAACTATCTGCAAATATCTATAATTTCGTTTTTATTCTTCGTGCTGTTTTTTCTGCTTAGATTTAGAGTTGCGTTTCGTGGCCTAGGGTTTTGTCCCTTGAATCATAAAGGTTTTACATTGTCCAGGTCTCAATTCTGGGTTTATAGTTCAGGTATTTGTGAAAGCTTTGGTGTTTTTTTTTTTTTTTTTTTTTTTTTTTTTTTCTCTTCCCGCTATATTTGTAGACTTTAGTTTGATTTAGCGATAAAAGTATCGATTTCTTTTACATGATGCCTTGTGAATCTGCATATTTGTGAAAACTTTTGATTTTGTGCTACTGGGGGGATGAAGCTTACTACGGAATGCTTTTGATTTTTAGTTTTCCAGTTATATCAGTGCATATTAGGGCGATTAGGTACAAACGTTTCGGTTATTTTATGGCGTATAAAAGGGAATTGGAGCGGCAGAATATGCAAGTCAAGTTGTTTTCCTGAATTAAGCTACTTTCCTTTCGTATTTTTTGAATGCAATTTTGTAATTTAGGGAGGTGATTTGGAACAGATCTTGAAGGTATTCTCGGTCTTTATCCACAAGTGATTTTATTTCATAGTTTTGGCCGAACCCTATGTATAAATACCCCCTCTGAGGGTGTAAACAGCTTAGGCAATTTATTCAGAATTTCTTGCTTTAGGTTCTCTTTTGTGTTCTTGTTACTTGTCCTTTTTACATTTGAGTTTTTCCAAATGGTTGTTTTGGCTAGTTGGCTACCAGTCAAAGGTTGTGAAATCAACATTGAGTTAGGTAACTTTAATGACCCAATCTTTGTAAAAAGATCTGCCGTGATTCATGAAAGATTACTTGTTATATCAGTCCTGCGTTTGGCTCTTGAATTTCTACGTGTTTGATCAATTTTGTTAGTTTCATCAGTATATTAAGTTTCTGATATTGGTTTTTTTTTTTTTTTTTTTTTTTTTTTTTTTTTTTTTTAAGCATTTGGTGCAGGTTAAAGTCTTCGCCTCCCAGCATGGCTACTCTGAGGGACCTTCTACCACAAGTAAAGTCAAGTAGTGCTACGCATTATGACCACACAAATGATCCATGGTTTAAGAACAGATATAGTGGTGCTGAGGAAGAGAAAAATGCAGTTATCAAGGCAAACCCAGTGCCCCCTTATATGAAAAGGGCTGGATTTAGGCCATCTAAGCTTGAGGATTTTGGGGATGGAGGTGCATTCCCTGAAATTCATTATGCACAGTATCCTCTTGATATGGGGAGAAAAAAGGACTGGAAACCTGCGAACAAGACATTACCTGTTACTGTTGATGAGCATGGTGATGTGAGATATGATGCAATTGTGAAGCAGAATGAAAATTCAAAGAAAATTGTGTATTCTCAGCATAAAGACCTTATTCCCAAGGTTGTGAAAGATGATGAAGACGATGAAGAGATGGACAGTGATGAGTTGCAGAAGATAATTGAGGACACCACCATGGAGACGAAAGCAGCCCTTGAGAAGATTGTGAATGTGAGGTTGAGTGCTGCACAGCCCAAAAATGTTCCCACACAATCTTCAGACTCTAAGTTTATTAAATACAAGCCATCACAACAATCGGCAGCTTTTAACTCAGGTGCAAAGGAGAGGATCATTAGGATGGTGGAAATGCCTGTGGACCCTTTGGAGCCACCAAAGTTCAAACACAAAAGGGTACCAAAGGCTTCTGGCTCTCCCCCTGTGCCTGTTATGCATTCTCCTCCTCGTCCCGTTACTGTGAAGGACCAACAAGACTGGAAGATTCCTCCTTGTATTTCCAACTGGAAGAACCCAAAAGGTTATACAATTCCACTTGACAAGCGTCTTGCTGCTGATGGTAGGGGACTTCAGGAGGTCCAGATCAATGACAATTTTGCAAAACTGTCAGAGGCTTTATATGTAGCTGAACAGAAGGCTAGAGAAGCAGTTGCTATGCGGTCAAAGGTGCAGAAGGAGATGATGATGAAGGAGAAAGAAAGAAAGGAAATGGAACTTCGTGAATTGGCCCGAAAGGCGAGATCTGAAAGAACAGGTGTTGCGCATACAGGTGCTGCTCCTGCACCTTCTGAAAGGGGCACTGTGAATGATGACATGAATGTGGATTATGACCATGTCCATGTCCGGGATGTACCAAAAGAGAGCAGAGAGGAAAGGGACGAGAAATCACAGAGAGATAAGATTCGTGAAGAGAGGCGTCGGGAAAGGGAGAGGGAGCGAAGGTTGGAGGCTAAAGATGCTGCAATGGGCAAGAAGAGTAAGATTACGAGGGACAGGGACCGCGATGTTAGTGAGAAAATGGCCCTTGGTATGGCCTCAACTGGTGGCACAAGAGGAGAGGTTATGTATGATCAGAGGTTATTTAACCAGGAGAAGGGGATGGAATCTGGTTTTGCCACTGATGATGCATATAATATTTATGACAAAGGTCTCTTTACTGCCCAACCTACACTCTCTACTCTCTACAGACCAAAGAAAGATGCCGATGCTGAGATGTATGGTGGTGCAGATGAGCAACTGGATAAAATTATGAAAACAGACCGTTTTAAACCCGACAAGGGATTTACTGGAGCCTCTGAGAGGGCTGGTGCTAGAGATAGGCCTGTAGAGTTTGAGAAGGAGGCTGAGGAGGCAGATCCATTTGGGTTGGACCAGTTTTTAACTGAGGTGAAGAAGGGTAAAAAAGCCATGGACAAAGTAGGCGGTGGAGGTACCATGAAGGCCAGTGCCGGCTCCACTCGAGATGGCTATGAAGGAGGATCTAGTAGATCAAGGATTAACTTTGAGAGGGGGCGTTAAGATGTATCTTTGCGAAAGAGTCTATGCTTGCCCAGGTCATGAAGAATTCGACACTCCAAACTCCAAATTGTCTTTTTATGTTCCTTGTGTGGTTTTACAGAGTTGTTAGACTCAAACTATTTATACAATTTGGTTTCTTCCTTTGTTTGATGCTATTTTGTATCATATTTAAATTGTCTAATAGGCACTGTTTTTAATCATTATAAGAACCAGTAAACTTGGAGGCATTCTTACTAGTCTACATTCTTGCGAGCATATTTTTTAGTATTTTTTTGAAGATATCTTTTATCTTTTATTCTTGCGAGCATATCTTTTATTATTTTTTTTTGAAGATATCTTTTGTCTTTTATTCTTGCGAGCATATCTTTTATTAGTTACTCCAAGCTGTTGATAGTTCACAATCACAATTTGGCAGAGTATAGTACAACTTAAAGAATAAGAACTTCCTTTAATAAGTGACTTGACAATTTATGCAAAGGGAAATGTGAATGCTAGTTAGTTTTTGAGTGTGCAAAATGAAAAATTATGAGCAATGGCTCCAAATAAAAACTCTCTTGCACAGAGACGGAAACCGATGAGGCAGCTGGATCACACACCATTAATGGGAGTTCAGCATTTCATCTGCTGCAGATTGTATCAATAAAAGAGAATCGATAATGTTTCTTTGGGTTTGGAATCGCTACAGAATTAAAGGCTTTTGAGACAAGATGACTCACTATGCAAATAGTTCTGAATCTACTTGTTGAATATTGGAGAAAATTTGTCTCAATGTACTGAACCATTCTGTACAATCTAAACCATACAGAAACACATCTTCAGATTTGCAGCGTGCTGTGGAAGCCTACATTGCTGCAGTATGGCAGCATGCTTTTTTGCCTTCTTCACATACGCCTGGTTCAAATAATGCTGAAACAGTGTGGAGCCCGACACCAGAGGGTGTCCTCAAATGTAATGTGGATGCCGCTCTCTTTGATAATGCCATGGGGTTTTGGGGCTGCTTTGCGTGATCATGGGGGTCATTTGTGGCTGCGTACAGTGGTCGTTTGCATGGTGTGAGAGACCCTTATTTTGCAGAATTAATGGCAATTAAGGAAGCATTAACGTGGCAAAGGGACGAAACACGAACAATTTTATTATTGAGTCTGTTTAAATTTCTGCTTTAGTTTCAATTCTGTATGTCGAGACTCTTCTTATGTTGGTCTTATTATTGAGCAATGTCGGTCTATTGCTAGTAACATTGGAAACGTTGTTATTTGCCATATCAAAAGGTCAGCGAATCATGTAGCTCACGTACTTGCACAGGTGACTGGTTCTTCTTCTGTCCTTGGGGTTTGAGATCTCATCCCGCCTGATTGTATTTCGGATTTTTTCGTTATTTAATATGAGTTGACTTTAATTTTCAGAAAAAGTACTAGAATCTTATTTCATCCACTTAACTAGTCTTAAATTAATACTGCAATCACATTTTACCCAAAAAAAATTGTAAAAATTAAGGATGTGTTGGGTTCGCACATGTGAATCAGAATCAGAATGAGAATCAAATACTTGGTAATGTTAATGAGTTTTGGTGAAAGTATTTTTCATGTTTAGTAGTATGGTAGAATTTGAATGGTTACCAATATTAATGTTTAATTATGACCGCCGCGCCATTTTTTCTACCTATTATAAGTCTAACTCTTTTGGGCTCTTATTAGTATAGTAGATAGTAAATAATAGACTCCGTACTCCGTAGTATTCAAAAAAAAAAAAAAAAAAAAACTTCCCAAACTAAAATTAATGTGGAGTAATATTATTAATATTAAGGGGTGTTTG
Source organism: Ipomoea nil (assembly GCF_001879475.1). Taxonomy (NCBI): domain Eukaryota; kingdom Viridiplantae; phylum Streptophyta; class Magnoliopsida; order Solanales; family Convolvulaceae; genus Ipomoea; species Ipomoea nil. Next base: position 89,381 of record NW_017616650.1, read on the forward strand.
GGTGAAACATAGGAGTAAGAATTGTAATTGGAATTAAATATTTAACAATTATAATGGGTTTAAGTATAATAAGTCTTTTTTTGTTTTGTTTTTTTTTTTTTTTGAAATACTCATGATTCTTTACAAGGTAGTATCTGTTCTATATTTTCTCAAACATTTTCAATATAATAAGTCTTTGTGTTTAGTTGATTGGAATAGAGTTAATAGTACTAAAAAAAAAATTCTTTTTGTTTAGTAGTAAATATGAATCAGAATCAAAATAATTAACTAAATAATTATTTATTTATTTAAAATTAAAATAAATAATGAATATATAAAAATATACGAAAAATATCAAATATGTCATTGAGCGTCTCGTTTGTGGGCCATTGAATCTTTAAATTAAAAAATGTGCAATCGAATCATCAAACAAGTAAAATAATGTGTAATTGATACATTTTTTATTTTTTATTTTTTTCTCGTTAGAATTCGATCATACTATTTATATGATTTGTGCTAATAATCACTCTTTCCTCTACCGTACTAGTTGAAACGAAATATTGAAATATAATGTTTTCAACTCAAATTGCATTTTAAAAAAAAAGTCTCAAATTTCATATCATGAATATCAAATTCAATAATATGGTACAAAAGTCTCCAACCAAATTTCACATAATACTATTAATTAATTAAATAACCACATGTTTATTTCATTAAATAGGTTAGGAATTTAATAACATCGATAAGAATAAATCTATTTTAATGAGTAGTTCGAAAGAATAAATCTATTTTAATGAGTTATTTCCTACTCAAAGGTTGAATCCTCAACTAAATCATAAATACCTAGTAAGACTCGACCCCTAGTCATTCTTCCCAAACTTCACTCTTATTGTTAGTAATGTTATATTATATAGTTTATTTGTTTATGGCTATTGTTATAGTTGACTAGTCTTTACTATTGTATAGGAGCTTTTAGTGGTAGCTTCCCTATAGGACTCTATTGTGTAATCTCTTTCCAGTCTGAATGTGATTTGCGTTGTTTCACTTGGTATCAGTTAGCGTCAGGCTAGGAATCCTACCCTGTTTTTTCTCAACCACCTTATCATGTCGACAAATTCCTCTGAACGCACAGTAACCACCACCCCTCCACCACAAACAATCGGGAACTCCCTAAACGCAGCACATCACTTCGTTTCAATAAAATTAAATAGCCGTAATTTTTTATTTTGGCGCACTCAAATTATCCCCTTCTTACGTGGCCAAGGACTTTTAGGCTACATCGATGGCAGCCACGTCTGTCCACCGGCGATCCTCCCTGCGACGGCACAAGCAGCCGACTCCGGCACCACCGCGGCTGCCTTATCAGCCGTCAACCCGGCGCATGCGGCGTGGGTTCAACAGGATCACTGATCCTGTCTCTCTTGATCTCGTCTTTATCCGACGAGGTCATGCCATTAGCGGTTGGCCGGGAAACGTCACGCGATGTCTGGCTCTCCATCAACGACTCGCTGACGTCCTCCACCCGAGCTAGGTGTCTCAATCTACTCGGTCAGTTCCAGACGCTCCGGCAAGGCAACATGTCGGCCTCGAAGTATCTTGGGAAGGCGAAGATGTTGGTCGAAGCTTTGTCCCTGGCCGGTCATCGGCTCTCTCTTGATGAACAGGTCCTCTACGTGTTGAGGGGTCTTCGTCCGGAATTCCGGGCAATGGCGAGTGCTCTCACAGTGGCCGGCACACCGGTGACTCTATCCCAGTTAGGTGATCTTCTGCAGGCGCAAGATTTCATCCCGGGAGATGAATTCGCGATGAGTCCGGGAATGTCGCCCCGACTGCTATGTACGCTGGCCGTGGTGGCCAGTCGAATGGGGGCTCCGGACGTGGTGGCCGGCAGAACAGCAATAGTCGCGGTCGTGAGCGAGGAGGCCGGAATTCCGGTGGTCGTGGCCGTGGCAGCCCTCGCTGCCAAATCTGCAGGAGTCACGGCCACACTGCCGTTTTCTGCAACAGGCGCTACACCGAGCCTCCGCCATCGCCGCACGCTCACGTGGCCGTCGCAGGCACTCCTCCAGCAGAAACTGCCCAGCCGGAAGTCTGGTTTCCAGACACTGGCGCAACCACCCATGCGTTGCCGGACGAGCAAATGATCGGTCATTCCGAACCGTATACTGGAGGTGACGTGTTGAAAGTAGGCAATGTGGCAGGTTTGAATATCTCTCGCATTGGTCGTACAGCTATCCCATCTAATTCCAAACTATTAAATATGTCAGATGTTTTATTTGTTCCGAATCTGTCATTGTCCCTGTTATCTGTTTACCGTTTCACTAACGAAAACAACGTGTTTTTTGAGTTTCATAAAGACTCGTTTTTTGTGAAGGATTGCACTACTCGGGAAATTCTCCTTAAAGGCTCCGCGGTAAGCGGGTTGTATAAGTTGGTGGTGCCACGGTCTCATGTTGCGTTCTTAATAGCAAAAGCATCACCTGCAGTCTGGCATCAACGCTTGGGTCACCCTCATAAACAAGCCCTCCAACGAGTCCTTAAACACTGTCCGGTCATGTCAAATAAAGTTCCTGCGTCAGAAATCTGTTCCGCCTGTCAACGCGGCAAATCATCCCGATTTCCCTTAGATAGAGTGTATACTTCAAGTTTAGAAGTTTTAGATTTGTTGTATACAGATATCTGGGGTCCTTCTCCAGTTATTTCAAATTCTGGCTATTGTTATTTCGTTTTATTTGTAGAAGACTGTACTCGTTTTTGTTGGTTTTACCCCTTACGGTTAAAATCAGATATCTATAAAGTGTTTGATTTGTTTCGGGCGATGGTAGAACGGCAGTTTTCCCGTTCTATCAAAGCCATTCAGTCCGATTTAGGGGGTGAGTATTGTTGCCTACACACCATATTCGAGTCCTTAGGCATCACACACAGACAATCGTGTGCCTATACCCATGAGCAAAACGGCCGTGTTGAACGCCGGAATAGACACATTGTCGAAACCGGTTTGGCCTTATTAGCTGAAAGCTCAACACCGTTAAAATATTGGGATTATGCGTTTGAAACCGCAACTCAACTAATTAATTGTTTACCCTCCTCTGCCGTGTCATATGAATCACCGCGCTTCCGTCTATATAAAACACCACCCCATACACTTTCTTCCGTGTCTTCGGGTGTAAATGCTATCCGTATTTGAGGCCATACAACCGGCATAAAATCGAATATCGATCTACACCCTGTGTCTTCCTAGATTACCCAGTTTCTTTTAGGGGATACCGCTGTATGGACTTAACGACGGGAAAGATATTTATCTGCTGTCATGTGCGTTTTGATGAAACAATCTTCCCTTTTTCTATGCAGACTCCTGTGCAGGTTGATTCAAATCCGGCCCCCGCTCCTACCCATTGGGGAGCCGGGCCCGTAATGATAAATCCTGTCAACACCTCGGTTCTAGATGAACCTCCGATTGCACAGCAGCCGGCTCCCATGGCCATAGAAGCACCACCTCAGACTGGTGCAAGACGGGGCCGCCCACCGGGCCGCACCAAAAGAACTCGTGCAGAGGTTGAGGACCATGTCATGCGCACCAGGGGTAAAACTCGGGATCACGACGAGCAGTTCTACGCTCTTAACACCACCGTGGACCCCACTTGCTACTCCCAGGCTGTAGGTCATCCGCAATGGCGTGATGCTATGACTGATACTCTTCTCCGTCAGTTATCAACAGCCTTTAAATTCCGTGATCTTGGGGTACCTCACTTTTTCTTAGGGATAGAAACAGTGTCTTCCGGTGATGGGCTTATCTTATCTCAGCGACGGTATATGAAAGATATCCTGACGAGGTCAGGAATGACGGACTGTAAGGCTCTAGCTACTCCAGCAGCAGTAACGCAACCGGCCACGCCCTCCTTAACTCCTTTTGAGAACCCGACTCAGTATCGTAGGATTGTAGGAGCTCTACAGTATCTAACCATCACCAGGCCTGATCTCTCCTACTCGGTAAACAGGTTGTGCCAGTTCATGCATTCTCCCACGGACGACCACTGGGCTCTACTCAAGCGAGTGTTGAGGTACATTAAGGGCACTCAGGACTACGGGCTTCGTCTGTCAATGTCTTCCTCTTCCGATCTTCATGCTTACACTGACTCAGATTGGGCTGGATGTCCCGTCGACCGCAAGTCTACTAGTGCCGTGTTCTTAGGTGACAATCTTGTTTCATGGGTCTCCCGCAAGCAGCGTACTGTCGCCAGGTCTTCCACAGAGGCAGAGTACAAAGGGCTTGCTGATGTTACCGCCGAAGTCACTTGGGTTGTCTCGTTACTCCGTGAACTATGGCTGCACTCTGGCTCACCAGCCACCCTATGGTGTGACAACCTAGGGGCCACTTACCTAGCAGCAAATCCAGTTTTTCACGCCCGCACGAAGCATGTTGAGATCGATTATCACTTCGTTCGGGACAAGGTCGCTTATGGGGATTTCATTGTCAGTTTTGTCTCAACCAAGGATCAGCTAGCCGATATCTTCACTAAACCACTACCAGCTCCACGCTATCAGGCTCTGCGAGACAAGCTCAATGTTGTCGCCCTCCAACCTTGTGCTTGAGGGGGTGTGTTAGTAATGTTATATTATATAGTTTATTTGTTTATGGCATTGTTATAATTGACTAGTTTTTACTATTGTATAGGAGCTTTTAGTGGTATGTAGCTTCCCTATAGGACTCTATTGTGTAATCTCTTTCCAGTCTGAATGTGATTTGCGTTGTTTCACTCTTATGACCCTAAACTGCGCATGAGAGCAAATGAGTTATTTCCTCTGCACAGGAATAATCACCTTAACTTCTTCTTGAATCCATAGAGATAACTTCTTCTTCTTCTTCTTTAAAAAAAAAAAAAAAGTAAAAAAAAAATCCATTTACGCACAAATAATTATATTTTATTATGTCTACATGGCTACACCTGCACGCACTGGCATACGTAAACAAGCTCAAGTGAGAATAAGGCTTCTCAAAAAAGAAAAGAAAAAAATAACCTCATCTGTCCATCTGAAATTATTGAACAAGCACTGGCTAAAAATAAGGAAATAAATGTGGTCCCAATTTATGAATATTACAAACTTTAAATGTACATTAGGTAAAGTAAGAGTGCACTCAAATTTGTTGTACCGTAACATATCAATGCAATAAATATGAGCACATTATTCTTAGATCTTGAGTAAACTCTTAATTACTAGTATTATTGCATGCATTCTTCTCAAGTCTAGTGCATGTCTAAAAATTTATAATAATTGAAAAAAAAAAATTATAGTTGATCATCCCGGATGAATGAATGATATTATTCTACATTTTGTACGAGAAGCATTGAACCCATATAATCCTTATACACACATTATTATTATTATTATTATTATTATTATTATTATTATTATTTGTTAATCCAAAATACCTGATTGAGTAAGCAATCATTATTGCATGGACCATGGTTTATACAGAACCATAAATAAAAAATACATTTTTAAAATATTAAAAGTACATTATATATATATATATATATATATATATATATATATATATATATATATATATATATATATATATATATATATATATATATATATATATAATAAAGTACATTATTTGAGTGTACATGACTTTTTATATATATCAAATAATGTACATTCAATACATAAATTATGTACTTTTATTATATTAAAAATGTATATTGCATTCATGATCCACATAGCTATGTGGACCATGGTCCACACAATAATTTTTCTTGAGGAAATGGGTAGTACTCTGTAGGCAATTTATATCCTGCACCACGGCGCGCGTTGCATTGTGCGCCCAGATGCAAAACGACGTCGTTTCAATTTTTTTTTTCTGATTCGGATGTACATAATTGTATAAAAAGAATGTACATAATTGTATAAACAAATATACATAATTGTATGAACAAATATACATAATCACAGCAACTTCCTACCGCGCCTCCCAAAACGCCATCGTTTTGGGAGGCGCGCGTCACATAATGCTACGCGCGCCGTGATATAGGGTATACCGATTGGTACTCTGTATTATTTTGTTATTGGGCTACAGATTATGGACCGGAAACATACTGTTTCGTGGAATGCTTTGAAAGCCCAGCACATATTCGAAAGTCCAAATTCATGCCTTCTCTGATTTTGACTGGGCTGGCTGTCCGGAGGATCGAAAATCTATAAGTGACTTTGCTTTGTTTCTTGGCTCTAATCTTGTGTCCTGGGTCAGCAAAAAACAAAGAATTGTGGCTAGATCCTCTACTCAGGTCGAATATAAAGCTCTAGCATATGTTCGTGTTGAAGTAACTTGGATTGTTTCACTACTGCGTGAGATCAAAGTTCCAAGTATCAATGTCTCTAAACTATGGTGCGATAATCTTTGTGCTACTTATATGTGTGCAAATCCTATCTTCCATGCTCGTACCAAGCACGTTGAGATAGATTATCATTGTGTTCGAGATAAAGTTGCTATTGGAGATATTCAAGTCAATTTCATCCCAACAAAAGATAAACTTGTAGACATATTCACAAAAGCTTTGCCTAGTTCTGATTTTCTTTTCTTAGAGGCAAACTACAGTTACTAGCATACCATGTGCTTGAGAGAGAGTATTAGGACTAATATTAGGATTCTATATATATGAGTCACAAAATGACTCCCTATCCTAGCCTCCCTATGATTTCTACTCCGATCCCAATCCTAGTTTGCCTATTATTCCTCTGGTATATATTCATTAAAGATTACTTGTCATATCAATCCTGCGTTTTGCTCTTGAATTTCTAGGTAACATTTGGTGCAGGTTAAAGTTTTTGCCTCCAACATGGCTACTTTGAGATACCTTCTACCCCAAGTAAAGTCAAGTAGTGCTGCGCATTATGACCACACAAATGATCTATGGTTTAAGAACAGGTATAGTGGTGCTGAGGAAGAGAAAACTGCTGTTATCAAGGCAAACCCAGTGCCCCCTTATATGAAAAGGGCTGGATTTAGGCCATCTAAGCTTGAGGATTTTGGAGATGGAGGTGCATTCCCTGAAATTCATTATGCACAGTATCCTCTTGATATGGGGAGAAAGAAGGACTGGAAACCTGCGGACAAGACATTACCTGTTACTGTTGATGAGCATTGTGATGTGAGATATGATGCAATTGTGAAGCATAATGAAAATTCAAAGAAAATTGTGTATTCTCAGCATAAAGACCTTATTCCCAAGGTTGTGAAAGATGATGAAAACAATGAAGAGAAGCAGAAGATAATTGAGGACACCACCATGGAGACGAAAGCAGCCCTTGAGAAGATTGTGAATGTGAGGTTGAGTGCTGCACAGCCCAAAAATGTTCCCACACAATCTTCAGATTCTAAGTTTATTAAATACAAGCCATCACAACAATCAGCAGCTTTTAACTCAGGTGCAAAGGAGAGGATCATTAGGATGGTGGAAATGCCTGTGGACCCTTTGGAGCCACCAATGTTCAAACACAAAAGGGTACCAAAGGCTTCTGGCTCTCCCCCTGTGCCTGTTATGCATTCTCCTCCTCGTCCCGTGACTGTGAAGGACCAACAAGACTGGAAGATTCCTCCTTGTATTTCCAACTGGAAGAACCCGAAAGGTTATACAATTCCACTCGACAAGCGTCTTGCTGCTGATGGTAGGGAACTTCAGGAGGTCCAGATCAATGACATCTTTGCAAAAATTGTCCGAGGCTTTATATGTAGCTGAACAGAAGGCTAGAGATGCAGTTGCGATGCGGTCAAAGGTGCAGAAGCGATGCGGTCAAAGGGATCGGGACCGTGATGTCGGTGAGAAAATGTCCTCAACTAGTGGCACAAGAGGAGAGGTCATGTATGATCAGAGGTTATTTAACCAGGAGAAGGGGATGGAATCTGGTTTTGCCATTGATGATGCATGGTGGTGCAGATGAACAACTGGATAAAATTATGAAAACAGACCGTTTTATACCGGACAAGGGATTTACTAGAGATAGGCCTGTAGAGTTTGAGAAGGAGGCTGAGGAGGCAGATCCATTTGGGTTAGACCAGTTCTTAACTGAGGTCAAGAAGGGTAAAAAAGCCATGGACAAAGTAGGCAGTGGAGGTACCATGAAGGCCAGTGCTGGCTCCACTCGAGATGGTTATGAAGGAGGATCTAGTAGATCAAGGATTAACTTTGAGAGGGGACGTTAAGATGTATCTTTGCAAAAGAGTCTATGCTCGCCCAGGTCATGAAGAATTCGACACTCCAAACTCTAAATTGTCTTTTTATGTTCCTTGTGTGGTTTTACAGAGTTGTTAGACTCAAACTATTGATACGATTTGGTTTCTTCCTTTGTTTCATGCTATTCTGTATCATATTTAAATTGCCTAATAGGCACTGTTTCCAATCATTATAAGAACCAGTAAACTTTGAAGATATCTTTTATCTTTTATTCTTGCTAGCATATCTTTTATTAGTTACTCCAAGCTGTTGATACCTCCCGTCCTTTCATTGAAGTCTAACGGTTGCTCTGGATGCTAATCTTCTTAATGCATTTCAATCAACATAAATTGATAGCTCGAATACGATTGCGTCCAAGCCAAAGCTCTTGTAGATTTGTTAAAGTTTGCAGATTCTCCATTACCTAATCAGAAGGATACTTAAAATTATGTCTCTTTTTTCCCCAGTAAACCATACTGTACAATCTAAACCATACAGAAACACATCTTCAGATTTGCAGCGTGGGGTGGAAGCCTACGTTGCTGCATGGCAGCATGCTTTTTTGCCTTCTTCACATACGCCTGGTTCAAATAATGCTGAAACAGTGTGGAGCCCACCACCAGAGGGTGTCCTCAAATATAATGTGGATGCCGCTCTCTTTGACAATGCCATGGGTTTTGGAGCTGTTTTGCTTGATCATGGGGGTCATTTTGTGGCTGCGTACAGTGGTCGTTTACATGGTGCGAGAGACCCTTATTTTGCACAATCAATGGCAATTAAGGAAGCATTAACGTGGCTAAAGGGACGTAACACGAACAATTATATTATTGAGTCTGATTATATTGTTTAAACTTCTGCTTTAGTTTCAATTCAGTGTGTCGAGACTCTTCTTATGTTGATTTTATTATTAAGTAATGTTGGTCTATTGCTAGTGACATTGGGAACGTTGTTGTTCGCCATGTCAAAAGGTCGGCGAATTATGTAGCTCACTTGCTTGGACGTGCGACTGATTCTTCTTCTGTCCTTGGAGTTTGGGATCTCATCCCGCTTGATTGTATTTGGAATTTGTTCGTTATTTCAGACGAGTTGGCTTTAATTTTACTAGAATCTTATTTCATCCATTTAACTAGTCTTTCCGAAATTAATACTGCAATCACATTTTACCAAAAAAAAAAAAAAATCGTAAAAATTAATTAGGGTGTGTTGGGTTCGCACATGTGAATCAGAATCAAATACTTGGTAATGGTAATGAGTTTTGGTGAAAGTATTTTGCATGTTTGGTAGTATGGTAGAATAGGAATGATTACCAATATTATTGTTTAGGAAATAATAGTAATAGTAATAGTAATAGTACGTAATAGTGATAGTGATAGTGATAGTGATAGTGATAGTGATAGTAATAGTAATAGTAATAGTGATAGTGATAGTGATAGTGATAGTGATAGTGATAATAATAGTAATAGTAATAGTAATAGTAATAGTAATTTCCCATTCGTACAATAATTCTGCGTTAAAATTCTATTCTAATATTATAAAATAGTGTAATACAATTCCTATTTTAATCTATACTATATATAAAAACAAAATCCTATAATTTTAACTTTCCACCCAATTCCTAAAAAATCTCTCTTCCTAATAAAATATATTGATTTCTACTTTCCCATTCGTACAATAATTCTGCGTTAAAATTCTATTCTAATATTATAAAATAGTGTAATACAATTCATATTTTAATCTATACTATATATAAAAACAATTCTTTACATTCAAATTCATCAATTGATTGTATTCACTACATTATCCCTAAAATGTCTTTATTAAAATATATATATATATATATATATATATATATATATATATATATATATATATATATATATATATATATATATATATATATATATTCATTATCAATAAATTAATTAAGAGAAATAATTTTATTACTTATATTGTTTTTATTTTTCTTCAATTTAAAAACTCTTTACATTCAAATTCGTCAATTGATTATATTCACTATATTGTCTATTATCTTTTTTGTGCACTATTTTTTAATTAAATATAAAAATTATAATACAAAATAATGCTATATATTTATTTACCAAGTATTTTATTAATATCATGAAAAAATTAAAAAATATATAATTAATAAAGCCATTTATATTAACTACTTGAGGGATTTGTTGACAAAGAGAGTATTCAAACCACACAATAAATTGAAGTGAGAAATTACCTCGCAATGTCCTTTGACAATCAGCAATTAGCGATTAGCATTAGCGGATTTGACCAGCGAATTCTATCAACGGTAGGTAAAAAGATATTTGAAAAAATTAGCTGTTTAGATTAACATGTAAAATGACCTAAGGGTATATATATATAATAATAATAATAATAATAATAATAATAATAATAATAATAATAATAATAATAATAATAATAATAATAGTTTTAAAAATAATAATAATAATAATTATTATTATTATTATTTAATAAAAAAATAAAATAAAAAAATAAAACAAATAAAACATATGGAGAGCCGAATGTTCCGCTTCCCTTAATTTTGTCACTTTTCCCACATCGGTGGCAAAAGTGGCATGGGAGCCTTGAGGCTCCTATAAAAGGAGCCTTTAAAGCTCCATTTTAAAAATTAACCTTGCCCATCCGTTGATGGGCAAGCAGTGAGCCAGCGAAACTGGCTCTTGTTATTCGAGAAGTCGAAATGTCTCTACAGTAATTTTTTTTTTTTTTTAAATATAGAGGTGTTTTGGGGAAATTATTCTAAAAAAACGCTAAGTGAAAATATTGTAAATTGCAATGTTTGTATTTTCAGTGATTTGGAACAAATTGTTGCTTCAAACTGTTGAATAACCAAACACTTTCTTTAGCATTTTGATCTTTAGGTTACATCGTATTTACCTATTGTTGAATATCTTTGGGTGACATTATAATTAAAATTTTTAAATTTTTACTATATCTAAATTCCTTAAATTAGGAATTTCTTTATCCATAATAATTTATTCAACAATAATGGTTGAACTAAATGAACACTGAGCAAAACACCTAAAGGACTGGTACATACCGTTGTTCATTCATTGATCTTGTATATATATGCACTCTTTAAATATATTAAAACCCTTTGCAACAACAAATATACTTTGTTACTATATATTTAAAAAAAGTTTAGTAACAATTATAATGAATCTCCTATATTACATTATATTTTATTCGGAATAAGGGTTAAATAGGCCATCGAACTGCATACAATAATGCAATTAGGCCACTGAACCTAAAAAAGCTACAATTAGATCCATAAACTAATCATTTTCTTGCAATTTTTTTAATTTGTAAGTTTTATAGGTTGCTAGCAAAGTAGCAGGTCAATTTTAATTTAAAATATTTTTAAAAATATTGTTATTTAAAATAATTATTTAAAATTTATAAACAAAAAAAAAAAAAAAAGATCAGATCGTCTCCGGCCATGGATTCGTCTCCATGGCTGGAGACGTCTTCGTCTCTAGCCGGTCGGAGACGAAGAAGTTATCTTCGCCTCCTACCAGAGACGAAGAGTCTCTTCGTCTCCGGCCATGGAGACGAAGATAACTTCTCCCTCTCTGGCCACGGAGACGAAGAGCTCTTCGTCTCCGGCTATGGAGTCTCCATGGCTGTAGACGATCTAATTTGTTTTTTTTTTTTTTTTTTTTTTTTTTTTTTTAATTTTAAATAATTATTTTAAATAATAATATTTTAAAAATATTTTAAATTAAAGGTGACCTACTAGCAACATGGAAAATTTACAAATTAGACTAATTGCAAGAAAATGGTTAGTTTAGTGATCTAATTGTAGTTTTTTTTTAGGTTTAGTTGCCTAATTGCATTATTGTGTGCAGTTCGATGACCTATTTGACCCTTATTCCTATTTTATTCATATACTATAAGTTACATATTTAAATGAACAAATTTGACATTAAATTACTTATGTATGAACTTCTCATATATAATCTTGCATTAATATACTTTCAAATATTTATTTAATTATAAACATTGGATAGAAAAAATGACCATCAAATTATTAAATCAAATGAATGGTTGAGATTGTTCATATTTTAATTTTTCCTTGAGATTTTCAAATTTATCCTTAATTATATGATTATCCATTAACTTTTTCGTTAAATACCATTAATTCACCGTTAGTCTAATTTTAATATTAAAGTCTAATGCTTTCAAAAAAAATATTAAAGTCTAATATAGAATTATAACAACACCATTCATCTAATTCTAATATTAATTAAAAGTCTTAATAGAACTCTAACGACAAATCTACTGTTGGAATCTCCTCAAACAATATTAGTATATATTTAATATTTTATGCCCTAATTCTTATTTGCTCTCCCTTATGTCCCGTATTTGGTTTCAACCATACCCATACAATTATTTTATTGACAATTATAATTAATCTTGACTATATTACCTTGCATTTGTAAACTTATTTAAATATGCAAATTCAACATTCAATTATCTATGCATGAACAATTCCAATATAATCTTGTCTTGATATACTTTAAAGTACTCATTTAAAAAAAAAAAATATTGGGCATTATCTCAATCGCGCAATGCGCGTAAAAAACTAGTATAAAAATAAAATCCTGAAATTTTAACTTTCGGCCAATTCCTAAAAAATCTCTCTTCCTAATAAAATATATTGATTTCAATTTTTCCATTCATACAATAATTCTGCGTTAAAATTCTATTCCAATATTATAAAATAGTGTAATACAATTCTTATTTTAATCTATACTATATATAAAAACGAAATCCTGAAATTTTAACTTCCCGCCCAATTCCTAAAAAATCTCTAATCCTAATAAAATATATTGATTTCTACTTTCCCATTCGTACAATAATTCTGCGTTAAAATTCTATTTTAATATTATGAAATAGTGTAATTCAATTACTATTTTAATCTATACTATATATAAAAACAAAATTTTAAAATTTTAACTTCCCGCCCAATTCCTAAAAAATCTCTCTACCTTATAAAATATATTGATTTCTACTTTCCCATTCGTACAATAATTCAACGTTAAAATTCTATTTTAATTATAACACAGTGTAATACAATTCTTATTATAATCTAAACTATATATAAAAACAAAATCCTGAAATTTTAAGTTCACGCCAATTCCTAAAAATCTCTCTTCCTAATAAAATATATTGATTTCTACTGTCCTATTTGTACAATAATTCTGCATTAAAAGTCTATTCTAATATTAAAAAATAGTGTAATACAATTCTTATTGTAATCTATACTATATATAAAAACAAAATCAAGAAATTTTAACTTTCCGCCCAATTCCTTAAAAATCTCTTTTTCTAATAAAATATATTGTTTTCTACTTTCCCATTCATACAATTATTCTGCGTTAAAATTTTATTCTAATATTATAAAATAGTGTAATACAATTCCTATTTTAATCTATACTATATATAAAAACAAAATCCTGAAATTTTAACTTCTCGCCCAATTCCTAAAAAATCTCACTTCCTAATAAAATATATTGATTTCTATTTTTCCATTCATACAATAATTCTACGTTAAAATTCTATTCTAATATTGTAAAATAGTGTAATATAATTCTTATTTTAATCTATACTATATATAAAAACAAAATCCTGAAATTTTAACTTCCCGCCCAATTTCTAAAAAATCTCTAATCCTAATAAAATATATTGATTTCTACTTTCCCATTCGTACAATAATTCTGGGTTAAAATTCTATTTTAATATTATGATATAGTGTAATTCAATTCCTATTTTAATCTATACTATATATAAAAACAAAATTTTAAAATTTTAACTTCTCGCCCAATTCCTAAAAAATCTATCTACCTTATAAAATATATTGATTTCTACTTTCCCATTCGTACAATAATTCTACGTTAAAATTCTATTCTAATATTATAAAACAGTATAACACAATTCTTATTATAATCTATACTAAGTATAAAAACAAAATCCTGAAATTTTAACTTCCCGCCCAATTCCTAAAAAATCTCTCTTCCTAATAAAATATAATGATTTCTATTTTCCCATTCGTACAATAACTCTGCTTTAAAATTCAATTCTAATATTATAAAATAATGTAATACAATTCCTATTTTAATCTATACTATATATAAAAGTAAAATCCTGAAATTTTAAACTCCCGCCCAATTCCTAAAAAATCTCTCTACCTAATAAAATACATTGATTTCTACTTTCCAATTCTTACAATAATTCTGCGTTAAAATTCTATTCTAATATTATAAAATAGTGTAATACAATTCCTATTTTAATCTATACTATATATAAAAACAAAATCCTGAAATTTTAACCTCCCGCCCTATTCCTAAAAAATTTCTCTTCCTAATAAAATATAGTGATTTCTACTTTGCCATTCGTACAAAAATTCTGCGTTAAAATTCTATTTTAATATTATGAAATAGTGTAATTCAATTCCTATATAGTGATTTCTACTTTGCCATTCGTACAAAAATTCTGCGTTAAAATTCTATTTTAATATTTTGAAATAGTGTAATTCAATTCCTATTTTAATCTATACTATATATAAAAACAAAATTCTAAAATTCTAACTTCCCGCCCAATTCCTAAAAAATCTCTCTACCTTATAAAATATATTGATTTCTACTTTCCCATTCGTAGAATAATTCGACGTTAAAATTCTATTCTAATATTATAAAACAGTGTAATACAAATCTTATTGTAATCTATACTATATATAAAAACGTAATCCTGAAAATTTTAACTTCACGCCCAATTCCGAAAAAATCTCTCTTCTTAATAAAATATATTGATTTCTACTATCCCATTCGTACAATAATTTTACGTTAAAATTCTATTCTAATATTTTATAACTGTGTAATACAATTCTTATTGTAATCTATACTATATATAAAAACAAAATCCAAAAATTTTAACTTTCCGCCCAATTCCTTAAAAATCTCTCTTTCTAATAAAATATTTTGATTTCTACTTTCCCATTCGTATAATAATTCTGCGTTAAAATTCTATTCTAATATTATAAAATAGTGTAATACAATTCTTATTTTAATCTATACTATATATAAAAACAAAATTCTGAAATTTTAACTTTCCGCCCAATTCCAAAAAAATCTCTCTTCCTAATAAAATATATTGATTTCTACTTTTCAATTCGTACAATAATTCTGCGTTAAAATTCTATTCTAATATTATGAAATAGTGTAATACAATTCCTATTTTAATCTATACTATATATAAAAACAAAATCCTGAAATTTTAACTTTCGGCCAATTCCTAAAAAATCACTCTTCCTAATAAAATATATTGATTTCTATTTTTCCATTCATACAATAATTCTGCGTTAAAATTCTATTCTAATACTATAAAATAGTGTAATACAATTCTTATTTTAATCTATACTATATATAAAAACAAAATCTTGAAATTTTAACTTCCTGCCCAATTCCTAAAAAATCTCTAATCCTAATAAAATATATTGATTTCTACTTTCCCATTCGTACAATAATTCTGCTTTAAAATTCTATTCTAATATTATAAAATAGTGTAATACAATTCCTATTTTAATCTATACTATATATAAAAGTAAAATCCTGAAATTTTAAACTCCCGCCCAATTCCTAAAAAATCTCTCTACCTAATAAAATACATTGATTTCTACTTTCCAATTCGTACAATAATTCTGCGTTAAAATTCTATTCTAATATTATAAAATAGTGTAATACAATTCCTATTTTAATCTATACTATATATAAAAACAAAATCCTGAAATTTTAACCTCCCGCCCAATTCCTAAAAAATTTCTCTTCCTAATAAAATATAGTGATTTCTACTTTGCCATTCGTACAAAAATTCTGCGTTAAAATTCTATTTTAATGTTATGAAATAGTGTAATTCAATTCCTATATAGTGATTTCTACTTTGCCATTCGTACAATAATTCTGCGTTAAAATTCTATTTTAATACTATAAAATAGTGTAATTCAATTCCTATTTTAATCTATACTATATATAAAAACAAAATCCTGAAATTTTAACTTCCAGCCCAATTCCTAAAAAATCTCTAATCCTAATAAAATATATTGATTTCTACTTTCCCATTTGTACAATAATTCGACGTTAAAATTCTATTCTAATATTATAAAACAGTGTAATACAAATCTTATTGTAATCTATACTATATATAAAAACGTAATCCTGAAAATTTTAACTTCACGCCCAATTCCTAAAAATCTCTCTTCTTAATAAAATATATTGATTTCTACTATCCCATTCGTACAATAATTCTACGTAAAAATTCTATTCTAATATTTTATAACTGTGTAATACAATTCTTATTGTAATCTATACTATATATAAAAATAAAATCCAAAAATTTTAACTTTCCGCCCAATTCCTTAAAAATCTCTCTTTCTAATAAAATATTTTGATTTCTACTTTCCCATTCGTACAATAATTCTGCGTTAAAATTCTATTCTAATATTATAAAATAGTGTAATACAATTCTTATTTTAATCTATACTATATATAAAAACAAAATTCTGAACTTTTAACTTTCCGCCCAATTCCTAAAAAATCTCTCTTCCTAATAAAATATATTGATTTCTACTTTTCAATTCGTACAATAATTCTGCGTTAAAATTCTATTCTAATATTATGAAATAGTGTAATACAATTCCTATTTTAATCTATACTATATATAAAAACAAAATCCTGAAATTTTATCTTTCGGCCAATTCCTAAAAGAACTCTCTTCCTAATAAAATATATTGATTTCTATTTTTCCATTCATACAATAATTCTGCTTTAGAATTCTATTCTAATACTATAAAATAGTGTAATACAATTCTTATTTTAATCTACACTATATATAAAAACAAAATCCTGAAATTTTAACTTCCAGCCCAATTCCTAAAAAATCTCTAATCCTAATAAAATATATTGATTTCTACTTTCCCATTCGTACAATAATTCTGCGTTAAAATTCTATTTTAATATTATGAAGTAGTGTAATTCAATTACTATTTTAATCTATAGTACATATAAAAACAAAATTTTAAAATTTTAACTTCCCGCCCAATTCCTAACAAATCTCTCTACCTTATAAAATATATTAATTTCTACTTTCCATTCGTACAATAATTATACGTTAAAATTCTATTCTAATATTATAAAACAGTGTAATACAATTCTTATTATAATCTATACTATATATAAAAACGTAATCCTGAAAACTTTAACTTCACACCCAATTCCTAAAAATCTCTCTTCTTAATAAAATATATTGATTTCTACTATCCCATTCGTACAATAATTCTACATTATAATTCTATTCTAATATTTTATAACAGTGTAATACAATTCTTATTGTAATCTATACTATATATAAAAACAAAATCCAAAAATTTTAACTTTCCGCCCAATTCCTTAAAAATCTCTCTTTCTAATAAAATATATTGATTTCTACTTTCCCATTCGTACAATAATTCTGCGTTAAAATTTCTATTCTAATATTATAAAATAGTGTAATACAATTCTCATTTTAATCTATACTATATATAAAAACAAAATTCTGAAATTTTAACTTTCCGCCTAATTCCTAAAAAATCTCTCTTCCAAATAAAATATATTGATTTCTACTTTTCCTTTCGTACAATAATTCTGCGTTAAAATTCTATTCTAATATTATGAAATAGTGTAATACAATTCCTATTTTAATCTATACTATATATAAAAACAAAATCCAAAAATTTTAACTTTCCGCCCAATTCATTAAAAATCTCTCTTTCTAATAAAATATATTGATTTCTACTTTTCCCATTCGTACAAGAACTCTGCGTTAAAATTCTATTCTAATATTATAAAATAGTGTAATACAATTCTTATTTTAATCTATACTATATATAAAAACAAAATTCTGAAATTTTAACTTTCCGCCCAATTCCTAAAAAATCTCTCTTCCTAATAAAATATATTGATTTCTACTTTTACTTTCGTACAATAATTCTGCGTAAAAATTCTATTCAAATATTATAAAACAGTGTAATACAAATCTTATTGTAATCTATACTATATATAAAAACGTAATCCTGAAAATATTAACTTCACGCCCAATTCCTAAAAATCTCTCTTCTTAATAAAATATATTGATTTCTACTATCCCATTCGTACAATAATTCTACGTTAAAATTCTATTCTAATATTTTATAACTGTGTAATACAATTCTTATTGTAATCTATACTATATATAAAAACAAAATCCAAAAATTTTAACTTTCCGCCCAATTCCTTAAAAATCTCTCTTTCTAATAAAATATTTTGATTTCTATTTTCCCATTCGTACAATAATTCTGTGTTAAAATTCTATTCTAATATTATAAAATAGTGTAATACAATTCTTATTTTAATCTATACTATATATAAAAACAAAATCTTGAAATTTTAACTTCCAGCCCAATTCCTAAAAAATCTCTAATCCTAATAAAATATATTGATTTCTACTTTCCCATTCGTACAATAATTCTGCGTTAAAATTCTATTTTAATATTATGAAATAGAGTAATTCAACTACTATTTTAATCTATACTATATATAAAAACAAAATTTTAAAATTTTAACTTCCCACCCAATTCCTAACAAATCTCTCTACCTTATAAAATATATTAATTTCTACTTTCCCATTCGTACAATAATTCTACGTTAAAATTCTATTCTAATATTATAAAACAGTGTAATACAATTCTTATTTTAATCTATACTCTATATAAAAACAAAATCCTAAAATTTTAAGTTCACGCCCAATTCCTAAAAATCTCTCTTCCTAATAAAATATATTGATTTCTACTATCCTATTCGTACAATAATTCTGCATTAAAATTCTATTCTAATATTAAAAAATAGTGTAATACAATTCTTGTTGTAATCTATACTATATATAAAAAAAAATCCAGAAATTTTAACTATCCGCCCAATTCCTTAAAAATCTCTCTTTCTAATAAAATATATTGTTTTCTACTTTCCCATTCATACAATTATTCTGCGTTAAAATTTTATTCTAATATTATAAAATAGTGTAATACAATTCCTATTTTAATCTATACTATATATAAAAAAAAAAAATCCTGAAATTTTAACTTCTGGCCCAATTCCTAAAAAATCCCTCTTCCTAATAAAATATATTGATTTCTATTTTTCCATTCATACAATAATTCTGCGTAAAAATTCTATTCTAATATTATAAAATAGTGTAATATAATTCTTATTTTAATCTATACTATATATAAAAACAAAATCCTGAAATTTTAAGTTCCCGCCTAATTCCTAAAAAATCTCTAATCGTAATAAAATATATTGATTTCTACTTTCCCATTCGTACAATTATTCTTAAAATTATATTTTAATATTATGAAATAGTGTAATTCAATTCCTATTTTAATCTATACTATATATAAAAACAAAATTTTAAAATTTTAACTTCTCGCCCAATTCCTAAAAAATCTATCTACCTTATAAAATATATTGATTTCCACTTTCTCATTCGTACAATAATTCTATGTTAAAATTCTATTCTAATATTATAAAACAGTGTAACACAATTCTTATTATAATCTATACAATGTATAAAAACAAAATCCTGAAATTTTAACTTCCCGCCCAATTCCTAAAAAATCTTTAATCCTAATAAAATATATTGATTTCTACTTTCCCATTCGTACAATAATTCTGCATTAAAATTCTATTTTAATATTATGAAATAGTGTAATTCAATTACTATTTTAATCTATACTATATATAAAAACAAAATTTTAAAATTTTAACTTCCCGCCCAATTCCTAACAAATCTCCCTACCTTATAAAATATATTAATTTCTACTTTCCCATTCGTACAATAATTCTACGTTAAAATTCTATTCTAATATTATAAAACAGTGTAATACAATTCTTATTATAATCTATACTATATATAAAAACAAAATCCTGAAATTTTAAGTTCACGCCCAATTCCTAAAAATCTCTCTTCCTAATAAAATATATTGATTTCTACTATCCTATTCGTACAATAATTCTGCGTAAAAATTCTATTCTAATATTATGAAATAGTGTAATACAATTCCTATTTTTATCTATACTATATATAAAAACAAAATCCTTAAATTTTAACTTTCGGCCAATTCCTAAAAAATCTCTCATCCTAATAAAATATATTGATTTCTACTTTCCCATTCGTACAATAATTCTACGTTAAAATTCTATTCTAATATTATAAAACAGTGTAATACAATTCTTATTATAATCTATACTATATATAAAAATAAAATCCTGAAATTTTAAGTTCATGCCCAATTCCTAAAAATCTCTCTTCCTAATAAAATATATTGATTTCTATTTTTCCATTCATACTATAATTCTGCGTTAAAATTCTATTCTAATATTATAAAATAGTGTAATACAATTCCTATTTTAATCTATACTATATATAAAAACAAAATCCTGAAATTCTAACCTACCGCCCAATTCCTAAAACATTTCTCTTCCTAATAAAATATAGTCATTTCTACTTTGCCATTCGTACAAAAATTCTGCGTTAAAATTCTATTTTAATATTATGAAATAGTGTAATTCAATTCCTATTTTAATCTATACTATATATAAAAACAAAATTCTAAAATTTTAACTTTCCGCCCAATTCCAAAAAAATCTCTCTACCTTATAAAATATATTGATTTCTACTTTCCCATTCGTACAATAATTCTACGTTAAAATTCTATTCTAATATTATAAAACAGTGTAATACAAATCTTATTGTAATCTATACTACATATAAAAACGAAATCCTGAAAAATTTTAACTTCACGCCCAATTCTTAAAAATCTCTCTTCTTAATAAAATATATTAATTTCTACTATCCCATTCGTACAATAATTCTACATTAAAATTCTATTCTAATATTATATAACAGTGTAATACAATTCTTATTGTAATCTATACTATATATAAAAACAAAATCCAAAAATTTTAACTTTCCGCCCAATTCATTAAAAATCTCTCTTTCTAATAAAATATATTGATTTCTACTTTCCCATTCGTACAAGAACTCTGCGTTAAAATTCTATTCTAATATTATAAAATAGTGTAATACAATTCTTATTTTAATCTATACTATATATAAAAACAAAATTCTGAGATTTTAACTTTCCGCCCAATTCCTAAAAATCTCTCGTCCTAATAAAATATATTGATTTCTACTTTTACTTTCGTACAATAATTCTGCGTAAAAATTCTATTCTAATATTATGAAATAGTGTAATACAATTCCTATATTTATCTATACTATATATAAAAACAAAATCCTAAAATTTTAATTTTCGGCCAATTCCTAAAAAAATCTCTCTTCCTAATAAAATATATTGATTTCTATTTTTCCATTCATACAATAATTCTGCGTTAAAATTCTATTCTAATACTATAAAATAGTGTAATACAATTCTTATTTTAATCTATACTATATATAAAAACAAAATCCTGAATTTTTAACTTCCAGCCCAATTCCTAAAAAATCTCTAATCCTAATAAAATATATTGATTTCTACTTTCCCATTCGTACAATAATTCGACGTTAAAATTCTATTCTAATATTATAAAACAGTGTAATACAAATCTTATTGTAATCTATACTATATATAAAAACGTAATCCTGAAAATTTTAACTTCACGCCCAATTCCTAAAAATCTCTCTTCTTAATAAAATATATTGATTTCTACTATCCCATTCGTACAATAATTCTACGTTAAAATTCTATTCTAATATTTTATAACTGTGTAATACAATTCTTATTGTAATCTATACTATATATAAAAACAAAATCCAAAAATTTTAACTTTCCGCCCAATTCCTTAAAAATCTCTCTTTCTAATAAAATATTTTGATTTCTACTTTCCCATTCGTACAATAATTCTGCGTTAAAATTCTGTTCTAATATTATAAAATAGTGTAATACAATTCTTATTTTAATCTATACTATATATAAAAACAAAATCCAGAAATTTTAACTTCCAGCCCAATTCCTAAAAAATCTCTAATCCTAATAAAATATATTGATTTCTACTTTCCCATTCGTACAATAATTCTGCATTAAAATTCTATTTTAATATTATGAAATAGTGTAATTCAATTACTATTTTAATCTATACTATATATAAAAACAAAATTTTAAAATTTTAACTTCCCGCCCAATTCCTAACAAATCTCTCTACCTTATAAAATATATTAATTTCTACTTTCCCATTCGTACAATAATTCTACGTTAAAATTCTATTCTAATATTATAAAACAGTGTAATACAATTCTTATTATAATCTATACTATATATAAAAACAAAATCCTGAAATTTTAAGTTCACGCCCAATTCCTAAAATCTCTTTTCCTAATAAAATATATTGATTTCTACTATCCTATTCGTACAATAATTCTGCGTAAAAATTCTATTCTAGTATTATGAAATAGTGTAATACAATTCCTATTTTTATCTATACTATATATAAAAACAAAATCCTTAAATTTTAACTTTCGGCCAATTCCTAAAAAATCTCTCATCCTAATAAAATATATTGATTTCTACTTTCCCATTCGTACAATAATTCTACGTTAAAATTCTATTCTAATATTATAAAACAGTGTAATACAATTCTTATTATAATCTATACTATATATAAAAACAAAATCCTGAAATTTTAAGTTCATGCCCAATTCCTAAAAATCTCTCTTCCTAATAAAATATATTGATTTCTATTTTTCCATTCATACTATAATTCTGCGTTAAAATTCTATTCTAATATTATAAAATAGTGTAATACAATTCCTATTTTAATCTATACTATATATAAAAACAAAATCCTGAAATTTTAACCTACCGCCCAATTCCTAAAACATTTCTCTTCCTAATAAAATATAGTCATTTCTACTTTGCCATTCGTACAAAAATTCTGCGTTAAAATTCTATTTTAATATTATGAAATAGTGTAATTCAATTCCTATTTTAATCTATACTATATATAAAAACAAAATTCTAAAATTTTAACTTTCCGCCCAATTCCAAAAAAATCTCTCTACCTTATAAAATATATTGATTTCTACTTTCCCATTCGTACAATAATTCTACGTTAAAATTCTATTCTAATATTATAAAACAGTGTAATACAAATCTTATTGTAATCTATACTACATATAAAAACGAAATCCTGAAAAATTTTAACTTCACGCCCAATTCTTAAAAATCTCTCTTCTTAATAAAATATATTGATTTCTACTATCCCATTCGTACAATAATTCTACATTAAAATTCTATTCTAATATTATATAACAGTGTAATACAATTCTTATTTTAATCTATACTATATATAAAAGCAAAATCCTGAATTTTTAACTTCCAGCCCAATTCCTAAAAAATCTCTAATCCTAATAAAATATATTGATTTCTACTTTCCCATTCGTACAATAATTCGACGTTAAAATTCTATTCTAATATTATAAAACAGTGTAATACAAATCTTATTGTAATCTATACTATATATAAAAACGTAATCCTGAAAATTTTAACTTCACGCCCAATTCCTAAAAATCTCTCTTCTTAATAAAATATATTGATTTCTACTATCCCATTCGTACAATAATTCTACGTTAAAATTCTATTCTAATATTTTATAACTGTGTAATACAATTCTTATTGTAATCTATACTATATATAAAAACAAAATCCAAAAATTTTAACTTTCCGCCCAATTCCTTAAAAATCTCTCTTTCTAATAAAATATTTTGATTTCTACTTTCCCATTCGTACAATAATTCTGCGTTAAAATTCTGTTCTAATATTATAAAATAGTGTAATACAATTCTTATTTTAATCTATACTATATATAAAAACAAAATTCAGAAATTTTAACTTCCAGCCCAATTCCTAAAAAATCTCTAATCCTAATAAAATATATTGATTTCTACTTTCCCATTCGTACAATAATTCTGCATTAAAATTCTATTTTAATATTATGAAATAGTGTAATTCAATTACTATTTTAATCTATACTATATATAAAAACAAAATTTTAAAATTTTAACTTCCCGCCCAATTCCTAACAAATCTCTCTACCTTATAAAATATATTAATTTCTACTTTCCCATTCGTACAATAATTCTACGTTAAAATTCTATTCTAATATTATAAAACAGTGTAATACAATTCTTATTATAATCTATACTATATATAAAAACAAAATCCTGAAATTTTAAGTTCACGCCCAATTCCTAAAATCTCTTTTCCTAATAAAATATATTGATTTCTACTATCCTATTCGTACAATAATTCTGGCGTAAAAA
The DNA here is from genome assembly GCF_001879475.1 of Ipomoea nil. Classification (NCBI taxonomy): domain Eukaryota; kingdom Viridiplantae; phylum Streptophyta; class Magnoliopsida; order Solanales; family Convolvulaceae; genus Ipomoea; species Ipomoea nil. The sequence goes on from NW_017616650.1 coordinate 113,998, forward strand.
TTCTATTCTAGTATTATGAAATAGTGTAATACAATTCCTATTTTTATCTATACTATATATAAAAACAAAATCCTTAAATTTTAACTTTCGGCCAATTCCTAAAAAATCTCTCATCCTAATAAAATATATTGATTTCTACTTTCCCATTCGTACAATAATTCTACGTTAAAATTCTATTCTAATATTATAAAACAGTGTAATACAATTCTTATTATAATCTATACTATATATAAAAACAAAATCCTGAAATTTTAAGTTCATGCCCAATTCCTAAAAATCTCTCTTCCTAATAAAATATATTGATTTCTATTTTTCCATTCATACTATAATTCTGCGTTAAAATTCTATTCTAATATTATAAAATAGTGTAATACAATTCCTATTTTAATCTATACTATATATAAAAACAAAATCCTGAAATTTTAACCTACCGCCCAATTCCTAAAACATTTCTCTTCCTAATAAAATATAGTCATTTCTATTTTGCCATTCGTACAAAAATTCTGCGTTAAAATTCTATTTTAATATTATGAAATAGTGTAATTCAATTCCTATTTTAATCTATACTATATATAAAAACAAAATTCTAAAATTTTAACTTTCCGCCCAATTCCAAAAAAATCTCTCTACCTTATAAAATATATTGATTTCTACTTTCCCATTCGTACAATAATTCTACGTTAAAATTCTATTCTAATATTATAAAACAGTTTAATACAAATCTTATTGTAATCTATACTATATATAAAAACGAAATCCTGAAAAATTTAAACTTCACGCCCAATTCTTAAAAATCTCTCTTCTTAATAAAATATATTGATTTCTACTATCCCATTCGTACAATAATTCTACATTAAAATTCTATTCTAATATTATATAACAGTGTAATACAATTCTTATTGTAATCTATGCTATATATAAAAACAAAATCCTAAAATTTTAACTTTCAGCCCAATTCCTTAAAAATCTCAATTTTTACTAAAATATATTGATTTCTTCTTTCCCATTCGTACAATAACTCTGCGTTAAAATTCTATTCTAATATTATAAAATAGTGTAATACAATTCTTATTTTAATCTATACTATATATAAAAACAAAATTCTAAAATTTTAACTTTCCGCCCAATTCCTAAAAAATCTCTCTTCCTAATAAAATATATTGATTTCTACTTTTACTTTCGTACAATAATTCTGCGTAAAAATTCTATTCTAATATTATGAAATAGTGTAATACAATTCCTATTTTTATCTATACTATATATAAAAACAAAATCCTTAAATTTTAACTTTCGGCCAATTCCTAAAAAATCTCTCATCCTAATAAAATATATTGATTTCTACTTTCCCATTCGTACAATAATTCTGCGTTAAAATTCTATTCTAATATTATAAAACAGTGTAATACAATTCTTATTATAATCTATACTATATATAAAAACAAAATCCTGAAATTTTAAGTTCATGCCCAATTCCTAAAAATCTCTCTTCCTAATAAAATATATTGATTTCTATTTTTCCATTCATACAATAATTCTGCGTTAAAATTCTATTCTAATATTATAAAATAGTGTAATACAATTCTTATTTTAATCTATACTATATATAAAAACAAAATCCTGAAATTTTAACTTCCCGTCCAATTCCTAAAAAATCTCTAATCCTAATAAAATATATTGATTTCTACTTTCCCATTCGTACAATAATTCTGCGTTAAAATTCTATTTTAATATCATGAAATAGTGTAATTCAATTACTATTTTAATCTAGACTATATATAAAAACAAAATTTTAAAATTTTAACTTCCCGCCCAATTCCTAAAAAATCTCTCTACCTTATAAAATATACTGATTTCTACTTTCCTATTCGTACAATAATTCTACGTTAAAATTCTATTCTAATATTATAAAACAGTGTAATACAATTCTTATTATAATCTATACTATATATAAAAACAAAATCCTGAAATTTTAAGTTAATGCCCAATTCCTAAAAATCTCTATTCCTAATAAAATATATTGATTTCTACTGTCCTATTCGTACAATAATTCTACATTAAAATTCTATTCTAATATTATAAAATAGTGTAATACAATTCTTATTGTTATTTATACTATATATAAAAACAAAATCCTGAAATTTTAACTTTCCGCCCAATTGCTAAAAAATCTCTCTTCCTAATAAAATATATTGATTTCTATTTTCCCATTCTTACAATAATTTTGCGTTAAAATTCTACTCTAATATTATAGAATATTGTAATACAATTCCTATTTTAATCTATACTATATATATATATATATATATATATATATATATATATATATATTTATAAATTTGAACTTTTAACTTCCCGCTCAATTCCTAAAAAATCTCTCTTCCTAATAAAATATATTGATTTCTACTTTCCCATTCGTACAATAATTCTGGGTTAAAATTCTATTCTAATATTATGAAATAGTGTAATACAATTCCTATTTTAATCTATACTATATATAAAAACAAAATCCTAAAATTTTTACTTCTCTCCAAATTCCTAAAAAATCTCTCTTCCTAATAAAATATATTGATTTCTACTTTCTCATTTGTACAATAATTCTGCTTTAAAATTCTATTTTAATATTATGAAATAGTGTAATTCAATTACTATTTTAATCTATACTTCTATACTATATATAAAAACAAAATTTTAAAATTTTAACTTCCCGCCCAATTCTTAACAAATCTCTATACCTTATAAAATATATTAATTTCTACTTTCCCATTCGTACAATAATTCTACTTTAAAATTCTATTCTAATATTATATAACAGTGTAATACAATTCTTATTGTAATCTATGCTATATATAAAAACAAAATCCTAAAATTTTAACTTTCAGCCCAATTCCTTAAAAATCTCTATTTTTACTAAAATATATTGATTTCTTCTTTCCCATTCGTACAATAACTCTGCGTTAAAATTCTATTCTAATATTATAAAATAGTGTAATACAATTCTTATTGTAATCTATACTATATATATAAACAAAATCCAATAATTTTAACTATCCGCCCAATTCCTTAAAAATGATTTCTACTTTCCCATTCGTATAATAATTCTGCGTTAAAATCTATACTATATATAAAAACAAAATCCTGAAATTTTAACTTCCCGCCCAATTTCTAAAAAATCTCTCTTCCCAGTGAAATATATTGATTTCTACTTTCCCAATTGTACAATAATTCTGGGTAAAAATTCTATTCTAAAATTATAAAATAGTGTAATACAATTCTCTTTGCATATCTAATCTATATCTATACTATATATAAAAACAATATCCTGAACTTTTAACTTCCCGCCCAATTCCTAAAAAATCCATCTTCCCAATAAAATATATTTATTTCTACTTTCTCATTCGTACAATAATTCTAGGCAAAAAATCTATTCTAAAATTATAAAATAGTGTAACACAATTCTCTTTGCATATCTAATCTATCTACTATCTACTATACTAATAAGAGCCCAAGAGAGTTAGGCCTATAATGGGTAGAAAAAATGGCGGTCACAGATTTTAATCAAATGAATGGCTCAGATTAATTAAAAGATTGATCAGATTTAAATTTTACACTAAAATTTCCTAAAATACCTACACACCGTTACTAATTCCGTTAAAATTTTAAGAATTGCCGTTAGTTCACCGTTAACTTACTCATTGATTTCAATAAAAAAAGGTCTTTGGTTCGAACCTTATCCCAATCAAAGTTGGCATAATTAGTACTCTATTTTACTCTTCTTAAATTATATAAATAATAATTTAGTAGTTACAACAAAAAATAATACATATGCATTTCTATAATTTAGAATTATGTGTCCACAATGCCTTTATTCAAAAAAAAAAATATATTCATTATCAATCAATTAAATAAGAGAAATAATTTTATTAGTTATATTGTCTTTATTTTTCTTCAATATAAAATTTCTTTATATACAAATTTATTAATTGATTATATTCGCTACATTATCCTTATAATGTCTTTATTCAGTGAAAAAAAAATTTATTAATTATCAATAAATTAATTAAAAGAAATATTTTCATTAGTTATATTGTCTTTATTTTTCTCAAATGTAAAAATTTTTACATTCAAATTCATCAATTGATTATATTCACTACATTATCTATTATCTTTTTTTGTGCACTATTTTTCTAATTAAATATCAAAGTTATAATACAAAATAATGCTATATATATTTACTTACCAAGTATTTTATTAATACCATGAAAAAATTAAAAAAATATAATTAATAAAGTCAACCATATTAACTTCTTGAGAGATTTTGTGACAACGAGAGTATTCAAATCACACAACAAATTGAAGTGAGAACTACCTCGCAATGTTCTTGTTTGACAATCAGCAGTTAGCGGTTAACGTTAGCGGATTATACTAGCGGATTTGACCAGCGAATTTATTTAATTATTAACATTGGGTAGAAAAAATGACCTCCAAATTATTAAATCAAATGAATGGTTCATATTGTTCAAGTTTTAATTTTTTCTTTTAAGATTTTCTAATTTATCCTTAATTATATGATTATCTATTTAACTTTTCCGTTAATTCATCGTTAGTCTAATTCTAATATTAAAGTCTAATATATAATTATAACTACACCATTAATCTAATTCTAATATTAAAGTCTTAATAGAACTTAACCACAAATCCTAATGTCGAAATCTCCTCAAACAATATTAGTATATATTTAATATTTTATGTCCTAACTTTTATTTGTTCTCCCTTATGTCCCGTATTTGGTTTCAACGATACCTATACAATTATTTTATTGACAAGTATAATCAATCTTGACTATATTATCTTGCATTTGTAAACTTAGAATTACCTATTTAACCCGCACGGGCTTAGCTCAATGGTTTAGTGGGTAGTATTTGGGAGAAGAGACGAAGGTTTGAACCTCGGCGGCGGCAGTGCGGGAATTATGACCAAAGTGGGCAGATTCCTTGTGCGTATCAGCATTTGGCCCTGTCTGCTGAACCATTGAGTAACCATGATTTACAACTTCCCACAATGCTCTGTCGGGTCGGAGTGTGGGGGGCCCTTGGGGTTGGGGACTCCACCTTTGGGAGAAGAATTACCTATTTAAATACGCAAATTCCACCTTCAATTATCTATGCATGAACAATTTCAATATAATCCTGTCTTAATATACTTTAAAGTACTTATTTAAAAAAAAGCATTGGGCATTATCCCAATCGCGCAATGCGCGTAAAAAACTAGTACTATATATAAAAACAAAATCCTGAACTTTTAACTTTCTGCCCGATTCCTAAAAAATCTCTCTTCCCAATAAAATATATATATTTCTACTTTCCCATTCGTACAATAATTCTGGGTAAAAAATCTATTCTAAAATTATAAAATAGTGTAATACAATTCTCTTTGCATATCTAATCTATATCTATATCTATACTATATATAAAAATAAAATCCTGAAATTTTAACTTCCCGCCCAATTCCTAAAAAATCTCTCTTCCTAATAAAATATATTGATTTCTACTTTCCCATTCGTACAATAATTCTGCATTAAAATTCTATTCTAATATTATAAAATAGTGTAATACAATCTATACTATATATAAAAACAAAATCCTGAAATTTTAACTTCCCGCCCAATTCCTAAAAAATCTCTTTTCCTAATAAAATATATTGATTTCTACTTTCCCATTCGTACAATAATTCTGCATTAAAATTCTATTCTAATATTATTAAATAGTGTAATAAAATCTATACTATATATAAAAATAAAATCCTGAAATTTTAACTTCCCGCCCAATTCCTAAAAAATCTCTCTTCCTAATAAAATATATTGATTTCTACTTTCCCATTCGTACAATAATTCTGCATTAAAATTCTATTCTAATATTATAAAATAGTGTAATACAATCTATACTATATATAAAAACAAAATCCTGAAATTTTAACTTCCCGCCCAATTCCTAAAAAATCTCTTTTCCTAATAAAATATATTGATTTCTACTTTCCCATTCGTACAATAATTCTGCATTAAAATTCTATTCTAATATTATTAAATAGTGTAATAAAATCTATACTATATATAAAAATAAAATCCTGAAATTTTAACTTCCCGCCCAATTCCTAAAAAATCTCTCTTCCTAATAAAATATATTGATTTCTACTTTCCCATTCGTACAATAATTCTGCATTAAAATTCTATTCTAATGTTATAAAATAGTGTAATACAATCTATACTATATATTAAAACAAAATCCTGAAATTTTAACATCAATAATTCTGGGTTATAATTCTATTCTAATATTATAAAATTGTGTAATACTATTCATATTCTAATCTAGCCGTTGGCCGCGGCGAGGAAGGTCGGAATCGGCCTTCTCCACGGCCGCCTCGCTGGCTGAACCGGCGTTTAATTATTATTTTTTATTTTTTTTTTTAAGTTGAAGTTTCAAAAGTTCGGTAAGACATAACTTTTGACTCGGTTGTCCGTTTTGGACAAATGTTTTTTTGAAATCGCGTATTTTTTCAAGATCTATCCACCGCAAACTGCCGTAGGCAGTTTGGCCCACCAATTTCTAAAAAAAAATACTTTATTAAATAGTTTCTATGAAAAACTATGAGAAGCGTATGTTTTATTAATGAATTTTTAAATTTTTTAATTAAAAAATTGTCTCGTGCATTATTTAATAATCTTTATTTATAATTGGTCAAATTATTTAATTATGGTAAATTATGGAATAATTAATTATGGTAATAGAAATCGTAGAAGAATATAGAATTGAAGAATATTTAATTATTGCTATATTATTATTGTGACTCACAGAATACAATACTACAATATTTAATTATGGTTATATTATTATTGTGACTCACGACCATTATGTACTAACAGTACTTGAAAAGATACTAATAATAATAATAATATAATAATAATAATATAAGTGGTAATAATAATATCTAAAAGTAATTAAGTGTTAATAATAATAGTAAGAATATTAACGTAAGAATTATAACATAGAATAAATCGTAATAATTAATAATTATAGATTTATAGTCTAGGATTAAATTTGGAATTGTCAGGAAAAATAAGCGACCTTGGGTGAAATTAACTCTTAAATAACTATATATCGATTTAAATATTCTTAATATATTACTACAATTCCATTCCGTGCATCGCATGGGTGAAAATACTAGTTATATTCTAATATTATAAAATATTGTAATACAATTCTTATTGTGACTCACGGAATACAATAGAAGAATATTTAATTATGGTTATATTATTATTGTGCCTCACGGCCATTATTATTGTGCCATAATAATAATATAATTGGTAATAATAATATCTAAAATTAATTAAGTGTTAATAATAATAGTAAGAATATTAACGTAAGAATTATAACATAGAATAAATCGTAATAATTAATAACTATAGTCTTGGATTAAATTTGGAATTGTCAGGAAAGATAAGCGATCTCTGGTGAAATTAACTATTAAATAATTATATATCGATTTAAATATTCTTAATATATTACAACAATTTCATTCCGTGCATCGCACAGGTGAAAATACTAGTAGTAGTAATAATAATAATATAATAATAATGATAATAATAATAATAATGATAATAATAATGATAATAAGGTTTTGAAAAACAGATCTGGTTTGACAAAATTCATTCTGACATTTAGGTATCAGCCCCTATTTGTGATAGTCTTAAGTTAATTATTTCTTTTTTATTTAGTAATTTAGTAACATTTATAATAATAAGGTTTTGAAAAACAGATCTGGTTTTTTTTTTTTTTTTTTTAATCGAAATATCAAGTAAAAAATGTTGCTTTAAGCGTAACACTAATGTTTAGCATTTTGAATTAAAAACATAATGAAAATTGGTACCCATTGCAATTTTTGACATAATAAAATGACTAAAGTGATCAAATCTAGAACAAAAAATGGAATTAACTCTAGTTTTAAGTTAATTGGATTAACTAATATTAGTAACTAAATTTCATAAACAATTTTTTTTAAAAAAAATCCCAGTAATAGAGATACTTGCATCATAAATTTCTTTGGGTTCATTTAGAAAGCCGCAGAAAAATGAGTCACTTTAATTTCAAGAAAATATGCATTTTCCTATGTTTGATTGCATTATGAAAAACTATCTTCTTTTTTTCGTGTCCATGAATTAATTAATTTAACATTTAAAAAAATAAATAAATAAAAAGAAGAGGGGAGAGCTGAGAAAATTACATTTGTGATAGTCTTAACTCTTTAAGTTAATTATTTCTTTTTTGTTTAGTAATTTAGTAACATTTATAATAATTTGGCTTTGAAAAACGAGATATTGTTTTTTTTTTTTTTTCTAATCAAAATATCAAGTCAAAAATGTTGTTTTAAGCGTAACACTAATGTTTAGCATTTTGGATTAAAAACATAATGTAATTTTTTAACAAATTTGACATGATAAAATGGCTATCAAATTTATGTTAAACTTTTTATTAAAATACTTTTTTTTTTTTTAAAAAAAAAAAAAAGGAGAAGAAGGAGGAGGAGAGGAGTACGTACAAAGGAGGAGGAGAAGAGAAGGAGAATGAGGGGAAGAGGGAAGAAGATTTATATATGATATTAGTTTTAAGAGTTAATTCTATTTTTGTCTTAGATTTATAGGTGCCAATCTATTTTTAGTCTTTTTTTTTTTTATTAGTACATGTACATTTAGTCATAGTATTATTGTTGCATGACCATTTTTGGTCCTCCTCCAACAAAATTATTAAAATATCGATAAATACAAAGACATTTCAATCTTTTTTAAATAAAATAAGTCACTATATTTGTTTTATGTTTATTTTTTTTAAAAAAATACATCCATAATTGAAGAATGAAATTAAATGTCATTGTATTTAATGAAATTTAATGTCATGAGGATAGAAATCACAATTACCATTTCATAAGAAACAAAATTAAACAATTGTACATATAATTTTGAGATGTTTCAAACCTGCAAACCTCTACCATCCTCCCACTCTTCAATTTCTTTAATTTAGAATTTAAGAACTGAGCTCATAAGTTCTTATAGAAAATGTTGTACTGTATATATTATTATATGGTACTCTGTACAAGATTACAAAAATAAAAAAATTCAATGCCCATCGTCTTCTATTCTATAGGTTGGATTCCCCACTCTAAGGGACCCCTCACACCGTATGTAGTTCGTCTGCACTATAAAAAGATACAAATCACGATAATTCAATGACTCAATCAGCATGTAGGGCTAATTGCACCCAAATACTGTCAACACTGAACAAGCAAGTCCGTATCTTCTATTCTGTTCTATTTAATATGCACCCACAATCCCTTGCTGGGTACGCCACGGTGCACAACAAAGATCAAGTAATAGCCTGGTGGTGCAAGCTTGCCAGAGGACGGCGCCACGGCGGAGATGGTATCCTTGGCCACAGAGGTGAGTCCCAAAATCAGCATCCTTTGGCCCTCAGAGTACCCGTGAGTGGTGAAAGGCGGCGGATACATGGTAACCTTAATACTAGACATGTCCGCCGCATCATCTAGCTTGAAATGGATATTGAAATTCTTTCCATAAACCAATTCCGTTTGGGAAAGCTTCTCCACGATCTGCGGCCGGAACTTTTGCAGTGCGGGGGCTAAGTACGGCGGCGAGAATTTCTCGACGCGCATGTCGGTTGGGTATTTGGCTTTCATATCGTAGGAATCGTGGGTGTTACTTCCCGCTACTAAGATCTTAGCGTCGGGCAAAACCGCAGAAGTGGAATGGTACATTCTGGCAATTTTTGTTGGTGTCAACTCAGTAAACCTTTCCCCTTTCGGTTTATCCGGGCTGTAAAGCACCGGAGTGAAATTTGGTTCCTCCGCCGCGTCCCAACCAGAGGTCCCGGTTTTCGCGCCATTAATTATGAGGACATTCCCATCGGGGAGAATCAACATATCTCCCATAACCCTCCCCGACGGCATCTCCTCAATTTCCCACTTGGCCCCTTCCTGATTCGCAACAATCCTGCCGCAATCCTTTAACGCCGGCGGAAATTGCCTCGGCGGATGCTCCGTGACCTTGAAGGCTTCGTGTGTATTGCCGCCGCAAACCAAAACCTCCGCCTTCACAAAATCATTCGCTTTGGTGAGTTTGAGAGGAAGAAGCGCGGATTGCCCCGAGGCCGGGTAGTTCCGGGACCCCCCTGGCAGCTTAGGAAGCTCCCGAATCGTCTTTCCGGTTCTAGGGTTGAAAATAATGGAGCGATCGTTGGCGAAGAGGAAGACATTGCCGTCGGGGAGGAGGTACACAAATGGATACAAATTATTCTCCAGAAAGCCGTCGGTGGTTTCCTCGAGCAGCCGAAGCGGAAATTGTTTGTTCGGGAATTTAAGCTGATCTGGTGGGACAATTTCATAGTTGTGAGATTTTCTTCCTCCCACCACGATAAAATCACCATTTTCCAAGACTTGTTGAGAAGCATACCTGCCAGTTCAGTTCAACGTAGTAAATTAAATTAATTATTATAAGATCAGAATTTGAAAATAATAATGCTTACCATCTGTTTGCAGAAAGTCCAACATCTTCCTTGAAATCGCATAAATCACAGGGTTCCAGGATTCTAATTCCTCGAAAACCTTTGTCGTAGCCTCCGGTGCTTATCAATTTTCCGGTGCTCGACAGCCCTCCCGACGAGCACCATGTATTCAGGCTCAACTAAACATATATGCATAAAAACAATATAATTAATTAATTAATGAAATAAATTGTACCCAGGCCAGGCCAGTATTATATATATACCTTGAGTGTCTTGACAACTTTAGCGGTGTCGAGATCATAGGTAACGCCATGAGCCCAGCAGTCTTCACGGCCCTTATCATCTTTTCTGCACCACTTAGGATTCTGCATCAGTGCGGAGCGACCAAGATTAATGGCGTCATACCAGACAACCCTGTTGTTTGTCATCAACTGCATGTGCATGGCGGAAACACCCACGTTTTCAGTTACAGTTTGCCAGCTCGAGGCTGAAGGATTCATCTCCAAATCTGGTTTCCCATAGGCGCTGCAAACAAACAATACAAGAACATAATAATAAGCTACTGTTATTGACGCCATTGGAGAAACTCGATCTTTTATTTATCTAGCTTCTCCAATGGACTAATTCTTTTTATTTATTTCTCGATGTTCGATGTTCGATGTTCGATGTTCGATGTTCTTCGTCCTGCCTACCTCTTCACATATATATACTTGCATTATTGCGCTACTCAGATTCAAATGCCTACAATTATGGATATCCACTATTATTATATACAAACAAACTACCTAGCTCTTGCCTCATGCCCATCAAATTTTATTTTCTCAGCTCTCCCCTCCCCTCCCCTCTTCTTTTTATTTTATGAAAATGTTAAGTTAATTAATTCATGGACAATTTTACATAATGCAATCAAACATTAGAAAGGAAAATGCATGTTTTTCTGGAAATTAAAATAACTTATTTTTCAGAAGTTATTTTTCTGGCGTCAGAAGCCATTTTTCTATCGCTTTCTAAATGAACCCAAAGAAATTTATGATGTAAGTATCTCTATCATATATTAACGGACTTTCAATTAGTTTATTTTGCTTTAAATTCAGACTCTTATATTTCTGCTTTTGGTTTAGTTATTGTTGATGTAAAGGAATTGTCATCCAGTGTTCATGGTGTTAATTTCTCCTGTGTTAAGCGATCTGCGAATCGTGCTACCCACATTGGTGCTCGGGAAGCCGTTTCTGAGTTAGGTTGAGGGGAATGGTTTGACATTCCACCTCATTTTCTTGTTGATTGTCTTAGCTTGCTTATGATTTAATGAATTAAGTCTTTTTAATTTATCTCAAAAAAAAAAAAAAATTGGTCATGCAACAATAATACTAGGACTAAATGTGCATGTTCTAACAAATAAAAAAAGAAACTAAAAATGGACCGTCACCTATAAATTTAAGACAAAAATAGAATTAACTCTTAAAACTAATATCATATATAAATCTTCTTTCCTCATCCTCTCATTCTCCTTCTCTTCTCCTCCTCCTCCTTTTTTTCTTTTTTTTTTTATTTTTATTTTTATTTTTTTTTAAAGGTATTTTAATAAAAAGTTTAACATAAATTTGATCACTTTAGCCATTTTATCATGTCAAAAATTGCTAAAAAATTACATTATGTTTTTAATCCAAAATGCTAAACATTAGTGTTATGGTTAAAGCAACATTTTTGACTTGATATTTTGATTAAAAAAAAACATATCTCTTTTTTCAAAGCCTTATTATTATAAATGTTATTTTATTTTATTTTATTAAAATGTTAAGTTAATTAATTCATAGACACGGAAAAAAAAAAACAATTTTACATAATGCAATCAAACATTAGAAAGGAAAATGCATGTTTTCTGAAAATTAAAATAACTTATTTTCCAGAAGTCATTTTTCTGCCGCCAGAAGTCATTTTTCTGCGGCTTTCTAAATGAACCCAAAGAAATTTATGATGCAAGTATCTCTCTTACTAGGATTTTTTTTAAAAAAAATAGTTTATGAAATTTAGTTACTAATATTAGTTAATCCAATTAAGTTAAAACTAGAGTTTTTTTGAAAAACCAGGAAACCATATTCATTACTCATCCAATAAACCGGAGATACAAACTGGAGGTACAATCGACCACACAGTCGAGTCAGTCGAAGAATCAGTCGCTCGTGCAAGAGCATGGGCTACATGATTCGCTGATCTCTTGACATGGCGAACCATAACGTTCCCAATGTCGTTAGCAATCATAACGCATTGCTTCACAATAAAATCAACATACGGAAAATCCAAATTACAAGAATTAAACGCATTACAAAAAAGTAAACAGTCGGTCTCAACAATTAAGCGGTCGTACCCAACATCACGTAACCAAGTGAGAGCTTCCTTCACCGCACATGCTTCCGCCATCAGAGGCTCTCAACTGCAAACCAGCCGGCCATTTTTTGCTGCCGCGAAACGTCCTCCGTGATCTTGAAGAACCGCCCTGTATCCCACGTAGTCGGACATAATCGCTGCGTCAACATTGCATTTAATCCACTACCGTGGTGGTGGTTCCCAGCTAACCTATCTATCCTCAAGCTGTACTCCGCCTGTTGCCGGTTTGTAAGCTTCCTTCCAAGTCGCCAGCAGCCGGGTAACGTGATTTTGCATCATCGTTATATCCCATTGCTTGTTTCTCCAAACTTGGTCGTTTCTCATATCACTGCAGCCATATGTACCACAGTTTCACGGCAAGCATTGGCTAGCTTGTTTTCCAGGAAAGTTTGGATGTCCGCCCCTTGCATCACGTCGTCCTTGCCCCACACACGTTTCGCGATCCAGCAATCGCCCAACAGGTGTTCAGCTGTTTCCGAGCAATGACCGCATAAAGGGCAACCTCCCCCAATCCAAACACCTTTAGTCTTTAAATTTTCACGGACCGGCAAAATGTCGCGGGCGCATCGCCAAAGCAGATTACGCACCTTCGACGGAACCGGTAAGCTCCATAATTTTCCCCAAGCAGCAAAATCCCCAGGTATTGGCAATGCACCTACGGAAGTCAGATTCCTGTATCCATGCTTGACGGAATACGCCCCATGAATGTCCCCCAACCACCGCCAGGAATCCGGCAAATGGGGAGAAATAGGTGTAGCCAGAATCTTAAGCACATCGGCTTCCTCAAATAGATCAGTGATAATGTCCACATCCCATTGTCCCTGCGTGTTCATGAGGCCGCTAACCTTAGCCTCTCGTAGAGTGTCCGGAGGTGGCGTATTAAGAGTGGTGTGCGACGAGTCGGCTAACCAAGGTAGACCCCAGATTTTTGTGGTCTTGCCGTCGCCAATACAGCATGCTAATCCACCATGCAACACAGTTTGGCCTGCCATAATACTCCGCCACAAATAACTCGGATTTTTCCCTATACTAGCATCGAGGAACTCGCACTTAGGATAGTATTTTGCTTTCATAAGCCGGCTAACCAGCGAATTCGGAGTAGTCAACAAGCGCCAACCTTGTTTAGCAAGCAAAGCAATATTGAATTCGTGCAAACGCCGAAATCCCAGTCCACCCCGACATTTTGGCGCACTTAATCGTGCCCAACTCATCCAATGCACCCCTTTACCATTCGTCGCTCCTCCACCCCACCAGAACCGATTGAACAGCTTCTCAATTTTATCACACAGATGGCCTGGGATTAAGAAAATAGACATAGTAAAAATAGGGAGAGCCTACGCCACACTCTTGAGCATAACTTCTTTACCTGCTTTAGATAGAAATCTGTGTTGCCAGGAACCTAGACGTTCCCGGACCTTCTCCTCTATATAACGAAAAGTCGCAGATTTATTGCGCCCAAGGACTGACGGAAGTCCTAAATAGCGCCCGAAGTCCACCGTCTTCCGGACCCCCAGACAATCAGAAACCATAGTTCGCACCTCATTCCCAGTATTTGCGCTAAACATTATGCTGGATTTGTCGTAATTAACAAGCTGCCCTGATGCTGCACAGTAATTATGGAGGCACGTCTTGACTGATTGAGCTTCACCACTTGTAGCCCTGAAAAACAGCAGACTATCGTCCGCGAAAAATAAATGTGTCACGGCTGGAGCCCCCCGCGCAATTTGAACCCCATGGATGTCACCACATCCCTCGGCCTGTTGCAACAGCACAGACAGGCCCTCGGCACAGATGATGAATAGATACGGAGATAGCGGGTCCCCTTGGCGAATGCCTCGGGTCGGACACATTGATCCCACCCCATCCCCATTAATTTGAATAGTATACCTGACCGTGGTGACACAATACAGCAGCAATTCAGTCCACTTCTGATTAAAACCGAGTGCATTCAGCATCCCTTTCAAATAGTTCCATTCCATCCGATCGTACGCTTTGGCCATATCAAGCTTCAAGGCCGCCCAACCCATCACTCCCTTCATCTTTCGCCGTAGAAAATGTCCCACCTCCCCGGCAATAATGATATTATCCGTAAGTAATCTGTTAGGAACAAAGGCGCTCTAAGACTGGGATACCACTGTGTCCAACACTCCTTTAAGTCTGTTTGCCAAAACTTTCGCAATGACTTTATAAGCCACATTGCACAGTGCAATTGGCCTAAGATCGGTTACCTTTTATGGAACTTTCTTCTTCGGGATTAAAACGATGTTAGACTCATTTAGCCCCGCAGGGAAAGAGCCTGCATCAATACACTTTAAAACGAACATGGAGAGATCGTGGCCTAACACTAGCCAGAAATGCTGAAGAAAGCAGGCGTCATTCCATCTGGTCCCGGGGCTTTCTCTGGGGCCATGGAAAAAAGAGCAGCCTTAACATTGGCCACCGTGAAAGGCTGCTGCAAGGTCACGTTCATCTCCTCGGAGATTCGTGGATGAACTCGATCTAACAAATGGGTCTCAGTAGACTCAGATTGAAAAATGAAATTGTAATACCTGAGCACCTCGGTATTCAAATTTGTGCCTTCCTGCCACACTCCATGTTCATCCTTCAATCTTGACAACGTATTCCGCCGTTTCCTGAAGGAGGCCATTCTGTGGAAGTACTTGGTATTGGAGTCCCCATGTTTAAGCCACAGCTGTTTGGAACGCTGTTTCCAAAAAAGCTCTTCCTGATCCATGAGTGAATTTAGTTCTTGTTCAGCCTCCAAATAATAGTGAACATCGGCTTGGACCCTACTCTCACGGAGCAGTTCTAATTTTCGACGAAGCATAGTGATGCGCCTGCCGAACTTACGTCTGTACTCCCCTCCCCAGCGACTCAACTGATGCGCGCACAATGTTAGACGTTGCTGGAAATCAGAACCAACGGACTGCCTCCACGCCATATCGACTACCTTACCACACCCCTCCTCCAAAAGCCATGCTGACTCGAATCTGAAGGCCTTTGCAGATTGCCCTATCGGTCGAGGATCAAGATCCAAAAAGATGGCATTGTGATCCGACTCGAACGTGAGGAGATTATGAACTTCCACCCCATCATACAAATCCATCCACTCGATTGATGCAACTGCTCTGTCTAACCTCTCTTCGACCCAGCTGCTAGTCCCCCGCCCGCGTTCCCATGTGAAACGTGAGCCCAACATCCCCAAGTCAACCAAAGAACATTCGTTTAGCGCTGAACTAAAACCATCGATCAAGGCTTCTGACTGCAAATGTGGACCGCGCTTCTCAGATTGGCATAAGATGTCATTAAAATCGCCAATGACTATCCAAGGAAGATCTGATTGATCCCGCAACTGCCGCAACAAATCCCAATTCTCATGCCATTTTGACTGATCTGAATTTCCGTAAAAGCACGTGAGCCTCCACATTGGTTTATCCGGTAAAGTCACCTCCACATCAATGTGGTGTTCGGAGAGACTCAACAGATTCGTCATGTCAGAATCCCGCCATAGCAACGCCAATCCCCCACCTCTACCCACCCGATCAACGCTCAACATCCCCTCAAAACCCAACTGTACTCTCAGACTCTCAATCTTACTTGTAACCGACAAATTAAAGTTTCAATCAAAAAAATAAAACTGGGTCGCGTATGGGCTACCATGCCCATAAGCTTGCGAACTGTCCGGGTGCCACCCAAACCCCGGCAGTTCCAGCTTAAAACACTCATTGAGACGGGCAGGACTGAGTCTCCAGTCCCGCCATTGTGAATGTTCTTGCATGCTCCTCCATCACCACATCCCTCCCCATCTCCTCCCCGACCTCCGCTTCCCCCTCCCTCCGCCTCTTTAACTCCCCCTGCAAACCACTCCCCTCATCCACCACTGCCAGAGCCACAGATGGTGAGATACCCCTAGTTGGCACAACCGCCGCCTTGGTTCTCGACGGTAATAGCCACCGTGCGCCCACCGGCTTGACCTGCCGACGCGACCCTGCCTTCAACCATGCACCAAACGGAAAAGCCTCCGGCTCTATTCCCTCCTCGTAAACCTTCTTACAGAACTTCTCTGTATGTCCCAAAATTCCACAACAGAAGCAAAACAGAGTCAATCTTTCATACCTGAACGTGATCCATTGGATCGTTCCATCCCTGCGAATCAGTTTCATCCTTCGTTTAAGCGGGAGATTCACGTCCAGCAAGACACGAATCCTAATGAAGCTTCGCCATGTGCCTCCAAAATTGTTGGGATCCAACGCCACAAACTTGCCCACATGATCCCCGATCTTTGCGACAAACTCCTGCGAAGCGTAGATCGCCGGTAACCCGTGAACCTGGACCCAGAAGGGGATAGTGTTCAGCTCCACTTCCTCCGACCTCATCCCCGGCTTGATCTGCGCGCAAACCAACAAATTATTCTCGTACGACCACGGACCGTCGTCGAGAACATGGCGCATGTCTTTCGGATGTGGAAAGTGAAAGAGAAACAGATTTTCATCCAGAAGGTCGACATGCATGCCCATAACTGGCCTCCAAACAGACGCCAATACTTGCTGCATATGCTCAAATTTGATTGGCCGATCGGTGAGGAAGCGTCCGACCAATTCCCATTGTGATGTACCCGCATCAACAACCTGGGTGTCCGGCGCTGGCAGACCACCAGTCTCTTCATCAGCCAGAGAGAGATCCGCCCACTTATCTTCGATCAAACCAATAGATGGGGTCGATCGCGCATCCATCATGCCCGAATCACAGTACACAAAACACAACCAAAGGATAAAATAAATCACAGATCGCACAACGTAGCTATCGCTGATCGATCGTTTATCATGCAGATGTCTAACCCACAACGCCATTTAAACAGAGCCCTAGATACACTAGGGAGAAACTCCCCTAGGCACGACTAGGAGAGAGATCCACGTTCGGAGAGCACGATCGGAGACGATTTCCGTCAGAGATCGTGAACGGAGTGCATGCGAGAAGTGCGGAGCTTTTTTGCAGTTAAAACTAGAGTTAATTCTATTTTTTGTCATAGATTTATAGATGGCTTGACAATCGGTTTTAAGTCCTTTTTTATTAAAACATCCACTTTTGGTCCTAGTATTATTGTGGTATAACCATTTTTTTTTTACTTTATCAACAAAACTAATATCATGTATTGAAGCTTTAATTTCATGTAATAATGCTAGTTTTTTCTCTCTCTAGAGATGGACCCTCTCTCCGCTCTCCATTCGTCGTCAACTACCCACCGACCGCCGGAGGACCAAGATCCCCCTTGCCGCAGCACCAAAAAAACCAAACGTGACGCTTTCGTTCTCGACTTCTCATCACCATCGCTAGCTGCTTCGAGTTCACCACGCGTGGAGCTACCCCCGCCGGGACAAGCGACCCCTAACCTTCAAGAAACAGAGTCTTGGGAAACTCCGCCCTCGACCTTCACGCCCACTGCGACAGGTCCTTGGGCGCAGAGAACCAGGGCACCGGCGACGACATTTACTGTAGCACCAGAGGACGACAAGGCCGACGACGATACAGACGTCGACTGCCCAGTAGTGGTGATATCCGCGGAAGAGAAGGAGTGGATCAGACGCCCCTGGCGGCGATCCCTCATCATTCAACTACTTGGCAGAAGAATTGGTTATGCGTATCTACTCCAACGCCTTAGATCGATGTGGAAACCGGAGGGTCCGATGGATCTTATATCTCTAAACCACGACTACTTCATCGCAAAATTCGAAACGCTTCGCAACTACGAATTCGCCAAATTCGAGGGACCATGGGTAATTTTCGATCACTACCTCTTCGTACAGGAATGGAAACCCAATTTTGATCCCCAGGAAGACAAACCTGAGAAACTCCTGGTATGGGTCCGTCATCCATCTATCTCAGTTGAGCACTATGATGAGGAAATCCTGAAAAAGATAGCTCAGAAAATAGGGCGGCCGGTCAAAGTCGACCCTACAACTAGTCTCGTGTCAAAAGGCAACTTCGCACGAATCTGCGTAGAGGTTGATGTTTCAAGACCACTGCGCGCAAAGTTTTCGTTGGAAGACAAAGTGCATCCAGTTGAGTACGAAGGTATGCACCTTGTCTGTTTTGGTTGTGGACTATATGGCCATCGCCTCGACCAATGCGGTAAATCCACCAACCCAGCCCCATCCTCCGATAACGCTTCGAACAATACAGCCCAAAAAGATGATCAAGCAGCTCCCCTATTGGAACCAGAGAAAAGGCCAATTTTAACAGATAAGTATGGTCCATGGATGATTGCGACGCGTAGAAATCGAAGAGGTCCCAAGAAACCTGATTAGCGTCCCACCCGTGCTAACAATGCTACGGCGGACCAACCCCAGGGATTCCCTAAAGACAACACAGTTCAACAAACCAACTCCCGAAACCATTCTCAATTTACACCACTTGCCAACCTTGGTAACGAGGAGATAGATCCAGAGTTGGCTTATCAAATGGCTTCAACATCCAGTGCTGCCCCGACCATTCAGCCTCAAGTCGAGGGCACTAGTGTACAAATCCAGGCACCCTATTTCCCTCCAGCCGCAGGGCATCCACTTAGTGAGTCTCTCCCTAATTTGAGACCCCTAAGGCAACCTCTAGCCAGTTCCATTAGGAGCTCTGGTAGCAGAGGGGGCACCCCTAGGCATGCGGCGGCAGAACAGGAACATATCGTAGTCCGCGGCTATGACAAGGGCAAGGCTATAGCCACAACGGTGGTACACCACTCTGACGATCCCATGTTGGCAGATTTGGAGAACCCAATTCCTCCAGAGAAGCCTCCGGATCCAACTCAAGGTCCTGATCCACCAGATGCGGCTATGCTCGACTCAGGTGACCCTGTAAATGGTTCTACTTTGAACGCCTCTAATGGTGACCATTCTATGCGCTCCTGAGCGCCCTCTCTCCCTTCTGTATTTATTCATGAATATTATCACTTGGAATTATCAAGGAGCGGTGTCCCAATCCTTCCACCGCTCTCTTAAATATCTAATTCAGGTTTTTTCCCCGTCGATTTTGTGCCTTTTTGAGCCTAAAGTTTCAGGTTTCCAAGCGAACTCCATATGCTCAAACTTTGGATTTAATGATTGGCTTAGGATCGAGGTAGTGGGCTTCTCGGGTGGAATATGGATATTCTGGAACAATAACTGCTCTTTGGATATTTGCTACACTCATCCCCAATTTGTACTGATGCAGGTGCACGAAGCTTACTCTCCACAATGGTCTTTTGCTGCCGTATATGGTATCCCAAACATAACCCTGAGAAGAAAGCTCTTCAACGAATTAACAAGACTCAATATGAACATTCGAGGCCCTTGGCTAGTTGCAGGCGACTTCAACTCTGTATGTAGTCCCGACGAAACTAGTAACCCTGATAATTGGCAAAACACTCGCTGTGCAGATTTTACCGATTGGATTTTCAATGAGGGCCTCGTGGATCTGGGTTTCTCAGGCGCCAAATTCACGTGGATGAGAGGACTTAATCAACAAACCTTTAAAGGTGCAAGGCTTGACCGTGGACTATGTAGTGTGGACTGGAAGACTGCATTTGCAGACTCACTAGTTGAACATCTGCCCATGCTAAGCTCAGACCATTCCCCCATACTAATAAAGACTTCATCGTCGCCTTCGTTCCCCAGGCTGAGGCCCTTCAGATTTAACATGGCATGGTCTTCCCACCAGCTGTTCCAGCCCTTTGTTCATGATAAGTGCATTTATGTCCATATTTTTACCCCTTGTATAGACATATTTTGAGTGACAAACACTTTGATTTTATGCAAAGAAGTGCCTTAATTCCTTTGTTTATACCTTTTGATGCATAAATTGTAGAGTGCAGGCAATTGTATGCTTTTGAGGTATTTTGGATGAAATTGGAGTCAATGAGAGCCAAATATGAAGCTATGGAGATGGATGCAACACTTCCAAAGGAGTCTAGGGTGGTTCTTTCAATGGTCTTGGTCATGTGGGCAAACCAAAGCAAAAGAGAAGCAAGCGACCATGCAATTGCAATTCCCGACCTGCACATCGACGTCATGGTTTTTGGACCATATCTCAAGCTTAAAACATCCAATGTACATGATTATTGTCCCATTGCAAAGAAGACTCAAAGGACTACAACTCATATTCAGACATCAAAGCCTAAAAAGGAAGCCACAGTGGTCAAAATCATCCTTGAAGTTGAAGTTCCGAACTTACAGATTTCACCCGAAACTGGCCACTGTTTGGTAATTTGATCATATCTCGGCCTAGGATTGTCCAAATTAAGTGATTCTTGCGCCATTTAAAAGAAGGCTCGAAGAGATACAACTTTTATGAAGACATCGAAGCCTAATTCTGAGCATAAAGTGGTCAAAATCAGCCTACAAGTCGGAGTTGCGTTGCAGAGAAGCACTCGACGCGTCGAGCCCCCCGCCTCTGCTCCTTTTTAGCTGAGTTTTCACTCATTTCTACTTGGTTTTGAACCCCATTCGAACCCTAACTATTTTCTACTCTTTCCTTTCATATTTTAGTGTTAGATTAGGGGTAGATTTAGGTTCTTTTTCATATTTCAAGCTTATAATCAAGGATTCAACACTTGGATTCCAACATTTCAAGATTCTACCATCCAATTTCTTTAGAGAAGTTTTCCTTCCTTTTATCTCTTTATCTTGCAATGTTTATGCTTTACACTTATGCTTTTGTGTTCTTTATGCTATTTAATCATGAGTAGTTAGTTTATGGGCTTGAGTTAGGGTTGTATTATCTATCTTGATGTTTGATTTGTGATTATTGCAAAAAAGGGGAAGAATTCCAACCTAGGGTTCATGTGTTTGTGAAGGTTTTGTATTTATATCTAGTTAATGTTTGATGTACACATTCATTAGCTTGTTTTTGGAGGATTCCTTGCCTCAACAAGAGTTGGGTGATGAATCCAAGCCACCCCTTGCATAGACCCGATTTCTTCCTACGAAAATAGGGGAAATTGGGGGCTTTAGATGCTATGTGTGCTTAATGTACTTGGAATTGATTCACCATGAAAGTGGGGCAATTCCTTGTTCTAATCCTTGTTTATTAATCATGAGAATGGTTCGTAGACTAGGATACCTACGTGCATTCCCGCTTGATTCCTTGGTTACTTGTTCAGTTGTTCTCCCTAATCCCTTAGGTTGTTAAAGCATCTTGATGATAATGCTCCCTAGCTTGAGTCCTATTTCTTTATTTTGTGTTTATCTTTGTGTATATGTGTTAGTATTATCATTTCCTTAAACTTGAAGTTTGCTTAGCTTCTTGTTGATTTCCTTATGCTAGTGTCTAGTTCATTGTGATTGCATATTGCGTGCCATATCCCCCAATCCCCTGAGGACGACATAACACACCCTAGCTCACATCTTATTTTTGCTACACATCAGTTCACTAGTCTTGGAACAAGGAGATTAGCCTTGACCGGAACAAAACTCTCATGGCCCAAGCCCTCACAACCTGGAACAAAGATGTCTTTGGTAACATCTTTCAAAGGAAGAAAAAAGCCTTGGCCTGACTAGGTGGTGTCCAACGCAGACTGGCCGATAATTGCAGACCTGAGTTGCTTAAACTCGATCGCAATCTCCGTAAGGAATTAGAAGAGATACTCCATCAAGAAGAGCTCCTTTGGTTCCAGAGATCTAGAGAGGAATGGATAGTTTCCGGAGACCGCAACACACATTTCTATCATGTGGCTACCTCCGTAAAAAACAGTTCCCTAAAGGTTAAGAGGCTCAGAGACGACTCGGGAATTTGGATCACTGACGAGACTGCGTTACGTGATCACATCCGCCGCTATTTTGGAGATCTTTTCACCACGGATCAATCGCACTCTGCTACCTTACCTCGAGGGCGCTATCCCATCATACATGAAGATGTTTGGCGCGAGGTCAACAAGACATTCTCCCTAGAGGAAATTAAGCAGGCCCTCTTCGACATGTCCCCCTGCAAAGCCCCCGGCCCCGATGGCTTTAGTGCCGGTTCCTACCAGCAAGCTTGGCAGACAGTAGGAGACTCCATCATCGCTTATGCTAAAGAGTTCTTTGAAAATGGCATCCTCACGGAAGGAAGTAATGACACAGTTATTACCTTAATTCCCAAAACCTCAAATCCGGAAACAGTGAGACAACTTCGTCCAATAGGCTTCTGTAATGTGACATACAAAGTCCTTACCAAGGCTATGACCTCAAGATTGAAAGACATCTTGCAGAAACTAGTCGGCCAATACCAAACCAGCTTCGTACCCGGTAGACAAATAACTGATAACATCCTTGTCTATCAAGAGGTTTTGAGCTCAATTAAGTAAAAAAAAAAAGGAACTGTTGGATGGATGATATGGAAGATTGACTTAGAAAAAGCTTATGACCGCCTATCATGGGACTTCATCCAAGATACATTGGAGGACATAGGATTTAACGAGGCTTGGAGAAGGAACATCCTTGCATGCGTTCACTCGCCTTGGTTCTCAATAAACTGGGATGGAGAACTCTCAGACTGGTTCAATCCTGGCCGCGACATTTGACAGGGAGACCCCATTTCCCCCCTTCTTTTTGTTTTCTGTATGGAAAGATTAAGCCACCTAATCGAACAAACTGTGGTTGCAGGTCAATGGAAAGGAGTCAAACTGTCTAGACAAGGCCCACTCATCTCTCATCTTCTATTTGCGGATGACATGGTCCTATTCGGCGAAGCCTCGATCGCACAAGCTGATACTATGATGAAATGCCTTGACTTGTTCTACAAATCTTCTGGTGAACGCATTAATATCCTCAAGTCATCTATTTTTTTCCACTAATTCCCATTCGACTGTGCAGCAAGCTGTGCTCCAAAGGACCGGCATCCCCAGAGTAGACGACATGGGAAAATACTTAGGCGTTCCCTCTATTCACGGCCGACTTAAGAAGGATTCCTTTGCAGGCATGATCGACAAAATGCGCAACTGTTTAGCTGGCTGGAAATCCAAATCCCTCTCGCTAGCCGGAAGACATGTGCTCGTCCAATCAGTTCTCTCTACGATCCCCTTCTATACCATGCAGACTACCCTTATTCCAAAAGGCGTGATCTCATCAATGGAACGTCTAATCCGCAGCTTCCTTTGGGGTGCAAAGGAGGGGGAGAGAAAGTGTAATTTAGTCAATTGGTATACGGTGACAAGCAACAAAGACTTTGGAGGCCTCGGCATCCGTAGATTGGAGGAAATGAACATCTCATTCCTTGCAAAATTAGGATGGAGGCTAATGACTGAAGAGGATTCCTTCTTTGCTAGAGTGTTCAGAACCAAGTACGCTGTACCCATCTCCAATCCTTCACAATGGCGCCCAAAACAGAATATGTTAAATGCTTGGAAATGCATTCTTAAGAGCGTCCCAGCTATTCTAGCAGGCTCCAAACACCTCGTACGCAATGGCAAAGGTACACTCTTTTGGCAGGATATTTGGATAGGTGACCGATCGCTTCGTGATGTAGCTTCACCCCAAATCCCAGACTCAATTTCCCAACTCAAAGTGTCGGATTATTGGTCGAACATTGACGGCTGGAAGTGGGATGACTTTGAAGACTTCCTCCCTTCTGCCATTACAGACGCCATGGCTGCCATACTCATTTGCCCAGACGATCACATGCAGGATCAGATTATCTGGAGTGGTGAAACCTCGGGTTTGTTATCTGTTTCATCAGCCTACAACATCATCACGGAAACCCCAAACGTTACAAACGACCCGACTTGGGGAAAAATATGGAAGCTTAAACTGCCAAGCCGCATCAGAATTTTCCTTTGGTTAGCCAAACACAACAGAGCCATGACAAACACTGTTAGAGCACGAAAAGGCTTCACTTCGAACGACAGATGTTGGGCTTGCCCTAATGAGGCTGAGGACATCGAGCACGTTTTGAGAAAATGCCCGAAGGCTCAGGCAGTGTGGGAGAATATTCTACCTGAGCTTGCCCCGTCACGCAACTCCCTCCCTTTTGCTGAATGGCTTACCCAAGGTCTCACGGACAGTAATGGTGGCAGGTCACCTTCCATTTCTGCTAATCTCTTTGCAACCTCCGTTTGGTGGATTGGGAGATGGAGAAACGAAGCCATCTTCAACAATCAAGAAATCTCCCTAAACTCTAAAATCTCTTGGATCCTCACACAACATAAGGAAATCACCACGGCCTTTGCCAGAGCCTCCCATCCGGTTGGTTCCTCTAACGCAGCAGCCTGGAAACAACTAACCTGGTCCAAACCCCAGGAGAACTATATCAAGATTAATGTAGATGGCAGCATGCACCCGCAGAACTCCATGGCAGGTTGCGGAGGCGTGGCAAGAGACAGCTCTGGCGAATGGATTGGAGGTTTCACTAGCAATATTGGTCGTTATCACCCGCTAATGGCTGAGGTTTGGGCAGTCCTAAGGGAGATTGAACTTGCTAAATCGCTCGACCTCCATCAGGTTATTTTCGAAAGTGACTCCAAAGCTATAGTTGATGGTATCACCACAAATTCACTGGCAAATTCCTTTGTGTGCAACTTCTTGGCAACCTGTAGACGTGAACTGCAAGGCATCAGAGATTGGCGAATAGCTTGGGTGCCTCGAGAGCAGAACGGCACAGCAGATGCCCTCGCTAGAATGGCAATTTCACGTCCCCGTGGAGTCCCTGTCCTTTCCCACCCTCCAGTTGATATTATCCCTTTCTTATATTACGATTGTAATTCCTTCGCCGTTTGGCGCTTTTCCAGCTTGTAAGCAACCTTCTGTACAATACTAGCTTTTATAAATATATGGGTAGCTCCCCTCCTTTGGATTAAATAATAATAATAATAATAATAATAATAATAATAATAATAATAATAACAATAACAATAACAATAACAATAACAATAACAATAACAATAACAATAACAATAACAATAACAATAACAATAATAATAATAATAATAATAATAATAATAATAATAATAATAATAATAATAATAATAATAATAATAATAATAATAATAAGGCAATTGATCCTAATATAATGACATCCAAAGCACCAATATGAACAAAAAAAAAAATCAAAACAAAAATCTAAAATCACTAATCCAAACTTAAAAATCAAATTACCAATAAGATAGAATGATACCCATTTTTAATTAGGGGATGTGATTTTTAATTGAAGGATAATCGAATTCCATAATTGTGTTCTAAAAATTTGTGAACCAAAGACTAGCTATAATTTTGATTATCATTTCTGATGTGTAAACTCATGAACTAAACACATTCTAAATTTATGATCATTTAAGTACGGAAATTGTATTTCTATCTAGTTTTTTTGGAAATTGATACAACCACGTTTTGTGTATGAGAGTATAAGGCCATCCCCAATAGGGGGATTTTGCACAAATTTTAAGAAAAAAATGATGTGTTGGAGGAGAGAGGATAGAGGAGAGGGAGGGATTGAGTTGTTATGTTATTTAGGGGGTTTTGTAAGGGTTTTAGGGGGTTTAGGTTTTTTTTTTTTTTTTTTTTTTTTTTTTTTTTTTTTTTTTTTAAGTTTTTGATTTTATTTTTCCTTTTTTCTTTTTCACCCATTTCTCTTTCCTAATCACACCTACAATATCTCCTCAAAATCCTACCACTATTGAGGATGCCCTAAGAACGTGGGAGAAGTTTCCGATGGGAACCCAATCACTTCTCCTTCCCCACCTAATCATCTACTACCTTCCCATAAATTATGCACTCACCTACTTTAATTTCCCCATAAGTATAATGCGGAGTAATATTCTTCCCAAACTGCTCCCTTCCCAGAAATTTTACTCCTTTTTAAATGACATGAAAGAGAGAGAATACATTTTTTAAGGTTTTTTTTTTATGCTGATGTGTATTGAAATGGGAGAAAGATTGCTAAATTAGAAATAAGAGAGAATTTGCTAATGAGAGAGAAAGCTGCAAAAGTTGCCGAAAAGGACAGCCTGCACAGCTTTTGATGTCTTTTTATTTTTATTATTTTTTTTAATATTATTTTATTATATGTAAAATTGATGATGTGGAAGTGGGACCCATTTTAGAAAGTGAGAAATTTTTTGGGATAAGGATAATCTTATAGGGGAGGTTGTGGGTTCGAGTCTCAGTGGAGGCAATATTGGCTGTTTGTGCTTCATTTGGTTGAGAAAGTGGTTATGCACAGATACTACATTATAATAGAGTCACTAGTATTAAAAAACAAAACAAAAAATTCTTCCCAAACTAAAATTAATGCAAAGTAATATTATTAAGAGTTAATACCTCCAATGGTCTTTTGAGTATTAGCGATTTACCAGTTGTGGTCATCTGAGTTTTAAATGACCTCCAATGGTCCTCCATGTTTTAAAAAATAATCACCCGTGGTCCTTTTAGTACGTCTTGTGGTCATATTAAACTCGAATTTTTTTAAGGATTAGGACCACGAGTGGTTATTTTTTAAAACATGGAGGACCATTAGAGGTCATTTAAAACTCGGATGACCATAGCTGGTAAGTCGCTAATACTCGGAGGACCATTGGAGGTATTAACTCATATTATTAATATTAAGGGGTGTTTGGGTGAAACATAGGAATAAGAATTGTAATTGGAATTAAATATTTAACAATTATAATGGATTTCTACATCTACAATCTATCTATCTACAATTCTAATAAGAGCCAATAATGTTAGGCCCTTAACTGGAACAAAAAAATGTCGGTAGTTTGTTTCTTAAAATGAATGGTTCATATTATTTTGATTTAAGTATTTTTAATGATTTTTCTTATTTACCCTCTATTATATTATTTTCTTCCCTTAAATAACCTAAATTCCGTTAGTATAAACTTTAGTAACGGAATATTTCGTTAACTATTTATTATTTTTAACTTACTCATTAATTTCTATAAGAAAGGTCTTAGGTCAAATCCCATCACAATTGGAGTTGAAATAATTGTTAAACATATACTATGAATATGTAAAATGTATTAAAAAATATATAATATAAAATTTAACATAAACTTTGGTCAAATAATTAGTCCGACTAAATACATAACATTCAAAGTTAAGCATCAAAGATTATAAATCAAGAACTTTAAAAATCATTAGATTTTTATGCATTAAAAAAATTTTAGGTTTTTTTTTCGTTTAATTAATCTTCTTTTGATTATTTAGATCCGAACAAAACTTAATATTTCAATTATATTTTTGCATTATTGGTATGATTTACGTCGTTATGGTATTAATATTTTTTGTATGTATTTTTATAGTGGTACAATTGTACATTACTTTACAAATATTATACTATTATTTTTTTTCTTACATCATTTTCAAACCTGCACAACCTAACAATAAAGTTGTTGATCATAAATACAATTACACATGGACTCTAAAACGGTAGGACCATTTTCCAAAGAATTGACAATGTTGACATCCCACGGGCTCCAATTGAACACGTTTACACATCAGAATTTTATCAATGCATGAAAACTTCAAAAGAAATTTGTAAGTTAATTTTTACTATATAATTATAACAATACCTATTGTAACTATATATTTTGAATTATTTATTATCATCATCTGACAGTAATTGTAACAATTGTGGGATTTTTCTTATTTACCCTCTATTATATTATTTTCTTCCATTAAATAACCTAAATTCCGTTAGTATAAACTTTAGTAACGGAATATTTCGTTAACTATTTATTATTTTTAACTTACTCATTAATTTCTATAAGAAAGGTCTTAGGTCAAATCCCATCACAATTGGAGTTGAAATAATTGTTAAACATATACTATGAATATGTAAAATGTATTAAAAAATATATAATATAAAATTTAACATAAACTTTGGTCAAATAATTAGTCCGACTAAATACATAATATTCAAAGTTAAGCATCAATGATTATAAATCAAGAACTTTAAAAATCATTAGATTTTTATGCATTAAAAAAATTTTAGGTTTTTTTTTTGTTTAATTAATCTTCTTTTGATTATTTAGATCCGAACAAAACTTAATATTTCAATTATATTTTTGCATTATTGGTATGATTTACGTCGTTATGGTATTAATATTTTTTGTATGTATTTTTATAGTGGTACAATTGTACATTACTTTACAAATATTATACTATTATTTTTTTTCTTACATCATTTTCAGACCTGCACAACCTAACAATAAAGTTGTTGATCATAAATACAATTACACATGGACTCTAAAACGGTAGGACCATTTTCCAAAGAATTGACAATGTTGACATCCCACGGGCTCCAATTGAACACGTTTACACATCAGAATTTTATCAATGCATGAAAACTTCAAAAGAAATTTGTAAGTTAATTTTTACTATATCATTATAACAATACCTATTGTAACTATATATTTTGAATTATTTGTTATCATCATCTGACAGTAATTGTAACAATTGTGGTTGACAAACTCTTAAAACAATTTGTCTCAACAATGAATGTAAATTAAAAAAAAATAATAATTTCATTATTGTTGATGAAAAGTATGTACGCCAATTTATTAGTCTTATTAAATTAAATAAATTAGTAGCTACAACAAAAAATAATACATATGTATTTAATTAATTTAGAATTAGATGTCTATAATGCCTTTATTTTTTTTTTTTAAAAAAATATTCATTATAAAAAATTTAAAAAGAGATATAATTTCATTAGTTATATTATCTTTATTTTCTACAATTCAAAGATTCATTACATTCAAATTTATTAATTTATTATATTCACTATATTGTCCATTGTTTTCTTTTTACATTATCTTGTATTTATTAAATATCAAAGTTATAATACAAAATATGTTATATATATTTATTTACCTATTTTATACAAATATAATAAATATTAATATTTTGTTCAATACTTTGACATGATAACCTATGACACACATCTCACATCGCATTAAACATGTAGGGAAAAAACTATCACTACCAAATATCAATAGGTGGTTGTAACTTGTAAGATAAAGAGTTAATAGTACAACTAAGATCCCATCATATACACAACAAGGCAAATCTAAAGTTTCCTACACCATAATCTCATTGCACGACGAATCCATCTATGCTACCACCATTAACCCAATTGCACATGATACACTACCAATAAATAAATAAAAAAGACATGTACTGAAAATGAAGACAATGATAATGCTACCCAAAAGAGAATTAAGAAGATTTAGAGAAATGTAAACCAAAAGTAGTATTTATTTAGACTATCGTTTTTAGATTAAGTATTTAGACTAGCGTTATTACAAAGTTGCAAACATTTATTTTAGTGACAATATAATAAATCTCTCATATATTATCTTGCATTTATATACTTTAAATTACCGATTTAAATAAACAAATTCAATATTTATTTACCTATGCATGAACATCTCCGATATAATATTGCATTGATATACTTTGAAATGCTTATTTAAAAATAATCATTGGCAATTATTCCATTCGCGCAAAGCGCTTAAAAAAACTAGTAAGTATAATAAGTTTTTTTTTTAATACTCATGATTCTTTACAAGATAGTATCTGTTCTATACTTTCTCAAACATTTTCCATATAATAAGTCTTTTTGTTTTTTTGAATGCTAATAAGTCTTTTGTTTAGTCTATTGTAATAGAGTCAATAGTACTAAAAAAAGTCTTTTTGTTTAGTAGTAAATATGAATGAGAATAAAAATAATTAACTAAATAATTATTTATTTATTTATTTAAAATTAAAATAAATAATGAATATAAAAAAAAATATACGAAAAATGTCAAATATGTCATTGAGCAATTGGGTCATTAAATTTAAAAAAAAATGTGCAATCAAACCATTAAACAAGTAAAATATGTGTAATTGATACATTTTTTCATTTTTTTCTCATTAGAATCCGATCATACTGTTTATATATATGATTTGTGCTAAGAATCACTCTTTCCTCTACCGTACTAGTTGAAACGAAAGATTGAAATATAATGTTTTCAACTCAAATTGCATTTAAAAAAAAAAAAAAGTCTCAATTGCATATCATGGATATCAAATTCAATAATATGGTACAAAAGTCTCCAACCAATTCAAATTTCACATAATACTATTAATTAATTAAATAACCACATGTATGTTTCATTAAATAGGTTGAGAATTTAATAACATCGATAAGAATAAATCTATTTTAATGAGTTATTTCCACATGTTTGTTTCATTAAATAGGCTGAGAATTTAATAATGTCGATAAGAATAAATCTATTTTTTAATGAGTTATTTTCTTCTCAAAAGGTTGAATCCTCAACTGAACCATCGACGCCTGGTAAGACTCAATCTCTAATCATTCTTTCCAAACTTAACTCTTATGACCCTGAGCTGCCCATTCGGGCAAATGATTTATTTCCTCTACAAGGGAATAATCACCTTAACTTCTTCTTGAATCCATAGAGATAACATCTTCTTCTAAAAAAAAAAAAAAATCTTTTACGCACAAATAATTATATTTTATTATGTCTACATGGCTACACCTGCACGCACTGGCATACATAAACAAGCTCAAGTGAGAATAAGGCTTCTCAAAAAAAGAAAAAAAAAAAAGAATAACCTCATCCGTCCATCTGAAATTATTGAACGGGCACCGGCTAAAAATAAGGAAATAAATGCGGTCCCAATTTTATAAATATTACAAATTTTAAATGTACATTAGGTAAATTTTGAGAGTGAATATAATGATAACTAATTGTGTAATCAGTATCTGTAAGAGTGCACTCAAATTTGTTGTACCATAACATATCAATGCAACAAATATGAGCACATTATTCTTAGACCTTGAATGCATTGTTAGCTACTCGTATTATTGCATGCATTCTTCTCAAGTCTAGTGCACATCTAAAAATTTGTAATAATTAAAAAAAATTATTGTTAATCATACCGGATAAACGAATTGTAATTGTAAAATTATTCTACACGTTAAACCTTATTGGCTATTTTATTTAGTAGTGTTGTTATTAGAATTAATTAGTGTTGTTATTAGAATTAATTAGAGTTGTTAGAATTAATTCTATTTTGGACCATGTGATATCTAAATGTGTGGATGGTATGCATTGGTAAATGAGAAGAAAGTCAGCAACAACACACAAAAGGAAGCTTTCAAACAAAAGCATGTGGCTGAGATTTATTTGAATAAAAGGGAGCTAATATTAAGGATTAGAATGAGGTTTGAATATTAGCTATAAAAAGGAAGCTACACCAAAGAGGAAAGTTGCCAACTTTGAGATTAACAATTCAAGAGCTCACATATGATTTACAAAGCTTCCCATTTTAATGTGTTTTATTATTTAATTCTTAAGAATATTTAATATGTACTACATGATCAGTACGTGGTACTACTGAAGCATCTGGTGAAGATTGTTCGGGTATTCGTGTGTCAATCCTGGATAGGTGTTAGAAAGAGTGGTAGTGGTAAAGACTGGAGGTCATCTGTATTTACCTCTTATAATACTCCTTTTGGTGAACATCTATAGTGGATTGGGCAGACGTGGGTTGCCCCGCAGACGTAGGAGAAGGAGCTCCGAACTGCATAACAATTCCTTTGTGTTTTTACATTCTTTTATGCTTTCTGCTTTCATTATTTACACTTGCTTAAACGAGTCTAATTAATTAACGAAACTGGTGCATAACTTAATTAACGAGTAAAAACACATTGCTTTTATTTTTCAAGTGTCACGGTGCACTTTCACGAATGATATTATTCTACATTTTGTACGAGAAGCATTGAACCCATATAATCCTTATACACACATTATTATTATTATTATTATTATTATTATTATTATTATTATTATTATTATTTTATTATTATTATTTTATTATTATTATTATTTTATTATTTTTTTTTTTTTTTTTTTTTTTTTTTTTTTTTTTTTTTTTTTTTTTTTTTTTTTTTTTTTTTTTTTTTTTTTTTTTTTTTTTTTATTATTATTATTATTATTATTATTATTATTATTATTATTATTATTATTATTATTATTATTATTATTATTATTATTATTATTATTATATTATTATTATTATTATTATTATTATTATTATTATTATTTTATTATTATTATTATTATTATTATTATTATTATTATTATTATTATTATTATTATTATTATTATTATTATTATTATTATTATTATTATTATTATTATTATTATTATTATTATTATTATTATTATTATTATTATTATTTATTATTATTATTATTATTATTATTATTATTATTATTATTATTATTATTATTATTATTATTTATTATTATTATTATTATTATTATTATTATTATTATTATTATTATTATTATTATTATTATTATTATTATTATTATTATTATTATTATTATTATTATTATTATTATTATTATTATTATTATTATTATTATTATTATTATTATTATTATTATTATTATTATTATTATTATTATTATTATTATTATTATTATTATTATTATTATTATTATTATTATTATTATTATTATTATTGTTGTTGTTGTTGTTGTTGTTGTTGTTGTTGTTGTTGTTGTTGTTGTTGTTGTTGTTGTTGTTGTTGTTGTTGTTGTTGTTGTTGTTATTATTATTATTATTATTATTATTATTATTACCCGTGCGATGCACGGAATGGAATTGTTGTAATATATTAAGAATATTTAAATCGATATATATTTTAAGAGTTAATTTCACGAGAGGTCGCTTATCTTTCCTGACAATTCCAAATTTAATCATAGACTATAGTTATTAATTATTACGATTTATTATATGTTATAATTCTTACGTTAATATTCTTACTATTATTATTAACACTTAATTACTTTTAGATATTATTATTACCACTTATATTATTATTATTATATTATTATTATTAGTTTCTTTTCAAGTTCTGTTAGTATATAATGGCCGTGAGGCACAATAATAATATAACCATAATTAAATATTCTTGTATTGTGTTCCGTGAGTCACAACAATAATATAACAATAAATAAATATTCTTCAATTC
Organism: Ipomoea nil; assembly: GCF_001879475.1. NCBI lineage: Eukaryota > Viridiplantae > Streptophyta > Magnoliopsida > Solanales > Convolvulaceae > Ipomoea > Ipomoea nil. The sequence continues at coordinate 147,941 of NW_017616650.1, forward strand.
TATATTCTTCTAGGATTTCTATTACCAACATTCATTATTCCCTAATTTACCATAATTAAATAATTTGACCAATTATAAAGATAGATTATTAAATAATGTAGGGGAAAATTTTTAATTAAAAATTTTAAAAATTCATTAATAAAACATAAGGTTCTCATAGTTTTTTCTTAGAAACTATTTAATAAAGCATTTTTTTTAGAAATTGGTGGGCCAAACTGCCTACGGCCGTTTACGGTGGATAGATCTCGAAAAAATACGCGATTTCAGAAAAATATTTGTCCAAAACGGACAACCGAGTCAAAAGTTATGCCATGCCGAACTTTTGACACTTTACAACTTAAAAAATAAATAAAAATTAATCGTCGGTTCAGCGTGCGAGGCAGCCGCGGAGGAGGCCGATTCCGGCCTTCCTCGCCGCAGCCAGCGGCGCGATTTTTGCAACACTGATATATAGTATAGATATAGATTAGAATAGGAATATATAGTATTACACAATTTTATAATATTAGATATTGTAGAAATCAATATATTTTATTAGGAAGAGAGATTTTTTAGGAATTTGGCGGAAAGTTAAAAGTTCAGGATTTTGTTTTTATATATAGTATAGATATAGATTACAATAGGAATTGTATTACACTATTTTATAATCTATATCTATATAAAAGTAAAATCCTCCTATTTCATTTTCCCGCCCAAACTTTTGTAGTCAAATTAATTAAATATTTTATATTTATTGGTCAAATACTTAATAAAGCTTATTTAGTAAGAAAATGAAAAATGGAAATTTAGTAATATCAATATTATGAATTAATTAGGAATAAGATTAATTAGGAATATTAATATAATGAATTGATTAGGAATATCAATATAATGAATTGATTAGGGGAATACCTTAAATAAATAAATACACTTTCTTTTTGAAAATTTTTACAAATTTATAATTCTCATATTTTTCACCTATAAATACAATGAGTTGATGACTACAAAAATTATAAGTCTTCATTTTATATTGCATCCCTTTTTTCCCACTAGGTCTTCAGTCTTGATCATTCAGTTCAGCCGCGTTTTGAAATTAACGGTAGGTTTAGCATCCAAGTAGTTTGATTGGATTAGATACAATATGTTTTTCATGGTTGTGTTGTCCAAATTTAATACTTTTTCAGCAAAAAGCTATTCATATCATATGCCTAGATTATGATTTATTCTGAATATTTCTACGGTTACTCCAAGTCCATTTCATATATTGATTTTTTGCTTCTATTGAAGTTTTATTATCATTGATGAAAGCAGTCTCATGTGAATCTCGCTTTGAGTGGTGCCTACTCTTGCCCATTTAAAGGGATGCTGAGTGCTGACTCCTCTAATATCTCTCTTCATTTTTTTGCTATACTGTCATTAGTCAAGAATTTAAAGTGCCACACAATAAAATGTGTGACTCATGGGTGATTGGGAATGGGGAGTGGTTAAGTGTTTCTGTTGTAATATACACGACAAGATATAGTAGTAATCGCCTTTAATACATCAATTGACTATTATTATATTCTTCTTAGTTCTTTGCGTTGAATATTGAAGTAATCGGGCTTCTGAAGTTCTGATTTGTTAAGTTGTTTTATTCTCATGGTGCCGGTTTTGACAGTTATGAAGTCCGTGCTCAATTCCTCATTGTATAGGTCAAAAGTGTATTTATTTTTTTGGCGTAATTATGGGATTGCCATAATTACTCCGTACTAATAATAATAATAATAATAATGATAATAATAATAATAATAATAATAATAATTAGTAATATTATTGATCAAATATAATATTAAAAATAAAACTAATTTTAATTGGTAATCTATATTCTATATTAATCTATATTTATATTCTATATTAATTAATAAACACAAATCCTCCTTTACAAGTTCCTGCCTAAACAATTAATAATAATATGAAAAAATGAAAAAGAATGGAAGGAAGCCGTACGCCCAAACAATTAATAATAATATTGGGAAGAAAATTAATAATAATATGAAAATATGAAAAATAATGGAAGGAAATATTAGCCATGTGAATGTTTTCTACACTTGAAAAATGAAAAAGAATCAATAAGCAGTATAAGAAAAATAATCATTAAGATATTTTACTACTAATCTTTTACGGAAGATTTTGCGTAAAAAATAGAATAGAATTGGTTATTAATAATTTAGCCTTATTTTACTATTAATCTTTAAGAAAAATTATGCATAAAAAAATGTAATAGAATTGGTTATTAATAATTTAGCTTTATTTTACTATATTAATCTTTAAGAAAAATTCTGTGTAAAAAATGTAATAGAATCAGTTATTAATAATTTAGCTTTATTTTACTATTAATCTTTAAGGAAGATTTTTTTAAAAAATAAAATAGAATTAATTATTAATAATTTAAATTAAAATTAAAGTACATATATTTTCCTATTCGTAATACAATTTTACTTATTATTTTACAAAATCTTCAAATAATAATTGGTAATATTATTGTTCAATTATAATAAAAACTTTAATTTTAATTGGTAATCTATATTCTATATTAATTAATAAAAATAATAACCTCCTTTACAAGTTCCCGCCTAAAAAATTAATAATAATATGAAAAAATAGAAATGAATGGAAGGAAGCCGTACGCCAAAATAATATAGAATAATATTGGGAATGACATTAATAATAATATGGAAAAATGGAAATGAATGGAAGGAAATGTTAGCCATGGGAATTTTTTCTACACTGAAAAATGAAAAAGAATCAATAAGCAGTATAACAAAAAGAATCATTAAAATATTTACTATTAATCTTTTAGGAAAGATTTTGCATAAAAAAATAGAATAGAATTGGTTATTAATAATTTATTCTTATTTTACTATTAATCTTGAAGAAAAATTCTGCGTAAAAAAAATGTAATAGAATCAGTTATTAATAAGTTAGCTTTATTTTACTATTAATCTTTAAGGAAGATTTTGCTTAAAAAATGAAATAGAATCAATCTATCTACATATAATTAAAAAACAAAATCATCCTAATTCATTTTCCCGCCCAAACTTTAGTAAAGCTTATTTGGTAAGTAAATCTCAAATGGAAATTAAATAAAATCTATTAATTCGTAAATAATAATAATAATCCAAACAAAGCTATATACAAATTAAAATTAAAATTAAAATTAAAAAAAAAAAATAAGAAGAAGACAAAGGTGGCTCCCCTTTGTAAATGATGTGGGATCATTTTGATCCCACATTGAAAATGTTTGAAAAGAGGAGCTCTTGAGCTCCTCTATATAAGAGGATCATTGCTCCTCTTACAAACATATAATTGATTGCCCATCAATGTGGGCAAGTATTGCGAAGTCCAAAGACTCTTCTTTTTTAGTACTACTGACCTGACAAATACAGTGTCTACCTTGCAAAGTAGACACAGTTCAAAAACTGTTCATAATTATAAATATATAGTTCTATAATTATAAACATAGTGTTGTGAACATAATTATAAATATATAGTTATTTAATTATGAATATAGAGATTCAATAAGTGTAAATATGAAATTCAAAAATTATGAATATATATCCAAACAAAACGATATACAAACATTTATTACAATAATAATAATAATAATAATAATAATAATAATAATAATAATAATAATAATAATAATAATAATAATAATAATAATAATAATAATAATAAAAATAATAATAATAATAATCATCATCATCATTCAAACAAAACGATATACAAAATAAAATTAAAATTAAAACAAAAAAAAAATAAGAAGAAGACAAAAAGGAGCCACGGGCTCCCCTTTGTAAATGATGTTAGATCATTTTGATCCCACATTGATAATATTTGGAAAATGAGCTCTTGAGCTCCTCCATATAAGAGGAGAAATGCTCCTCTATATAAGAGGAGCTCCTCTATATAAGAGGAGATTGAAATATAATTGTTTGTTCATCAATGTGGACAAGTATTGAGAAGTCCAAAGGCAAATATTTTATTTTTTGAGTACTATTGACACGTCAAATTATGCTGTGGAATCGTCTCCACCTAGCAAGGTAGACACGATTTTAAAATTGCTCATAATTATGAATATATAGTTCTAAAATTATGAACATAGTGTTGTGAACATAATTATAAATATATAGTTATGTAATTATGAATATAGAGATTCAATAATTCTGAATATGAAGTTTAAAATTATGAATATATAACTTTATAATTATGAACATAAAGTTTAGTAATTATGAACATAAAGTTTTGTAGTTGTGAATATAGAGTTCAATAATTATGAATATGAAGTTCAAAGATTATGAATATTTAGCTTTATAATTATGAACATATAGTTCAGTAATTATGAACATAGAACTGTGTCCACATTGCAAAGTGGACACAGTTCCACAGCATAACTATTCGATTTACCGTGTTACATGTAGTATCTGTTCATATAAACTTTTTTCTCAACCTATTGAAGCACAATGTTTCAAAAGGCTCTTATTTAAGAAACCTTATTTTAATGGCTTCTTATTTTAGTTTTATATATATATATATATATATATATATATATATATATATATATATATATATATATATATATATATATATATATATATATATATATATATATATATATATAAATTTATTAGGGGGTTTGGCTAAGATTAACCCAAAATGTATATGTGTTGTTTTAGTTTTTAGCAGTTTGGAGCAAATTGCTAAGTTATTAATTTTGATGTTTTGATTAAATATAAAATGATAAACAGGTGAATTTTTTAAAATTTTAGAGAATTCTCCAAATAATCAAATAACAATAACAATAATAATAATAATAATAATAATAATAATAATAATAATAATAATAATAATAATAATAATAATAATAATAATAATAATAATAATAATAATAATAATAATAATAAGTTTTCAAAAAAAAAATAATAAAATAATAATAATAATCCAAACAAAACTATATAAAAAATAAAATTAAAAAAAAAAAAAAAAAAAAAACAAACAAAGAGGAGTCACAGACTCCTTTTGTAAATGATGTGGGATCATTTTGATCACACATTGAAAATGTTTGAAAAGAGAGAGCTCATCTATATAAGAGGAGCAAAACTCCTCTTACAAACATAATTACTTGCACATCAATGTGGGCAAGCATTGAGAAGTCAAAATGTTCTTATTTAAGAAGCTTCAGCGTTGTCTTCTTATTTATTTATTTATTATTAGTGGGGGTTTGAAAAGATTAACCCAAAATGTATGTGTTGTTTTAGTTTTTAGCAGTTTGGAGCAAATTGCTAAGTTATTAAATAATATTTTTAGTTTTTTTTATTAAATATAAAATATTAAACAGACGAATTTTTTAAAATTTTGGTGAATTTGCCAAATAATCAAATTACAACAAAACAACAACAACAACAATATAATAATAATAATAATAATAATAATAATAATAATAATAATAATAATAATAATAATAATAATAATAATAATAATAATCCAAACAAAACTATATACAAGAAGAAAAAAAAAAGAATAAAACAAAGGGGAGCCACATGCTCCCTATGTAAATGATGTGGTTCATTTTCATCCCAAATTGAAAATGTTTGAAAAGATGAGCTCTTGAGCTCCTCTATATAAGAAGTACAAACATAATTGTTTACCCATCGATGAGGCGAGTATTGAGAAGTCAAAAGGTTATTATTTAAGAAACCTTAGCTTTGTCTTCTTATTTTAGTTTTATTTATTTATTATTTATTATTTATTACTTATTACTTATTAGTGGGGTTAGGAAAGATTAACCCAAAATGTATGTGTTGTTTTAGTTTTTAGCAGTTTGGAGCAAATTACTTAGTTATTAAATAATATTTTTGGTGTTTTGATTAAAGATAAATTGTTAAAATGGCGAATTTGTCAATAATCAAAATAATAATAATAATAATAATAATAATATTAATAATAATAATAATAATAATAATAATAATAATAATAATAATAATAATAATAATAATAATAATAATAATAATAATCCAAACAAAACGATATACAAAATAAAATTAAAATTTAAAAAAAAATAAGAAGAAGACAAAAGGGAGTCACGGGCTCCCTTTGTCAATGATGTGGGATCATTTTGATCTCATATTGAAAATGTTTGGAAAGAGGAACATTGCTCCTCTTACAAACATAATTGCTTGCCCATCAATGTAGGAGAGTAACCTGGAGGGTGTGGTTGAGTGTAAGGAACTCATCCATCGTTAACCAAAGGTCAAGGGTTCATCGTTGGATTTGGGAATAGAGCAGCCTTAAATCTCTAAGTCAGCTATACCACCCAAAAGAGGTGCTTACAATTTAGCGAGGGGATTAGTCATTGTGTCCGACGGTGGAAACCCTGGGTTTACCAAAAAAAAAAAAAAAAAAAAATCAATGTGGGCAAGTATTGAGAAGTCCAAAGTATCTTCTTCTAATCATGGCATTTTAATTAAAAATGGAATGGAAATTAAAAATTGGAGGAAAATATACCAATAATAATATTCTACATTATCAATAGTAAATGCATATTTTAAACAATAGTAAAGGTGAATTAAAAATGGAACGAAAATATTTCAATAATAACATCTACATCATCAATTAAAAATGGAACGAAAGTTAGGTAAAAATATCACTGCATTTGATATTCTAATTGACTAATTGACTGAAATAAAAAAGAATAATTGGCTAAAAATGAATCTGATATTACGAATTGACTGAAAATATAAAATGATAACTAATTGAATGATATTCTACCATTATATATTTTCACCCAAGAAACCCGTCCTGATGGAGAAGATGTTAGCTCTAGACGAAGATGAACAAGATTGTGTTGTCACTACCAATGTCGTCTACAAAGAGGTTTCAATAATGTGTAAATATAATTGGTGATATTAATTTTTTTTTTAAATGAAAAAAATTGCTATATATCTAGACAAAAAGATATATCTTCCATACAAATGAATAAGGATAGCAATTCATTTCTATAACTGAGTTGTTAGAGAACGAGCACATTTGCCTAATGTATGAAAATACTAAACAATGATAAATAAAATCTTCAAAATTATAGGACCGCATGCGTACATCTAGACATTAGCTATTAATTTGAGCAATTATTTGTACAAACTCAAGCAATGATAACATCAAAATATATAAACGATTCAAATTATATCTTTAATTGCACTATATAATATTTGATGTTCTAATTTAAATAATTATATATCGATTTATATTTTTTTAATATATTACAAATGCATTTCGTGCATCGCACGGGTGCAAATATTAGTATTAGAATAGAATTTTAATCCAGAATTATTGTACGAATGGGAAAGTAGAAATCAATATATTTTATTAGGAAGAGAGATTTTTTAGGAATTGGGCGGGAAGTTAAAAGTTCAGGATTTTGTTTTTATATATAATATAGAAGTATAGATATAGATTACAATAGGAATTGTATTACACTATTTTATAATATTAGAATAGAATTTTAACCCAGAATTATTGTACGAATGGGAAAGTAGAAATCAATATATTTTATTAGGAAGAGAGATTTTTTAGGAATTGGGCGGGAAGTTAAAAGTTCAGGATTTTGTTTTTATATATAGTATAGAAGTATAGATATAGATTACAATAGGAATTGTATTACACTATTTTATAATATTAGAATAGAATTTTAACCCAGAATTATTGTACGAATGGGAAATCAATATATTTTATTAGGAAGAGAGATTTTTTACGAATTGAGCGGGAAGTTAAAAGTTCAGAATTTTATATATATATATATATATATATATATATATATATATATATATATATATATATATATATATATATATATATATATATATATATATAGTATAGATAGTATAGATATAGATTACAATAGGAATTATATTACACTATTTTATAATATTAGAATAGAATTTTAACCCAGAATTATTGTACGAATGGGAAAGTAGAAATCAATATATTTTATTATTATTATTATTTTTTTTTTGTTAATCCAAAATACCTGATTGAGTAAGCAATCATTATTGCATGGACCATGGTCCATACAAAATCATAAATAGAAAATACATTTTTAAAATATTAAAAGTACATTTTATATATATATATATATATATATATATATATATATATATATATATATATATATATATATATATATATATATAAAGTACATTATTTGAGTGTACATGACTTTTTATATTTTATCAAATAATGTACTTTTAGTATATTAAAAATGTATATTGTATTCAAGATCTACATAGCTATGTGGATCATGGTCCACACAATAATTTTTCTTGAGGAAATGGGTAGTACTCTATATTATTTTGTTATTGGGCTACAGATTATGGACCAGAGACATACTATGTTGTGGAATGCTTTGAAAGCCCAGCCCATATCCGAAAAACCCAAATTCATGCCTTCTCTGATTCTGATTGAGTTGGCTGTTCGGAGGATCGAAAATTTACAAGTGGCTTTGTTGTGTTTCTTGGCTCTAATCTTGTGTCCTGGGTCTGCAAGAATCAAAGAACTGTGGCTAGATCTTCTACTGAGGTCAAATATAAAGTTCTAGCATATGTTTGTGCTGAAGTAACTGGGATCGTTTCACTACTGCGTGAGATCAAAGTTCCAAGTATCTCTGTCTCTAATTAAACTATGGTGCGATAATCTTTGTGCTACTTATATGTGTGCAAATCTCATCTTCCATGCTCGTACCAAGCACGTTGAAAGAGATTATCACTTTTTTCGACATAAAGTTGCTACTAGAGATATTCAAGTCAATTTGATCTCAACAAAAGACCAACTTTGCCTAGTCCTAGATTTAATTTTCTTAGAGGCAAGCTACAATTTACTAGTATACCATGTACTTGAGAGGGAGTATTAGGACAAATATTACGATTTTATGTATTTGAGTCACATAATGACCCCCTATCATAGTCTCTCTATAATTTCTATTCCCTATCCTAATCTCCCTATGATATCTACTCCATATCCTAGTCTGTCTATGATTCCTCGGGTATATATTCATTAAAGATTACTTGTCATATCAATCCTGCGTTTTGCTCTTGAATTTCTAGATAACATTTGGTGCAGGTTAAAGTCTTCGCGTCCAACATGGCTACTCTGATGGACCTTCTACCCCAAGTAAAGTCAAGTAGTGCTGCGCATTATGACCATACAAATGATCCATGGTTTAAGAACAGGTATAGTGGTGCTGAGGAAGAGAAAACTGCTGTAATCAGGGCAAACTCAGTGCCCCCTTATATGAAAAGGGCTGGATTTAGGCCATCTAAGCTTGAGGATTTTGGAGATGGAGGTGCATTCCCTGAAATTCATTATGCACAGTATCCTCTTGATATGGGGAGAAGAAAGGACTGGAAACCTGCGAACAAGACATTATCTTATACTGTTGATGAGCGGTGGTGATGTGAGATATGATGCAATTGTGAAGCAGAATGAAAATTCAAAGAAAATTGTGTATTCTCAGCATAAAGACCTTATTCCCAAGGTTGTGAAAGATGATGAAAACGATGAAGAGAAGCAGAAGATAATTGAGGACACCACCATGGAGACGAAAACAGCCCTTGAGAAGATTGTGAATGTGAGGTTGAGTGCTGCACAGCCCAAAAATGTTCCCACACAATCTTCAGATTCTAAGTTTATTAAATACAAGCCATCACAACAATCACCAGCTTTTAACTCAGGTGCAAAGGAGAGGATCATTAGGATGGTGGAAATGCCTGTGGACCCTTTGGAGCCACCAATGTTCAAACACAAAAGGGTACCAAAGGCTTCTGGCTCTCCCCCTGTGCCTGTTATGCATTCTCCTCCTCGTCCCGTGACTGTGAAGGACCAACAAGACTGGAAGATTCCTCGTATTTCCAACTGGAAGAACCCGAAAGGTTATACAATTCCACTCGACAAGCATCTTGCTTCGGATGGTAGGGAACTTCAGGAGGTCCAGATCAATGACATCTTTGCAAAAATTGTCCGAGGCTTTATATGTAGCTGAACAGAAGGCTAGAGATGCAGTTGCGATGCGGTCAAAGGTGCAGAAGGAGATGATGATGAAGGAGAAAGAAAGAAAGGAAACGGAACTTCGTGAATTGGCCCGAAAGGCAAGATCTGAAAGAGCAGGTCCTTCTGAAAGGGGCACATGAATGTGGATTATGACCATGTCAATATCCATATCCGGGATGTACCAAAAGAGAGCAGAGAGGAAGGGGATGTTGGAGGATAAAATAAATAGAAAATAAATAGTATAGGGCTTTTATAGTCTTTTCTCCTACTTTCCATAACTGTTCATCTTCTTCCTTATATTGTAAAGTTCTGTACTGGTTTTGCATAATACACATTTCCATTTTTCATCTTCTCGTTCCTCTCTGCTTCTCTCCATTCTCCATTCATGTAGCTCCTATTCCAACATGGTATCAGAGCGGCGATCCTACACCGCCGCCGTCTCTACTGTCGCCGGCGTGAATCAGAAGACGCAGGCTACTACTCCGGTCACACAATCACCGTTCATTGTTCCAAAGTCGGTTCCGCAGAGGAACTCGATCAACTGTGCTCTTCTTCAATCCCAGGCAGTGGAGAAGATTAATGCTACGCAGAGTAGAAACAACAAAGCCGATGCTCGATCACCAATTCGATCGGCATCAGCAATGATTCCAGAGAGGAATCTGATTTCGGAGCAGACTCCCGTAGCCGATCCGCAGCGGAAGGCGATCCGAGTCTGTTCATCGTCGATCTCCTTAGCCCTTCCGCAGTGGAAGGAAGGAGCTCCGTTAATTCTGAGTCGATCTCCAGTTCAGGCGATCTCCACAACCGTTCCGCAGCGGAAGGGAGGAGCTCCGTCTATTCCGATCGCTGGATCTCCAATTATGGCGAAATCCATAGCTGTTCCGCAGTGGAACTTATTCACGAAGAGGAATTACAATCCAGCCACAGTAGTTGTGTCTCTCGTTCCTCAGTGGAACTTATTCACAAAGAGGAACTACAATCCAGCCACAGCGGTTATGTCTCTCGTTGTCATAGGAGGTGGTGAGATTTTCCATTTCCGATTGAATTCCCATGGGGATTATCTGAGTCCCCTGTTTTTCTCTGCTTCATCGTTGAAATGTCTTCCGGCCAAGGCCGGAAATGGAAATACGCTCCTGGTTTGTGCTTCCAAGGGCTCGAACAACAAGCCGTTGACCGGTGTTTCTGAGCCGTTTGAGGAAGTGAAGAAGGAGCTCAGTATGGTGCCGAGTGTCCCTCAGATCTCTCTTTGCTGCCTAGATGTTGCTCTTCCAGATTTTCTAGCAGAAAATTTGGTGGAGGTTCTTCGAGGTGTTTGTAAGGCCGATTTAAGTAGAGTGGTTGTACATAGCAGGCCCATTCTATCAATGGAAGCTGCAGACAATCAGTTTGTGAATACAATTGTTGCTCAGGAAAGAACCTGGAATGTGCCTTTGCAAGCTTGCATGCACAAAGTTCCAACTTTTGAATCAGAGAGGGGTTCTCAATGGCTAGAATCATGGCCTGCTAGGCTGGAGAAATCACCTTATTGGTTACTGAGTACTGAGACAGGTGTGTATGGGAAGCCAGCTCCTGAAGACTTTGCTACAGATTATAAACATTGGACACGAGTTGTGACCAAGTCATATTTGAATGGAATGGGAATTAACTGGTTTACTGTGCGGAATGTCATGGACATGAATGCTGTCTATGGAGGATTTGAGGCTGCATTGAAAGATTTGAAAGTGTGGGTTATGAACATTGTTGCAATTGTTTCTCCCGATACCATTCCTATAATATATAAGAGAGGTCCTTTTGGAATGTACCATGACTGGTGTGAATCATTCATGGTACATCCAATAACTCATGTTTTTGAATTGGCTGCTGAGATTGTGATAATGGCTGATGGTGCTCAATTGGCTATAGTTCAGCATTGACATTAACAGACACATCCAATAAAATCAAGAAAGGAACCCAGGGAGATGCTTCAGTACTAAAGCCTACTCTAATGATATCTGTTTCTGCCATTCTCCAATTTATTTCTGATTTCCAGCTTGATTTCTACAATATGGTGGAGAGGGGGCAGGAGGCAGAATCTGTGTAGGCAGAATCTGATGGTCTGAAAAGAATGGGTGTATAAGGAGGTCTACCATCCTTGGTGGACTCAATGAGAAGCCTGGATAATCAAGAAAAGAAAAGGATTACATCAAGTCTCTACTAGTTGCAGCTACTGATTGTGAACCTCACCACCTTTTGTGTTTAAGCTGGGCATGTAGGATCTACACGCTCCAGCTTACGGGGGGGGGGGGGGGTGTTGGAGGATAAAATAAATAGAAAATAAATAGTATAGGGTTTTTATAGTCTTTTCTCCTACTTTCCATAACTGTTCATCTTCTTCCTTATATTGTAAAGTTCTGTACTGGTTTTGCATAATACACATTTCCATTTTTCATCTTCTCGTTCCTCTCTGCTTCTCTCCATTCTCCATTCATGTAGCTCCTATTCCAACAGGGGATGAGAAATCACAGAGAGATGAGATTCGTGAAGAGAGGCGTCAGGAAAGGAAGAGGGAGAGAAGGTTAGAAGCTATAGATGATGCAATGGGCAAGAAGAGTAAGATTATAAGGGATCGGGACCGTGATGTCGGTGAGAAAATGGCCCTTGGTATGGCCTCAACTAGTGGCACAAGAGGAGAGGTTATTTAACCAGGAGAAGGGGATGGAATCTGGTTTTGCCACTGATGATGCATGGTGGTGCAGATGAACAACTGGATAAAATTATGAAAACAGACCGTTTTATACCGGACAAGGGATTTACTAGAGATAGGCCTGTAGAGTTTGAGAAGGAGGCTGAGGAGGCAGATCCATTTGGGTTAGACCAGTTCTTAACTGAGGTCAAGAAGGGTAAAAAAGCCATGGACAAAGTAGGCAGTGGAGGTACCATGAAGTGTAACGTTTATTCGTTACTATTATTATAACATTAGGATAAGTTATGATAATATTCAGTATTTGATATGTGGTGCAACACTAATAACCTAATAACTAGACTACCATTATGATTAGGAGTCTGGTTAGGGTTTAGGAGACCTAAAGACAATCAACCACAATGATGGCCAGTGGTTATATAAGGTCACTAGTCCTCTCACTGCTCACATTACATACCTCATACACCATCTAGAGAGAGCTGAGTAAAGTGAGAGACAAAATACTCGTTACCTCTGCAGCAGTACGGATCGTGCAACCGTGTAAAGAGCTATGGCTGGAGGTTAGTCGATCCTGTGATCACATAATTATGATGCATGTGATATTTTAGTCTAACAGTTGGTATCAGTCGCCATAAATAATCTCTGCCTAGTTCGTTTAATTGCATATAATATTTGCATATGTTGTATACATATTTGTATAATTCAATTACATATGGTGAATATTCTTTGGTTCGCAATTAAATTGTCTGGACTGCTGGAAATTTTAGTTTATTCCGCATTAAGAAACAAAAAAAAAAATTATTTAAATTGGATAATTATTTTTTATTTTTGGCCTTTTCGCTGCTTCGCCGGAAATTGCTTCTTGTTTTTCGAATTCTGGTGCTGGCTTGCGATTATTCAGATGAAGAAGATGGATGATGAATGTTTGGCTTAAGTTAATTGGGCCAGGCCTGGCCATTTGGGCCAGACCTGGGCTCATATAAAAAAAAATTAATAATAATAATAATATTATTATTATTTTTTACTGGGCCTGTTATGGTTTTGGGCCAAGCCTGAATTGATATTTGGATTACATCAATTCATTCAGTTTAATATCATCATCATATTTGGACTTCTTCTAATTAAATTATCTAATTGAATTTTTTTTTTAAAGTCCATTATTAAATTATTATTCAACTTTGAATAATTATTCAGTTTTTAATTTTTCAGTTGAATTTTAATTTAATAATGTTTTTCAGTTTAAATTGTATTAAGTGTTGCAATTTAATTGTGGAGTATTTGTGAGTAATATGCATAATCTGAGCATGCTATTTATCTCTTTATTGCAATAATTATTTGACTGTTATAATTATGCCTGTAGAAAAGCATGTTCATTAAGAAAAATTTAGAGCCTTTTAGGTCTGAATTATATGCTATGCCTGAATTAGTGCCTTTTAGGTGAATTAGTGCCTTTCAGGTTAGATTATGCATATTATTACTCAACCTTCAGTTATTACTCCACTCGTGTTTTATAAAGTTCCTAAAGCACATTAAGTACATAAACAATTCGTAGTTTTAACCTATTCAAAGCCTTATCCATAGGTGAAACTACTCTTTAGATCTCTCAAACGATTTTACTTCAAAAATGAGAACACATGAATTAGGGAAGTTTCTTGGGGAGGAATACTAGTTCTATGGCCCTGGCTTAAAAGCCTTGTTGCTACTAGTCCCCTTGCGACGCTACTCTGTCTAAGGAGTTGGTTTTTAACCGAGCTTCGTCTCGACCAACTTTCCTGGGAGTATACCTAAGGATTGTCTATCATATTTTGGTTTAATCTGTTTGTTTATTAGGTTTTCTTGCTAATGTGATTATGTTCTTTGGTTAATTAAAGAGTAGCCACAGCATCTTTAATTTTTCCAAAATTACATATTAAGTTTTACTCACATAAAGTTAATGCAAGAATGTTGTAATTCACTCTGCGTGATATGGCAAAATTTAGCCCACAGGCAATTTTGTTATATTTGTAGGGTTAATTAGGATGAAATACCATACTATGATCATAATTTGCCCACAGGGATTATGTATCGGCATATAGTTTTGGTAGTTTTGTCATTAAGAGTGGAAAAATTAAAATCGCACCCATTCCGTTTCCACCATTCAGTTTTGGTAAATTCATTATGCGTAAAAATTTAGCCCACAGGCAATTTTTATGGCATCCGAATTTATTTTTTGCATAATTTACATTGGTAATATTATGTACTTCAGTATCTCTCTCTAATTTTTTGTGCCTTGAAAATTCTAACCAAGCATTAATTATTATTCTTTACAGCAACTCATCCTGTCACCCAAACACAAATTAATGTTCCAATCCTTAATGAAGATAACTACAAAGAGTGGAAATATGCTATTCTCTTGCAATTAAGATTATTAGAGTTGGATTACGCTGTTCTCAATGAGGAACCCCCTGAGGTTACTGAAGAAAGCACTAGCGAAGCCAAGCAGCTTCGCGCACAATGGGAGAAATCCAATGGATTACGTGTGCTCTTCATTAAGTCAAGAATTTCCAGAAAAATTCGTTTTTGCTTTGAGGACATTAAGAAAGCGAAACCCTTGCTCAAAGCTATCGATGATAACTTCATTGAATCAAAGAAAGTTTTGGCAATGACTCTAATCATGAAGTTGAGAAATTTGCGTCTTTCCACTGTCAAGGGAACGCGTGAACACATTATGCAACTCAGGGATATTGCGGCTCAATTAAAGGAGTTGGAAATCATTCTACCAAATGATTATTTGGTGCTTTTTGCACTTGATACCCTCCCTCAGGAGTACAATCCTTTTAAGATTTCCTACATCACACATAAAGAGGACTGGTCTATCAATGAGTTGATAACCATGTGTGCAATGGAGGAACAAAGGCTTGTGGCTAAGCTTGGGTATGTTCCATCTTCTTTTGTTTGTTTCGAATCTAATATGTCAGAAGTTAATACTAATTCTTGGTGGGTTGACTCTGGTTCAACAATCCACATTGCAAACTCTTTGCAGGATTTGACAAAATTGAGACAGCCAACGGGAACTGAGTGTAGCATCTTCTCTGGAAACAAGATTGCATCACCAGTCGAAGCTGTCGAAGTTTGCAATTTAGTTTTGGACAATGGTTTTGTAATGACGTTAGAAAAGACATTTTATGTTCCTAGTTTTTCTAGGAACTTAGTTTCAGTATCTAGACTTGTACCCTTCGGATATTCTTTTGAATTTAATACCAATAATATCAAGTTATTTCATTATTATACTTGTGTTGGTACTGGTACATTGTCTAATGGTCTTTTCCGTCTTAAATTAAAGAATGATTCAGTTTACAATTCTTTACATGTTCAAAACGGCACCAAACGGTGCAGTATTAACGACAATTCCTCAATGTTGTGGCATCGGAGATTAGGTCATATCTCCCTTGAGCGTATTAAAAGGTTGGTAAAGGATGGAGTACTTTCTACTCCAGACTATACTGACTTTGAGACTTGCGTTGACTGCATTAAGGGTAAGCAGACAAACAAGTCAAAGAAAGGTGCCAACAGAAGTTCAACGTTGTTGGAAATTATTCATACTGACATATGTTGTCCTGATATGACAATACCTGGTTAGAAATATTTCACCACCTTTATTGATGATTTCTCAAGTTTTTCCTATGTGTATTTACTTCATCATAAACATGAAGCATTGGATGCCTTTAAATCATTTAAAGCTGAAGTTGAAAACCAATGTAACAGGAAAATACAAATAGTTAGGTCTGATAGGGGTGGTGAATACTATGGTAGATATACTGAGAATGGACAAGCACCTGGTCCCTTTGCTAAGTTTCTTCAAGAGCATGGGATTGTTGCCCAATACACCATGTCTGGTTCTCCGGACCAAAATGGTGTAGCTGAAAGAAGAAACCGGACCCTTCTGGATATGGTGCGGAGTATGCTTAGCAACTCTAAGCTTCCTAAGTCGTTGTGGGATGAAGCACTTAAGACGGCAACGTATATATTAAACCGTGTTCCAACCAAGGCTGTCCCTGAGACACCGTTTGAGTTATTCAAAGGTTGAAAACTGAGTTTGCAACATATGCGTGTTTAGGGATGTCTGTCTGAGGTGAGGATATATAACCCACACGAGAAGAAACTTGACCCAAGGACGATTTGTGCTTTCTTTATTGGATATGCACAATCTTCTAAGGGTTATAGGTTCTATTGTCCATCTCATACTACTAGGATAGTGGAATCAAGGAATGCTAAATTTCTTGAAGATGACTTGATTAGTGGGAGTGATCGGTTTAAGGACTTAGTTCCTTCCTTCGATCATATTGACTCTCAACCTTCTACGTCATCTGGTGGGGTTGTACTTATCCGCAGTGCTCCTTTAGTTCTGCCTGCAGATATACCACCTACCGTTGAGATTCCACAAACTGTTGAGGATCAACCTTTAGAAGAACCAGTTCAGGACTTACAGCAACCGCCTGAACTAGATTTCGAACCAATGGTTGAACCAACTCAGGATATACAGCAAGATTCTGAGCCGATGCAGACTGAACCAATTCAAGAACTGCCACCAGTTCCTGAAGAGGTAGTTGATCCGCAGCCTGTGCAAGGCGGTGGGGGTCCAACCTTAAGACGGTCTACTCGGATAAGGCGATCAACAGTTCCTAGTTATTATGTTTCGTATCTACAAGAATCTGACATAGGGGCCGAAAATGATCCTGAAACATTCTCTCAAGCCACAAATTGTGCACAGTCTGACTTATGGTTGGAAGCCATGAAAGATGAAATGAATTCCATGAAGGACAATGGAGTTTGGGATCTTGTTGAGTTGCCTATTGGGGCCAAGGCCGTTGGTTGTAAATGGGTCTTTAAGGCTAAAAGAAACTCATTAGGCAACATTGAGAGATACAAGGCCCGGCTTGTTGCCAAGGGATTTACTCAAAAAGAAGGAATTGATTACAAGGAGACCTTTTCTCCTGTATCAAAGAAAGATTCACTTCAGATCATTCTGGCATTAGTTGCACATTTTAATCTTAAGTTGCAACAAATGGATGTGAAAACCGCTTTCCTAAATGGTGATCTAGAAGAGGAGGTTTTTATGAAACAACCTGAAGGTTTCTCTTCTAGGGGTGGTGAGCATTTAGTATGTAAGCTTAAGAAATCCATATGCGGTTTAAAACAAGCCTCCCGTCAATGGTACATCAAGTTCGATGGGGTAATTTCTTCATTTGGTTTTGTTGAAAATCCCTCAGATAACTGTATATACCAGAAGGTGAGTGGGAGTAAAATTTGTTTCCTTGTTTTATATGTGGATGACATCTTACTTGCCACCAATGATAAGGGGATGCTTCGTGAAACAATTTCTTTCTAAGAACTTTGATATGAAGGATATGGGTGATGCCTCTTACGTTATCGGCATTAAAATTCGTAGAGATAGGTCCCGGGGTATACTGGGTTTATCTCAAGAAACCTATATAAACAAAGTTTTAGAGAGATTTCATGTGCAAAATTGTTCATCTAATGTTGCTCCCATAGCTAAGGGTTAGACTTTTGGAGAGCTGTAAAGAGGGTTCTAAGGTATCTAAAAGGAACCAAAGGTTACAAGCTTGGGTTTAGGCAGACGGACAATTTAGATCTTGTCGGTTATTCAGACGCGGACTTTGCTGGCTGTGTTGATTCTCGAAAATCAACTTCAGGGTGCGTCTTCATTATGGCCGGTGGGGCTATCTCATGGAGAAGTGTTAAACAGTCCTTAATAGCTACTTCTACCATGGAAGCCGAGTTCGTTTCCAGTTTCGAGGCAACTCCATAGGGTGTTTGGCTAAAGAATTTTATCTCTGGGCTTAGAATTATGGATTCCATATCTAAGCCATTGAAAGTTTACTGTGACAACTCAGCTGCAGTCTTCCTAGCTAAGACCACAAAAGTGGGAGTCGAATTAAGTACATCGACATCAAGTTCTTAGCAATTAGGAATCGTGTCAAAAATAAAGTTGTATTCTTTGAACACATTCATACTGAGTTGGTGTCAGTAGATCCCTTGACTAAATGCATGCCTTCAGTTAAATTCAAGGATCTGGTTCAGAAAATGGGACTTTTTCCCACTATGGAATTTGTATATACATTCAGTTTAAAATTCTTTGGCATTCAGACATTTTCTCAATTAAGTGTGTACACCTTCATTTGCTTCATATTGATGAGAAAATGTACTTCAGGGACTTGGAATAATCATAAGGTTTATTTCGTTGGGTTTTGTTTCCTAATTAAGTGCTCAATGGCAGTTTGCATTTGATCATAATGGATACTACTCGTGCTAATGAGAACATATCATTATGGTTGGTGTTTTTCTGTTATTGAGTGGTAGTGCTTGCACCAAGTGGGAGAATGTAACGTTTATCCGTTACTATTATTATAACATTAGGATAAGTTATGATAATATTCAGTATTTGATATGTGGTGCAACACTAATAACCTAATAACTAGACTACCATTATGATTAGGAGTCTGGTTAGGGTTTAGGAGACCTAAAGACAATCAACCACAATGATGGCCAGTGGTTATATAAGGTCACTAGTCCTCTCACTGCTCACATTACATACCTCATACACCATCTAGAGAGAGCTGAGTAAAGTGAGAGACAAAATACTCGTTACCTCTGCAGCAGTCCGGATTGTGCAACCGTGTAAAGAGCTATGGCTGGAGGTTAGTCGATCCTGTGATCACATAATTATGATGCATGTGATATTTTAGTCTAACATGAAGGCCAGTGCCGGCTCCACTCGAGATGGTTATGAAGGAGGATCTAGTAGATCAAGGATTAACTTTGAGAGGGGACGTTAAGATGTATCTTTGCAAAAGAGTCTATGCTCGCCCAGGTCATGAAGAATTCGACACTCCAAACTCTAAATTGTCTTTTTATGTTCCTTGTGTGGTTTTACAGAGTTGTTAGACTCAAACTATTGATACGATTTGGTTTCTTCCTTTGTTTCATGCTATTCTGTATCATATTTAAATTGCCTAATAGGCACTGTTTCCAATCTTTATAAGAACCAGTAAACTTTGAAGATATCTTTTATCTTTTATTCTTGCTAGCATATCTTTTATTAGTTACTCCAAGCTGTTGATACCTCCCGTCCTTTCATTGAAGTCTAACGGTTGCTCTGGATGCTAATCTTCTTAATGCATTTCAATCAACATAAATTGATAGCTCGAATACGATTGCGTCCAAGCCAAAGCTCTTGTAGATTTGTTAAAGTTTGCAGATTCTCCATTACCTAATCAGAAGGATACTTAAAATTATGTCTCTTTTTTCCCCAGTAAACCATACTGCACAATCTAAACCATACAGAAACACATCTTCAGATTTGCAGCGTGGGGTGGAAGCCTACGTTGCTGCATGGCAGCATGCTTTTTTGCCTTCTTCACATACGCCTGGTTCAAATAATGCTGAAACAGTGTGGAGCCCACCACCAGAGGGTGTCCTCAAATATAATGTGGATGCCGCTCTCTTTGACAATGCCATGGGTTTTGGAGCTGTTTTGCTTGATCATGGGGGTCATTTTGTGGCTGCGTACAGTGGTCGTTTACATGGTGCGAGAGACCCTTATTTTGCACGGCAATTAAGGAAGCATTAACGTGGCTAAAGGGACGTAACACGAACAATTTTATTATTGAGCCTGTTTAAACTTCTGCTTTAGTTTCAATTCAGTGTGTCGAGACTCTTCTTATGTTGATTTTATTATTAAGCAATGTTGGTCTATTGCTAGTGACATTGGGAACGTTGTTGTTCGCCATGTCAAAAGGTCGGCGAATTATGTAGCTCACTTGCTTGGACGTGCGACTGATTCTTCTTCTGTCCTTGGGGTTTGGGATCTCATCCCGCCTGATTGTATTTGGAATTTGTTCGTTATTTCAGACGAGTTGGCTTTAATTTTACTAGAATCTTATTTCATCCATTTAACTAGTCTTTCCGAAATTAATACTGCAATCACATTTTACCAAAAAAAAAAAAAAAAAAATCCTAAAAATTAATTAGGGTGTGTTGGGTTCGCACATGTGAATCAGAATCAGAATCAGAATCAAATACTTGGTAATGGTAATGAGTTTTGGTGAAAGTATTTTGCATGTTTGGTAGTATGGTAGAATAGGAATGATTACCAATATTATTGTTTAGGGAATAATAGTAATAGTAATAGTACGTAATAGTAATAGTAATAATGATAGTGATAGTGATAGTGATAGTGATAGTGATAGTGATAGTGATAGTGATAGTGATAGTAATAGTAATAGTAATAGTAATAGTAATTTCTCATTCGTACAATAATTCTGCGTTAAAATTCTATTCTAATATTATAAAATAGTGTAATACAATTCCTATTTTAATCTATACTATATATAAAAACAAAATCCTATAATTTTAACTTTCCGCCCGATTCCTAAAAAATCTCTCTTCCTAATAAAATATATTGATTTCTACTTTCCCAATCGTACAATAATTCTGCGTTAAAATTCTATTCTAATATTATAAAATAGTGTAATACAATTCCTATTTTAATCTATACTATATATAAAATAAAATCTTTAAATTTTAACTTCCCGCCCAATTCCTAAAAAATCTCTCTTCCTAATAAAATATATTGATTTCTACTTTCCCATTTGTTCAATAATTCAGCGTTAAAATTCTATTCTGATATTATAAAATAGTGTAATACAATTGCTATTTTAATCTATACTATATATAAAAATAAAATCCTGAAATTTTAACTTCCCGCCCAATTCCTAAAAAATCTCTCTTCCTAATAAAATGTATTGATTTCTACTTTCCCATTCGTACAATAATTCTGTATTAAAATTCTATTCTAATATTATAAAATAGTGTAATACAATTCCTATTTTAATCTATATCTATACTATATGTAAAAACAAAATCCTGAAATTTTAACTTCCCGCCCAATTCCTAAAAAATCTCTCTTTCTAATAAAATATATTGATTTCTACTTTCCCATTCGTACAATAATTCTGCATTAAAATTCTATTCTAATATTATGAAATAGTGTAATACAATTCCTATTTTAATCAATACTATATATAAAAACAAAATCATGAAATTTTAACTTTCGGCCAATTCCTAAAAAATCTCTCTTCCTAATAAAACATATTGATTTCTATTTTCCCATTCATACAATAATTCTGCGTTAAAATTCTATTCTAATATTATAAAATAGTGTAATACAATTCTTATTTTAATCTATACTATATCTACTATACTAATAAGAGCCCAAGAGAGTTAGGCCTATAATGGGTAGAAAAAATGGCGGTCAAATTTTTTAATCAAATGAATGGCTCAAATTGATCAGATTTTAATTTTTTTTCTTTAGATTTCCTAATTTATCCTTAATGAATATGATTTTCCGCTAAGTTTTCCGTTAAATATTATCTTTTCCGTTAATTTCTGTTAGTTCACCGTTAACTTACTCATTGATTTCAATAAAAAAAGTGTTAGATTCGAACTTCATCCCAATCAAAGTTGGCATAATTAATACTCTTATTAAATTAAATAATAATTTACTAATTTAGTAGTTACAACAAAAAATAATACATATGCATTTCTTTAATTTAGTATTATGTGTCTACAATGTCTTTATTAAAAAAAATTTATTCATTATCAATAAATTGAATAAGAGAAATACTTTCATTAGTTATATTATCTTTATTTTTCTCCAATATAAAAATTCTTTACATTCAAATTCATCAATTGTTGTATTCGCTACATTATCCCTAAAATGTCTTTATTAATATATATATATATATATATATATATATATATATATATATATATATATATATATATATATTCATTATCAATAAATTAATTAAGAGAAATAATTTTATTAGTTATATTGTTTTTATTTTTCTTCAATGTAAAAAACTCTTTACATTCAAATTCGTCAATTGATTATATTCACTATATTGTCTATTATATTTTTTGTGCACTATTTTTTAATTAAATATAAAAGTTATAATACAAAATAATGCTATATATTTATTTACCAAGTATTTTATTAATATCATGAAAAAATTTAAAAATATATAATTAATAAAGCCATTTATATTAACTACTTGAGGGATTTGTTGACAAAGAGAGTATTCAAACCACACAATAAATTGAAGTGAGAAATTACCTCGCAATGTCCTTTGACAATCAGCAATTAGCAATTAGCATTAGCGGATTTGACCAGTGAATTCTATCAACGGTTGGTAAAAAGATATTTGAAAAAATTAGCTGTTTAGATTAACATGTAAAATGACCTAAGGGTATACATATATTTAATAATAATAATAATAATAATAATAATAATAATAATAATAATAATAATAGTTTTAAAAATAATAATAATTATTATTATTATTATTATTTAATAAAAAAATAAAATAAAAAAATAAAACATATGGAGAGCCGAATGTTCCGCTTCCCTTAATTTTGTCACTTTTCCCACATCGGTGGCAAAAGTGGCATGGGAGCCTTGAGGCTCCTATAAAAGGAGCCTTTAAAGCTCTATTTTAAAAATTAACCTTGCCCATCCGTTGATGGGCAAGCAGTGAGCCAGCGAAACTGGCTCTTGTTATTCGAGAAGTCGAAATGTCTCTACAGTAATTTTTTTTTTTTTTTAAATATAGAGGTGTTTTGGGGAAATTATTCTAAAAAAACGCTAAGTGAAAATATTGTAAATTGCAATGTTTGTATTTTCAGTGATTTGGAACAAATTGTTGCTTCAAACTGTTGAATAACCAAACACTTTCTTTAGCATTTTGATCTTTGGGTTACATCGTATTTACCTATCGTTGAATATCTTTGGGTGACATTATAATTAAAATTTTTAAATTTTTACTACATCTAAATTCCTTAAATTAGGAATTTCTTTATCCATAATAATTTATTCAATAATAATGGTTGAACTAAATGAACACTGAGCAAAACACCTAAAGGACTGGTACATACCGTAGTTCATTCATTGATCTTGTATATATATGCACTCTTTAAATATATTAAAACCCTTTGCAACAACAAATATACTTTGTTACTATATATTTAAAAAAAGTTTAGTAACAATTATAATGAATCTCCTATATTACATTATATTTTATTCGGAATAAGGGTTAAATAGGTCATCGAACTGCACACAATAATGCAATTAGGCCACTGAACCTAAAAAAGCTACAATTAGATCCATAAACTAATCATTTTCTTGCAATTTTTCTAATTTGTTAGTTTTATAGGTTGCTAGCAAAGTAGCAGGTCACTTTTAATTTAAAATATTTTTAAAAATATTGTTATTTAAAATAATTATTTAAAATTTATAAATAAAAAAAAAATCAGATCGTCTCCGACCATGGATTCGTCTCCATGGCCGGAGACGAAGAAGTTATCTTCGCCTCCTACCAGAGACGAAGAGTCTCTTCGTCTCCGGCCATGGAGACGAAGATAACTTCTCCCTCTCTGGCCACGGAGACGAAGAGCTCTTCGTCTCCGGCTATGGAGTCTCCATGGCTGTAGACGATCTAATCTGTTTTTTTTTTTTTAATTTTAAATAATTATTTTAAATAATAATATTTTTAAAATATTTTAAATTAAAGGTGACCTACTAGCAACATGGAAAATTTACAAATTAGACTAATTGCAAGAAAATGGTTAGTTTAGTGATCTAATTGTAGTTTTTTTTTAGGTTTAGTTGCCTAATTGCATTATTGTGTGCAGTTCGATGACCTATTTGACCCTTATTCCTATTTTATTCATATACTATAAGTTACATATTTAAATGAACAAATTCGACATTAAATTACTTATGTATGAACTTCTCATATATAATCTTGCATTAATATACTTTCAAATATTTATTTAATTATAAACATTGGATAGAAAAAATGACCATCAAATTATTAAATCAAATGAATGGTTCAGATTGTTCATATTTTAATTTTTCCATGAGATTTTCTAAATTATCCTTAATTATATGATTATCCATTAACTTTTTCGTTAAATACCATTAATTCACCGTTAGTCTAATTTTAATATTAAAGTCTAATGCTTTCAAAAAAAATATTAAAGTCTAATATAGAATTATAACAACACCATTCATCTAATTCTAATATTAAATTAAAGTCTTAATAGAACTCTAACCACAAATCTACTGTTGGAATCTCCTCAAACAATTAGTATATATTTAATATTTTATGCCCTAATTCTTATTTGCTCTCCCTTATGTCCCGTATTTGGTTTCAACCATACCCATACAATTATTTTATTGACAATTATAATTAATCTTGACTATATTATCTTGCATTTGTAAACTTATTTAAATACGCAAATTCAACATTCAATTATCTATGCATGAACAATTCCAATATAATCTTGTCTTGATATACTTTAAAGTACTTATTTTAAAAAAAAAAAAAAAAAACATTGGGCATTATCTCAATCGCGTAATGCGCGTAAAAAACTAGTCTAAAAACAAAATCCTGAAATTTTAACTTCCCGCCCAATTCCTAAAAAATCTCTAATCCTAATAAAATATATTGATTTCTACTTTCCCATTTGTACAATAATTCTGCGTTAATATTCTATTTTAATATTATGAAATAGTGTAATTCAATTCCTATTTTAATCTATACTATATATAAAAACAAAATTTTAAAATTTTAACTTCCCGCCCAATTCCTAAAAAATCTCTCTACCTTATAAAATATATTAATTTCTACTTTCCCATTCGTACAATAATTCTACGTTAAAATTCAATTCTAATATTATAAAACAGTGTAATACATCTTCAAAAAAAAAAACAGTGTAATACAATTCTTATTATAATCTATACTATATATAAAAACAAAATACTGAAATTTTAACTTCCCGCCCAATTCCTAAAAAATCTCTCTTCCTAATAAAATATATTGATTTCTATTTTCCCATTCGTACAATAATTCTGCGTTAAAATTCTATTCTAATATTATAAAATAGTGTAATACAATTCCTATTGTAATCTATACTATATATAAAAACGAAATCCTGAAATTTTAACTTCACGCCGAATTCCTAAAAAATCTCTCTTCCTAATAAAATATATTGATTTCTACTATCCCATTCGTACAATAATTCTACGTTAAAATTCTATTCTAATATTATATAACAGTGTAATACAATTCTTATTGTAATCTATACTATATATCAAAACAAAATCCAGAAATTTTAACTTTCCGCCCAACTCCTTAAAAATCTCTCTTCCTAATAAAATATATTGATTTCTACTTTCCCATTCGTACAATAATTCTGCGTTAAAATTCTATTCTAATATTATGAAATAGTGTAATACAATTCCTATTTTAATCTATACTATATATAAAAACAAAATCCTGAAATTTTAACTTTCGGCCAATTCCTAAAAAATCTATCTTCCTAATAAAATATATTGATTTCTATTTTCCCATTCATACAATAATTCTGCGTTAAAATTCTATTCGAATATTATAAAATAGTGTAATACAATTCTTATTTTAATCTATACTATATATAAACACAAAATCCTGAAATTTTAACTTCGCGCCCAATTCCTAAAAAATCTCTAATCCTAATAAAATATATTGATTTCTACTTTCCCATTCGTACAATAATTCTGCGTTAAAATTCTATTTTAATATTATGAAATAGTGTAATTCAATTACTATTTTAATCTATACTATATATAAAAACAAAATTTTAAAATTTTAACTTCCCGCCCAATTCCTAAAAAATCTCTCTACCTTATAAAATATATTGATTTCTACTTTCCTATTCGTACAATAATTCTACGTTAAAATTCTATTCTAATATTATAAAACAGTGTAATACAATTCTTATTATAATCTATACTATATATAAAAACAAAATCCTGAAATTTTAAGTTCACGCCCAATTCCTAAAAATCTCTCTTCCTAATAAAATATATTGATTTCTACTGTCCTGTACAATAATTCTGCATTAAAATTCTATTCTAATATTAAAAAATAGTGTAATACAATTCTTATTGTAATCTATACTATATATAAAAACAAAATCCAGAAATTTTAACTTTCCGCCCAATTCCTTAAAAATGTCTCTTTCTAATAAAATATATTGATTTCTACTTTCCCATTCATACAATAATTCTGCGTTAAAATTTTATTCTAATATTATAAAATAGTGTAATACAATTCCTATTTTAATCTATAATATCTATAATATATATAAAAACAAAATCCTGAAATTTTAACTTCTCGCCCAATTCCTAAAAAATATCTCTTCCTAATAAAATATAATGATTTATACTTTCTCATTCGTACAATAATTCTGCGTTAAAATTCTATTCTAATATTATGAAATCTACTATACTAATAAGAGCCCAAGAGAGTTAGGCCTATAATGGGTAGAAAAAATGGCGGTCAAATTATTTAATCAAATGAATGGCTCAGATTGATTAGATTCTAATTTTTCCTTAAGATTTACTAATTTATCCTTAATGATTATGATTTTCCGTTAACTTTTCCGTTAAATATTATCTTTTCTGTTAATTTCCGTTAGTTCACCGCTAACTTACTCATTGATTTCAATAAGAAAGGTCTTAGGTTCGAACCTCATCCCAATCGAAGTTGACATAATTAGTACTTTATTTTACTCTTATTAAATTAAATAAAATAATAATTTAGTAGCTACAACAAAAAATAATACATATGCATTTCTTTAATTTAGAATTATGTGTCTACAATGTCTTTATTAAAAAAAAAAATTATTCATTATCAATAAATTAAATAAGAGAAATAATTTCATTAGTTATATTGTATTTATTTTTCTCCAATATAAAAATTCTTTACATTCAAATTCATCAATTGATTATATTTGCTCCATTGTCGCTACAATGTCTTTATTAAAAAAAATTATTCATTATCAATAAATTAATTAAGAGAAATAATTGTATTAGTTATATTGTCTTTATATTTCTCCAATGTAAAAATTCTTTACATTCAAATTCATCAATTGATTATATTCACTACATTGTCTATTATCTTTTTTGTACACTATTTTTAATTAAATATCAAAGTTATAATACAAAATAATGCTATATATTTATTTACAAAGTATTTTATTAATACCATGAAAAAATTAAAAAAATATATAATTAATAAAGCCAATCATATTAACTACTTGAGGGATTTGTTGACAAAAAGAGTATTCAAATCACACAACAAATTGAAGTGAGAATTACCCCGCAATGTCCTTGTTTGACAATCAGCAGTTAGCGGTTAGCGTTAACGGATTATATTAGCGAATTTACCAGTGAATTACATCAACGGTTGGTAAAAAGATATTTGAAAAAATTAGCTGTTTAGATTAACATGTAAAATGACCTAAGGGTATACGTGATGATGATGATGATGATGATAATAATAATAATAATAATAATAATAATAATAATAATAATAATAATAATAATAATAATAATAATAATTGTTTTAGAAAAATAAAAAAATAAAAATATATAATTAAGCCAATCATATTAACTACTTGGGGGATTTATTGACAAAAAGAGTATTCAAATCACACAACAAATTGAAGTGGGAAACTATCTCGCAATGTTCTTGTTTGGCGATCAGTAGTCAGCTCTTCAATATTAGTATATATTTAATATTTTATGCCCTAATTTTTATTTGCTCCCCCTTATGTCCCGTATTTGGTTTCAACCATACCTATACAATTATTTTATTGACAATTATAATCAATCTTGACTATATTATCTTGCATTTGTAAATTTAGAATTGCCTATTTAAATACGCAAATTTAACATTCAAACAACTCCAATATAATCTTGCATTGATATACTTTAAAGTACTTATTTAAAAGAAAAATATTGGGCATTATCCCAATCGCGTAACGCGCGTAAAAAACTAATAGTGTAATACAATTCCTATTTTAATCTATACTATATATAAAAACAAAATCCTGAAATTTTAACTTCCCGCCCAATTCCTAAAAAATCTCTCTTCCTAATAAAATATATTAATTTCTATTTTCCATTCTTACAATAATTCTGGGTTAAAATTCTATTCTAATATTATAAAATAATGTAATACAATTCCTATTTTAATCTATACTATATATAAAAACAAAATCCTAAAATTTTAACTTCCCGCCAAATTCCTAAAAAATTTCTCTTTCTAATAAAATATATTGATTTCTACTTTGCCATTCGTACAAAAATTCTGCGTTAGAATTCTATTTTAATATTATGATATAGTGTAATTCAATTCCAATTTTAATCTATACTATATATAAAAACAAAATTCTAAAATTTTAACTTCCCGCCCAATTCCTAAAAAATTTCTCTACCTTATAAAGTATATTGATTTCTACTTTCCCATTCGTACAATAATTCTACGTTAAATTCTATTCTAATATTATAAAACAGTTTAATACAAATCTTATTGTAATCTATACTATATATAAAAATGAAATCCTGAAATTTTAACTTCACGCCCAATTCCTAAAAATCTCTCTTCCTAATAAAATATATTGATTTCTACTATCCCATTCGTATAATAACTCTGCTTTAAAATTCTATTCTAATATTATATAACAGTGTAATACAATTCTTATCAAAAAAAAATATTCATTATCAATCAATTAAATAAGAGAAATAATTTTATTAGTTATATTGTCTTTATTTTTTTTCAATATAAAAATTCTTTATATTCAAATTTATTAATTGATTATATTCGCTACATTATCCTTATAATGTCTTTATTCAGTGAAATTTTTTTTATTAATTATCAATAAATTAATTGAAAGAAATATTTTCATTAGTTATATTGTCTTTATTTTTCTCAAATGTAAAAATTTTTACATTCAAATTCATCAATTGATTATATTCACTACATTATCTATTATCTTTTTTGTGCACTATTTTTCTAATTAAATATCAAAGTTATAATACAAAATAATGCTATATATATTTATTTACCAAGTATTTTATTAATACCATGAAAAAATTAAAAAAATATAATTAATAAAGTCAACCATATTAACTACTTGAGAGATTTTGTGACAAGGAGAGTATTCAAATCACACAACAAATTGAAGTGAGAACTACCTCGCAATGTCCTTGTTTGAAAATCAGCAGTTAGCGGTTAACGTTAGCGGATTATACTAACGGATTTGACCAGCGAATTTATTTAATTATTAACATTGGGTAGAAAAAATGACCTCTAAATTATTAAAATATATCAGTGTTGCAATCGTACAATAATTCTGCATTACAATTCTATTATAATGTTATTAAATAGTGTAATAAAATCTATACTATATATAAAAATAAAATGCTAAAATTTTAACTTCCCGCCCAATTCCTAAAAAATATCTCTTCCTAATAAACTATATTGATTTCTACTTTCCCATTCGTTCAATAATTCTGCATTAAAATTCTATTCTAATATTATAAAATAGTGTAATACAATCTATACTATATATTAAAACAAAATCCTGAAATTTTAACATCAATAATTCTGGGTTATAATTCTCTTCTAATATTATAAAATTGTGTAATACTATTCATATTCTAATCTATATCTATACTATATATCAGTGTTGCAAAAATCGAGCCGTTGGCCGCGGCGAGGAAGGCCGGAATCGGCCTTCTCCACGGCCGCCTCGCTGGCTGAACCGGCGTTTAATTATTATTTTTTATTTTTTTTTAAGTTGAAGTTTCAAAAGTTCGGCAATGCATAACTTTTGACTCGGTTGTC
Source organism: Ipomoea nil (assembly GCF_001879475.1). Classification (NCBI taxonomy): domain Eukaryota; kingdom Viridiplantae; phylum Streptophyta; class Magnoliopsida; order Solanales; family Convolvulaceae; genus Ipomoea; species Ipomoea nil. The sequence goes on from NW_017616650.1 coordinate 178,475, forward strand.
CGTTTTGGACAAATGTTTTTTTGAAATCGCGTATTTTTTCGAGATCTATCCACCGCAAACAGCCGTAGGCGGTTTGGCCCACCAATTTCTAAAAAAAATACTTTATTAAATAGTTTCTATGAAAAAACTATGAGAAGCGTATGTTTTATTAATGAATTTTTAAATTTTTTAATTAAAAAATTGTCCCGTGCATTATTTAATAATCTTTCTTTATAATTGGTCAAATTATTTAATTATGGTAAATTATGAAATAATTAATTATGGTAATAGAAATCCTAGAAGAATATAGAATTGAAGAATATTTAATTATTGCTATATTATTATTGTGACTCACAGAATACAATACTACAATATTTAATTATGGTTATATTATTATTGTGACTCACGACCATTATGTACTAACAGTACTTGAAAAGATACTAATAATAATAATAATAATATAATAATAATAATAATAATAATAATAATATAAGTGGTAATAATAATATCTAAAAGTAATTAAGTGTTAATAATAATAGTAAGAATATTAACGTAAGAATTAGGGAAAATGGTACTTTTTCCCCCTAAATTATATACTTATAGCACTTTTTCCCCCTCAATTATTTAAGTGGCTCTTTTTCCCCCTGAAATGTTAAATGGACATATTTACCCTTAAAATAAATATTTAAAATTAATATTTCATTTATTTTTATTCTCCAACAAATTATTACTATAATTTGGTTCAAACCAAACAGATACTATAGCAACCAAACCAAAATATTCCAATTACAATTTATAATCAAAACGCGATATTTAGAGTTTATTAAAATCGCGAACCGGAATGGCAGGTTCATGTTCCGAACTGAAAAAATAAAATATATTTATTGTTGAATTTAGACTATTTTAAAATAAAGACGGTTCAAAATCGCGAACTGGATCCGAAATCGCCGGTTCACGGTTCATGATCCAGTTTTTTTATTCTTAAATTTAATAAATTGAAATACAAATATTGGGTTCTAGATCTGAATCATAACTGAAAACTTTTAATTCGATTGCTATAGTGTCTGGTTCAGTTCGAACCGAACCGTGGAATCGCTACATATACGCAATAATTTGTTGAAGTAAAATAAATAAAATGTTTGCTTTAAGGGTAGAAGTGTCAATTTAATATATTTGGGAGAAAAACCACCACTTTTAAAATAATTGAGGGGGCTAATGTGCTTACATAAATAATTGAGGGGGAAAAAGTGCTATATGTATATAATTTAGGGGGAAAAAGTGCCATTTTCCCTAAGAATTATAACATAGAATAAATCGTAATAATTAATAATTATAGATTTATAGTCTAGGATTAAATTTGGAATTGTCAGGAAAAATAAGCGACCTCGGGTGAAATTAACTCTTAAATAATTATATATCGATTTAAATATTCTTAATATATTACTACAATTCCATTCCGTGTATCGCACGGGTGAAAATACTAGTTATATTCTAATATTATAAAATATTGTAATACAATTCTTATTGTGACTCACGGAATACAATAGAAGAATATTTAATTATGGTTATATTATTATTGTGCCTCACGGCCATTATTATTGTGCCATAATAATAATATAATTGGTAACAATAATATCTAAAATTAATTAGGTGTTAATAATAATAGTAAGAATATTAACGTAAGAATTATAACATAGAATAAATCGTAATAATTAATAACTATAGTCTTGGATTAAATTTGGAATTGTCAGGAAAGATAAGCGATCTCTGGTGAAATTAACTATTAAATAATTATATATCGATTTAAATATTCTTAATATATTACAACAATTTCATTCCGTGCATCGCACAGGTGAAAATACTAGTAGTAGTAGTAATAATAATATAATAATAATGATAATAATAATAATAATAATAATAATAATAATAATAATAATAATAATAATAATGATAATAATAATAATAATGATAATAAGGTTTTGAAAAACAGATCTGGTTTGACAAAATTCATTCTGACATTTAGGTATCAGCCCCTATTTGTGATAGTCTTAAGTTAATTATTTCTTTTTTATTTAGTAATTTAGTAACATTTATAATAACTAGTATTTTCGCCCGTGCGATGCACGGGATGAATTTTTTATAATATATTAAAAATATTTAGATTGATATATAATTATTTAAATTAGAACATCAAATATTATACAGTGCAATTGAAGATATATTTTGGATTATTTATGTATTTTGATGTTATCATTGTTTGAATTTGAGCAAATAATTGCTCAAATTAATAGTTAATGTGTAGATGTACGTATGCGATGCTGTAACTTTGGAGATTTTATTTATCATTGTTTAGTAATTTTTTTTTATAAATTAAGCAAATATGTTCGTTCTCTAGCAACTCAGTTATAGGAATGAATTGCGATCTTAATTCATTTCTATGAAATATATATATATATATATATATATATATATATATATATATATATATATATATATATATATATATATATATATATATTTGTCTAGATATATAACAATTTTGTCATTTAAAAAAAAACATAATATCAACGATTGTATTTACACATTATTGAAACATGTTGTAGATTACAATGGTTGTAGCAACGCAATCCTGTCCATCATCGTATAGAGCTAACACCTTCAGTCCATCACGATAGGTGACTCGGGTGGAAATATATAATGGTAGAGTATTAGTCAATTAGCGATCCTTTTATATTTTAAGTCGATTAGTAATATCAAATTAATTTTTAGCAAATTATTCTTTTATATTTTTAGTCAATTAGTCAATTAGAATATCATATGCAGTGATATTTTTACTTAATTTTCATTTAATTTTTAATTGATGATGTATAATATTATTATTGAAATATTTACATTCCATTTTTAATTTATCTTTAATATTGTTTAAAATATGCATTTACTATTTATGATGTATAATTATTATTGAAATATTTCCGTCAAATTTTAGTTTCCGTTTCATTTTAATTAAAATGCAATGATCAAATCATTTATTTTTTTTTTTCATATTAATCAATTATGGATCATTTTTATTTGCAGTCAACTATTTGTATTCATTTCTTTTTATATTTTCAGTCAATTTGTAATGCCATATTCATTTTCAGCCAATTATTCTTTTTTTTTTTTCATTCAATTAGTCAATTAGAATATCAGATGCGGTGATATTTTTACCTAATTTTCGTTCCATTTTTAATTGATGATGTAGAATATTATCATTGAAATATTCCAGTTTCATTTTTAATTTTTGTTTCATTTTTAATTTACCTTTACTATTGTTTAAAATATGTATTTACTATTGATGATGTAGAATATTATTATTTAAATATTTCCTTTTCATTTTTAATTTAATTTTACTTGATGATGTAGAATATTATTATTAAAATATTTTCGTTCTATTTTTAATTTCCATTTCATTGTTTAAAATTGTGAAAGATTTATGACATAATTGTGATTTGATGTATTATACTGTATAATATTATTGTGAAAAATTAAAATGCAACGATCTAACCATTTCCTTTTCCATTTTAGTCAATTATGGATCATTTTTATTTTCAGTCAATTATTAATATTCATTTCCTTTTCCAATTAACCTAACTTCAATTATTTTTTTTCATTTTTAATTTTCAGTAAATTATTAATATTCATTTCTTTTTCCAATTTACCTAATTTCCATTCCATTTTTAATTGATGATGTAGAATATTATCGTGAAATATTTATGTTCCTTTTTTTAATTTACCTTTACTATTTACTATTGTTTGGACAGGAAATCAAGTAAATAGGATTTTATTTTTAATTATAGTATAGATTTGACCGTGAGGTTGTAATATATACATATATATATATATATATATATATATATATATATATATATATATATATATATATATATATATATATATATATATATATATATATATATATATATATATATATATATATATGATGAATTAGTTATATTATGAATTGTTTAAATTTGTTATATAGGGTATTATGTTATGTGAGAGCATTGAATATGGAAACAATATTACCAAGATTTTAGTTGATTTCTACTTTACATTTGCTTACAAAATAAGTTGTATTAAATTAGTTGGTGATAAGCATCCAAAAATTCTACACGGTAATACCATACATAATATTACCAATTATGCTATTATGTTATTATCTAATTAATTAATGTCTTTTCTACACGGTATTATAAATACGTAAAAAAAAATACTAAGAATTTGCAAACAATAATGTTACCAAAAATATTATTATATTATAGAATATATAACTAATATATCTGGAAGTAAAATTTGAGCTCTAAGATCATATAGGGCACTCTTTGATCCTAAATCAATAAATAATTAGTTATATACACATTTAGCAGTACCAATGTCATTACTAATACTTTATATATATATCTGCCAGTATTGAACCTTTAATGTGAGATAAGAAAGAAATAATCAGTTAAATGATGCCTTTATTTGGATGCACTAAGACTATTACAATGCTCCATCACTTTGCAAACATGTACAACTTTGGCTTTATTTTATACTTTAAATTATACTTTGCTTATCCTTTAGATTTTAATGTATTATTTTAAGCTAATTTATTTATTAACATTTAAAAAATACATTTTAAAGTGTGACAATTTATACTAATAAATTATTTTTAAAAAGTGGCAAAAGATGATTTTCTAATTTGATGCCACTGCATCAATTTTAAAAAAAAAAAAAAAAATTATTGTTATTGTTTACCTCAATCATCTCATAAATATCCATAATTTTTATTAGAGGGGTCTAATCAACACATAAATTGAAAAAAAATGACAATCATAAACAAAATATGTACAAAAATAAATGATAAAAACATTATGATAATGATTAAGACATAATAAATTTACCTTTCCAAAAAATCACAAAACTCTGGAAATCTTGATTGAAAAGGAGTTGTGTATCAAGAGTTACATATCTTGACATAACTGGCTAATAAAAAAGAACATTCATTACTTGTCTTATTCAAACACTTTCAAATATAAAGAAAAATTAAAACACTTGTGTTTAGATTAACTCTTCGTATCATTTTTAACTCTACACAATTGCATTAGAACATCCATAGGATTTGCAAGGCCAGAATTAAAAAAAAAAAAAAAAAAAAAAAAAAAAAAAGGTTTCAACTCTTGGCCGTGGTATATGTTGATCCCACACTGTAGCTTTCAATTGATTGTCCCTATAAACAAATAAACTACGGAGTACTTAATAAAAGATGCATATACAAAATACAATAAAAATAAAAAAATTAGATAATTTACTTTGTATCCACATACAATTAGAAAATCAATAAGTTAAGAAGGCTTCCCTGCAATGATCTTATCCAATGGGGAGTATATCTCAACGACCCTACCAATAACGTCAAACATGTTAATAATAATAATAAAGAATTCAGATGTAGATTAAAATTGTAAATGAAACTTACCAACGAATTACGACATAAATAATGAGTGCATTTTTTGAAAACATAGAAATTACTTATCACCATAAAAATTTTAATGTCATAAACTTTTCATTGTTTGAAAAGCTTACAGTACTTTCCAACATGTTCCCTTGGTATATGAGCATGAAGTTTCCTACAATGAAGTAAAAAAGAAAAGTGTTATTTTGCAATTTATTTTTGCAGTATAGGAAGCAGCTTTGTAATGCATCTTTTTCCCAATTTTATATACAACACGAGTTCTAGAAAAAAGCAAAATCGAAAAAAATACCATTTGATCGGGAAATATGCACTCTCTATATTTTATGGAATCACTCCCCTTTCTATATGGGACTTCATATAGGTATGCACACCAATCACCATCTAACAGCTCTGAAAGTCTTCAATGGAGAAATATCTTAGGCAAGAATAAACATTGGAGTCGTATAAAAAAAGCAAAATTGAAAAAAAAAATACCTCTTGATCGTGAAATATGCACTCTCTAGATTTTATGGATTCACTCCCCTTTCTCTATGGGACTTCATATAGGTGCGCACCAATTGCAGTCTAATAGCTCTGCAAGTGTTCAATGGAGAAATATCCTGGGCAAGAATAAACATTGGAGCCGTAACAGTTGTATGTTAGTATACATATCAATACTCTATATATAATTACTCAATATAAAAGAATGAATAAATGAATATAAGGAAAAAATATTACCAATTAATAGATTTACCAATTAGGTTAATACGTGAATATGGAAACAATATTATCAATTAATAGATTTTAATTAATTTCTATTTTACATTTGGTTACCAAATAAGTTTTACTACAAAAGTTTGAGCGGGAAAATGAAATAGGAGGATTTTACTTTTATATATATATAGATAAGGTTTTGAAAAACAGATCTGGTTTTTTTTTTTTAATCGAAATATCAAGTAAAAAATGTTGCTTTAAGCGTAACACTAATGTTTAGCATTTTGAATTAAAAACATAATGAAAATTGGTGCCCATTGCAATTTTTGACATGATAAAATGACTAAAGTGATCAAATCTAGAACAAAAAATAGAATTAACTCTAGTTTTAAGTTAATTAGATTAACTAATATTAGTAACTAAATTTCATAAACAATTTTTTTAAAAAAAAAAATCCCAGTAATAGAGATACTTGCATCATAAATTTCTTTGGGTTCATTTAGAAAGCGGCGAAAAATGACTTCTTGAAAAATGAGTCACTTTAATTTCAAGAAAATATGCATTTTCCTATGTTTGATTGCATTATGAAAAACTATCTTCTTTTTTTCGTGTCCATGAATTAATTAATTTAACATTTAAAAAAATAAATAAATAAAAAGAAGAGGGGAGAGCTGAGAAAATTACATTTGTGATAGTCTTAACTCTTTAAGTTAATTATTTCTTTTTTTGTTTAGTAATTTAGTAACATGTATAATAATTTGGCTTTGAAAAACGAGATATTGTTTTTTTTTTTTTTTCTAATCAAAATATCAAGTCAAAAATGTTGTTTTAAGTGTAACACTAATGTTTAGCATTTTGGATTAAAAACATAATGTAATTTTTTAACAAATTTTGACATGATAAAATGGCTAAAGTGATCAAATTTATGTTAAACTTTTTATTAAAATACTTTTTTTTTTTTTTAAAAAAAAAAGGAGAAGAAGGAGGAGGAGGAGAGGAGTACGTAGAAAGAAGGAGGAGGAGAAGAGAAGGAGAATGAGGGGAAGAGGGAAGAAGATTTATATATGATATTAGTTTTAAGAGTTAATTCTATTTTTGTCTTAGATTTATAGGTGCCAATCCATTTTTAGTCTTTTTTTTTTTATTAGTACATGCACATTTAGTCATAGTATTATTGTTGCATGACCATTTTTGGTCCTCCTCCAACAAAATTGTTAAAATATCGATAAATACAAAGACATTTCAATCTTTTTTAAATAAAATAAGTCACTATATTTGTTTTATGTTTATTTTTTTAAAAAAAATACATCCATAATTGAAGAATGAAATTAAATGTCATTGTATTTAATGAAATTTAATGTCATGAGGATAGAAATCACAATTACCATTTCATAAGAAACAAAATTAAACAATTGTACATATAATTTTGAGATGTTTCAAACCTGCAAACCTCTACCATCCTCCCACTCTTCAATTTCTTTAATTTAGAATTTAAGAACTGAGCTCATAAGTTCTTATAGAAAATGTTGTACTGTATATATTATTATATGGTACTCTGTACAAGATTACAAAAATAAAAAAATTCAATGCCCATCGTCTTCTATTCTATAGGTTGGATTCCCCACTCTAAGGGACCCCTCACACCGTATGTAGTTCGTCTGCACTATAAAAAGATACAAATCACGATAATTCAACGACTCAATCAGCATGTAGGGCTAATTGCACCCAAATACTGTCAACACTGAACAAGCAAGTCCGTATCTTCTATTCTGTTCTATTTAATATGCACCCACAATCCCTTGCTGGGTACGCCACGGTGCACAACAAAGATCAAGTAATAGCCTGGTGGTGCAAGCTTGCCAGAGGACGGCGCCACGGCGGAGATGGTATCCTTGGCCACAGAGGTGAGTCCCAAAATCAGCATCCTTTGGCCCTCAGAGTACCCGTGAGTGGTGAAAGGCGGCGGATACATGGTAACCTTAATACTAGACATGTCCGCCGCATCATCTAGCTTGAAATGGATATTGAAATTCTTTCCATAAACCAATTCCGTTTGGGAAAGCTTCTCCACGATCTGCGGCCGGAACTTTTGCAGTGCGGGGGCTAAGTACGGCGGCGAGAATTTCTCGACGCGCATGTCGGTTGGGTATTTGGCTTTCATATCGTAGGAATCGTGGGTGTTACTTCCCGCTACTAAGATCTTAGCGTCGGGCAAAACCGCAGAAGTGGAATGGTACATTCTGAATGGTACATTCTGGCAATTTTTGTTGGTGTCAACTCAGTAAACCTTTCCCCTTTCGGTTTATCCGGGCTGTAAAGCACCGGAGTGAAATTTGGTTCCTCCGCCGCGTCCCAACCAGAGGTCCCGGTTTTCGCGCCATTAATTATGAGGACATTCCCATCGGGGAGAATCAACATATCTCCCATAACCCTCCCCGACGGCATCTCCTCAATTTCCCACTTGGCCCCTTCCTGATTCGCAACAATCCTGCCGCAATCCTTTAACGCCGGCGGAAATTGCCTCGGCGGATGCTCCGTGACCTTGAAGGCTTCGTGTGTATTGCCGCCGCAAACCAAAACCTCCGCCTTCACAAAATCATTCGCTTTGGTGAGTTTGAGAGGAAGAAGCGCGGATTGCCCCGAGGCCGGGTAGTTCCGGGACCCCCCTGGCAGCTTAGGAAGCTCCCGAATCGTCTTTCCGGTTCTAGGGTTGAAAATAATGGAGCGATCGTTGGCGAAGAGGAAGACATTGCCGTCGGGGAGGAGGTACACAAATGGATACAAATTATTCTCCAGAAAGCCGTCGGTGGTTTCCTCGAGCAGCCGAAGCGGAAATTGTTTGTTCGGGAATTTAAGCTGATCTGGCGGGACAATTTCATAGTTGTGAGATTTTCTTCCTCCCACCACGATAAAATCACCATTTTCCAAGACTTGTTGAGAAGCATACCTGCCAGTTCAGTTCAACGTAGTAAATTAAATTAATTATTATAAGATCAGAATTTGAAAATAATAATGCTTACCATCTGTTTGCAGAAAGTCCAACATCTTCCTTGAAATCGCATAAATCGCAGGGTTCCAGGATTCTAATTCCTCGAAAACCTTTGTCGTAGCCTCCGGTGCTTATCAATTTTCCGGTGCTCGACAGCCCTCCCGACGAGCACCATGTATTCAGGCTCAACTAAACATATATGCATAAAAACAATATAATTAATTAATTAATGAAATAAATTGTACCCAGGCCAGGCCAGTATTATATATATACCTTGAGTGTCTTGACAACTTTAGCGGTGTCGAGATCATAGGTAACGCCATGAGCCCAGCAGTCTTCACGGCCCTTATCATCTTTTCTGCACCACTTAGGATTCTGCATCAGTGCGGAGCGACCAAGATTAATGGCGTCATACCAGACAACCCTGTTGTTTGTCATCAACTGCATGTGCATGGCGGAAACACCCACGTTTTCAGTTACAGTTTGCCAGCTCGAGGCTGAAGGATTCATCTCCAAATCTGGTTTCCCATAGGCGCTGCAAACAAACAATACAAGAACATAATAATAAGCTACTGTTATTGACGCCATTGGAGAAACTCGATCTTTTATTTATCTAGCTTCTCCAATGGACTAATTCTTTTTATTTATTTCTCGATGTTCGATGTTCGATGTTCGATGTTCTTCGTCCTGCCTACCTCTTCACATATATATACTTGCATTATTGCGCTACTCAGATTCAAATGCCTACAATTATGGATATCCACTATTATTATATACAAACAAACTACCTAGCTCTTGCCTCATGCCCATCAAATTTTATTTTCTCAGCTCTCCCCTCCGCTCCCCTCTTCTTTTTATTTTATTAAAATGTTAAGTTAATTAATTCATGGACAATTTTACATAATGCAATCAAACATTAGAAAGGAAAATGCATGTTTTCTGGAAATTAAAATAACTTATTTTCCAGAAGTCATTTTCCTGCCGCAGAAGTCATTTTTCTATAGCTTTCTAAACGAACCAAAAGAAATTTATGATGCAAGTATCTCTCTTACTAGGATTTAAAAAAAAAAACAAAAAAAAAAGTTTATGAAATTTAGTTACTAATATTAGTTAATCCAATTAAGTTAAAACTAGAGTTAATTCTATTTTTTGTCATAGATTTATAGATGGCTTGACAATCGGTTTTAAGTCCTTTTTTATTAAAACATCCACTTTTGGTCCTAGTATTATTGTCGTATAACCATTTTTTTACTTTATCAACAAAACTAATATCATATATAAATCTTCTTTCCTCTTCCGCTCCTCCTCCTTCTCTCTATGTACTCCTCTCCTCCTCCTCCTCTCCTCCTTCTTCTTCTCCTTTTTTTTAAAAAAGTATTTTAATAAAAAGTTTAACATAAATTTGATCACTTTAGCCATTTTATCATGTCAAAAATTGCTAAAAAAATTAATTATGTTTTTAATCCAAAATGCTAAACATTAGTGTTACGCTTAAAGCAATTTTTGACTTGATATTTTGATTAAAAAAAAAACATATTTCTTTTTTCAAAGCCTTATTATTATAATTTTTATTGAATTACTAAATAAAAAATAATAAAAAATTGGTCATGCAACAATAATACTAGGACTAAATGTGCATATTCTAATAAAATAAAATAAAAGACTAAAAATGAACTGTCACCTATAAATTTAAGACAAAAATAGAATTAACTCTTAAAAATAATATCATATATAAATCTTCTTTCTTCTTCCACTCATTCTCCTTCTCTTCTCCTCCTTCTTCTCCTTTTTTTTTTTTTAAAAAAAAAGTATTTTAATAAAAAGTTCAACATAAATTTGATCACTTTAGTCATTTTATCATGTCAAAAATTGAAATATATATATATATATATATATATATATATATATATATATATATATATATATATATATATATATATATATATATATATTTGGACTTAGGGTAATCTAGCTTGGTTTCCAAAATAATTAATAGGCTTTTAGGAATTAAAACCATTTTGGGCTTAGAGTACTTGGTTTCCTAATCACACCTAGAGCTGTCAAAACGGGTCCAACCCGTTGGGTTGGGCCCGTTTAACCCGTATTTTACACGAGCTGGGTTGGAGGATTTCCAGCCCGTCCCATTTCCAACCCGTCCCGTGTAACCCGTGGGGGATACGAGTTATACGGGTTGGCCCGTGGGTTACACGGGCCGGCCCGTATAACCCGTATCCCCAACCACCCCACTTCCAAATGTATTGTATAATTGGGTATTTTATTAATAGTTAAAAAGATTGTTGCTAACAAGACTTGAACTTTTGACCTTTTACTTAAGTTATCAAATTATTACTATTAAAACCAATTACGCTAAGAACACATATTAAATATTTAATATAATTATATATCTATTTACATCATTCACAAGCATTACTAAATATATATCTATATATCTATATTAATTAATACAATTAATTGTATCGTAATATAAATAGTAAATAGTAATTTAAAGTTTATTTATTATATAAATTACATAAAGTAATAAATTATATATTTTATAAACTTTATAACTTAATAGTATATATTATAATTACAGATAAAAAATATTACATGTAAAATATATTAGTATTAAATATAAATTAAATAAATTATAATTACATATTAAAAACTAAAATCTAATTTTTTGTGTATATGTCATATGTGTATATACATATTTGTATATATATATATATATATATATATATATATATATATATATATATATATATATATATATATATATATATATATATATATATATATATATATATATATATATATATATATATATATATATATATATATACATATTTATTAATCATAGTTAATGTGGTTGATTGCAAATAGTCTTGGTTACTAACTTAGAGGTCATGGGTTCAATTCTTAAGCAATACAATAATAAATATTTTAATCACGTAAATTAAAAAAAAAAAACAAAAAAAAAAAAAAAAAAAAAAGAATAAACGGGCTGGCCCGTTTAGCCCGTTAGCCCGTCCTACACGGGTTGGGTTTGGAAAATCCCAACCCGTGGGAAAACGGGTCAGCCCGTCCCGTCCCGTTTTCAGTTGAACCCGAGACGGGCCAGCCCATATGGTCCGGGCTGGCCCGTTTTGACAGCTCTAATCACACCTACAAAATCTCCTCAAAATCCTACCACTATTGAGGATGCCCTAAGAACGTGGGAGAAGTTTCCGATGGGAACCCAATCACTTGTCCTTCCCCACCTAATCATCTACTACCTTCCCATAAATTATGCACTCACCTACTTTAATTTCCCCATAAGTATAATGCGGAGTAATATTCTTCCCAAACTGCTCCCTTCCCAGAAATTTTATTCCTTTTTAAATGACATGAAAGAGAGAGAATACATTTTTTAAGGTTTTTTTTATGCTGATGTGTATTGAAATGGGAGAAAGATTGCTAAATTAGAAATAAGAGAGAATTTGCTAATGAGAGAGAAAGCTGCAAAAGTTGCCGAAAAGGACAGCCTGCACAGCTTTTGATGTCATTTTATTTTTATTATTTTTTTAATATTATTTTATTATATGCAAAATTGATGATGTGGAAGTGGGACCCATTTTAGAAAGTGAGAAATTTTTGGGATAAGGATAACCTTATAGGGGAGGTTGTGGGTTCGAGTCTCAGTGGAGGCGATATTGGTTGTTTGTGCTTCATTTGGTTGAGAAAGTGGTTATGCACAGATACTACATTATAATAGAGTCACTAGTATTAAAAAACAAAACAAAAAATTCTTCCCAAACTAAAATTAATGCAAAGTAATATTATTCAGAGTTAATACCTCCAATGGTCTTTTGAGTATTAGCGATTTACCAGTTGTGGTCATCCGAGTTTTATATGACCTCCAAAGGTCCTCCATGTTTTAAAAAATAATCACCTGTGGTCCTTTTAGTACGTCTTGTGGTCATATTAAACTCAAATTTTTTTAAGGATTAGGACCACGAGTGGTTATTTTTTAAAACATGGAGGACCATTAGAGGTCATTTAAAACTCGGATGACCATAGCTGGTAAGTCGCTAATACTCGGAGGACCATTGGAGGTATTAACTCATATTATATATTAAGGGGTTTTTGGGTGAAACATAGGAATAAGAATTGTAATTGGAATTAAATATTTAACAATTATAATGGGTTTCTACATCTACAATCTATCTACAATTCTAATAAGAGCCAATAATGTTAGGCCCTTAACTGGAAAAAAAATGTCGGTAGTTTGTTTCTTAAAATGAATGGTTCATATTATTTTGATTTAAGTATTTTTAATGATTTTTCTTATTTACCCTCTATTATATTATTTTCTTCCCTTAAATAACCTAAATTCCGTTAGTATAAACTTTAGTAACGGAATATTTCGTTAACTATTTATTATTTTTAACTTACTCATTAATTTCTATAAGAAAGGTCTTAGGTCGAATCCCATCACAATTGGAGTTGAAATAATTGTTAAACATATACTATGAATATGTTAAAATGTATTAAAAAAATATATAATATAAAATTTAACATAAACTTTGGTCAAATAATTAGTCCGACTTTGGTCAAATAATTAGTCCGACTAAATACATAACATTCAAAGTTAAACATCAAAGATTATAAATCAAGAACTTTAAAAATCATTAGATTTTTATGCATTAAAAAAAATTTAGGTTATTTTTTTTTCGTTTAATTAATCTTCTTTTGATTATTTAGATCTGAACAAAACTTAATATTTCAATTATATTTTTGCATTATTGGTATGATTTAAGTCGTTATCGTATTAATATTTTTTGTATGTATTTTTATAGTGGTACAATTGTACATTACTTTACAAATATTATACTATTATTTTTTTCTTACATCATTTTCAGACCTGCACAACCTAACAATAAAGTTGTTGATCATAAATACAATTACACATGGACTCTAAAACGGTAGGACCATTTTCCAAAGAATTGACAATGTTGACATCCCACGGGCTCCAATTGAACACGTTTACACATCAGAATTTTATCAATGCATGAAAACTTCAAAAGAAATTTTAAGTTAATTTTTACTATATCATTATAACAATACCTATTGTAACTATATATTTTGAATTATTTATTATCATCATCTGACAGTAATTGTAACAATTGTGGTTGACAAACTCTTAAAACAATTTGTCTCAACAATGAATGTAAATTAAAAAAAAATAATGATTTCATTATTGTTGATGAAAAGTATGTACGCCAATTTATTAGTCTTATTAAATTAAATAAATTAGTAGCTACAACAAAAAATAATACATATGTATTTAATTAATTTAGAATTAGATGTCTATAATGCCTTTATTTTTTTAAAAAAAATATTCATTATAAAAAATTTAAAAAGAGATATAATTTCATTAGTTATATTATCTTTATTTTCTACAATTCAAAGATTCATTACATTCAAATTTATTAATTTATTATATTCACTATATTGTCCATTGTTTTCTTTTTACATTACCTTGTATTTATTAAATATCAAAGTTATAATACAAAATATGTTATATATATTTATTTACCTATTTTATACAAATATAATAAATATTAATATTTTGTTCAATACTTTGACATGATAACCTACGACACACATCTCACATCGCATTAAACATGTAGGGAAAAAACTATCACTACCAAATATCAATAGGTGGTTGTAACTTGTAAGATAAAGAGTTAATAGTACAACTAAGATCCCATCATATACACAACAAGGCAAATCTAAAGTTTCCTACACCATAATCTCATTGCACGACGAATCCATCTATGCTACCACCATTAACCCAATTGCACATGATACACTACCAATAAAAAAAAAAAAAAAGACATGTACTGAAAATGAAGACAATGACAATGCTACCCAAAAGAGAATTAAGAAGATTTAGAGAAATGTAAACCAAAAGTAGTATTTATTTAGACTATCGTTTTTAGATTAAGTATTTAAACTAGCGTTATTACAAAGTTGCAAACATTTATTTTAGTGACAATATAATAAATCTCTCATATATTATCTTGCATTTATATACTTTAAATTACCGATTTAAATAAACAAATTCAATATTTATTTACCTATGCATGAACATCTCCGATATAATATTGCATTGATATACTTTGAAATGCTTATTTAAAAATAATCATTGGCAATTATTCCATTCGCGCAAAGCGCTTAAAAAAACTAGTAAGTATAATAAGTTTTTTTTAATACTCATGATTCTTTACAAGATAGTATCTGTTCTATACTTTCTCAAACATTTTCCATATAATAAGTCTTTTTGTTTTTTTGAATGCTAATAAGTCTTTGTTTAGTCTATTGTAATAGAATCAATAGTACTAAAAAAAATCTTTTTGTTTAGTAGTAAATATGAATGAGAATAAAAATAATTAACTAAATAATTATTTATTTATTTATTTAAAATTAAAACAAAATAATGAATATAAAAAAAAAATATATACGAAAAATGTCAAATATGTCATTGAGCAATTGGGTCATTAAATTTTTAAAAAAAAAATGTGCAATCAAACCATTAAACAAGTAAAATATGTGTAATTGATATATTTTTTCATTTTTTTCTCATTAGAATCCGATCATACTGTTTATATATATGATTTGTGCTAAGAATCACTCTTTCCTCTACCGTACTAGTTGAAACGAAAGACTGAAATATAATGTTTTCAACTCAAATTGCATTAAAAAAAAAAAAAAAAAAAAAAAGTCTCAATTGCATATCATGGATATCAAATTCAATAATATGGTACAAAAGTCTCCAACCAAATTTCACATAATACTATTAATTAATTAAATAACCACATGTATGTTTCATTAAATAGGTTAAGAATTTAATAACATCGATAAGAATAAATCTATTTTAATGAGTTATTTTCACATGTTTGTTTCATTAAATAGGTTGAGAATTTAATAACGTCGATAAGAATAAATCTATTTTAATGAGTTATTTTCTTCTCAAAAGGTTGAATCCTCAACTGAACCATCGACGTCTGGTAAGACTCAATCTCTAATCATTCTTCCCAAACTTAACTCTTATGACCCTGAGCTGCCCATTCGGGCAAATGATTTATTTCCTCTACAAGGGAATAATCACCTTAACTTCTTCTTGAATCCATAGAGATAACATCTTCTTCTAAAAAAAAAAAAAAAAACCTTTTACGCACAAATAATTATATTTTATTATGTCTACATGGCTACACCTACACGCACTGGCATACATAAACAAGCTCAAGTGAGAATAAGGCTTCTCAAAAAAAGAAAAAAAAAAGAATAACCTCATCCGTCCATCTGAAATTATTGAACGAGCACCGGCTAAAAATAAGGAAATAAATGCGGTCCCAATTTTATAAATATTACAAATTTTAAATGTACATTAGGTAAATTTTGAGAGTGAATATAATGATAACTAATTGTGTAATCAGTATCTGTAAAAGTGCACTCAAATTTGTTGTACCATAACATATCAATGCAACAAATATGAGCACATTATTCTTAGACCTTAAATGCATTGTTAGTTACTCGTATTATTGCATGCATTCTTCTCAAGTCTAGTGCACATCTAAAAATTTGTAATAATTAAAAAAAAAATATTGTTGATCATACCGGATAAACGAATTGTAAGTGTAAAATTATTCTACATGTTAAACCATATTGGCTATTTTATTTAGTAGTGTTGTTATTAGAATTAACTAGTATTTGCGCCCGTGCGATGCACGGAATAGATTTGTTGTAATATATTAAGAATATTTGGATCGGTATATAATTATTTAAGTTAGAACATCAAATATTATATAGTTCAATTGAATATACGGGTTGGATCATTTATGTGTTTTTATATTATCATTGTATGAATTTAAGCAAATAATTGCTCAAATTAATAGCTAATGTGTAGATGTATGCATGTAGTGTTATAACTTTGGAGATTTTTTTATCATTGTTTAGTATTTTTTTTTTTATAAATTATACAAATGTGTTCGTTTTCTAGCAACTCAGTTATATGAATGAATTGTTATCTTAATTCATTTGTATGGAGGATATTTTTTTTGTCTATACATATAGCAATTTTGTCATTTAAAAAATATAATATCAACGATTTTATTTACACATTGTTGAAACCTCTTTGTAGACGACATTGATAGTAGCAACACAATCTTGTCCATCATCGTCTAGAGCTAACACCTTCAATTGATCAGGATGGGTGACTCGGTGAAAATATATAATGGTATAATATTAGTCAATTAGCGATCCTTTTATATTTTAAATAAATTAGTAATATCATATTCATTTTCAGTCAATTATTTTTTTTGTATTTTTAGTCAATTAGAATATTACATGGAGTGATATTTTTACCTAATTTGTGTTCCATTTTTAATTGAGGATGTATAATATTATTATTGAAATATTTCTGTTCCATTTGTAATTTACCTTTACTATTGTTTAAAATATGCATTTACTATTTATGATGTAGAATATTATTATTGAAATATTGGCGTTCAATTTTAGTTTCCCTTCCATTTTAATTAAAATGCAATGATCTAACCATTTATTTTTTTCATATTAGTCAATTATGAATAATTTTTTATTTGCAGTCAATTATTAATATTCATTTCCTTTTAAATTTTCAATCCATTAGTAATATCATATTTTTTTTCATCCAATTACTTCTCTTTTATTTTTAGTCAATTAATCAATTAGCAAACTAAAATATCAAATGCAATGATATTTTTACTAAATTTTCGTTTCATTTTTAATTGATGATTTAGAATATTATTATTGAAATATTTTCATTTCATTTTTAATTTTCGCTACATTTTTAATTTACCTTTACTATTGTTTAAAATATGTCTTTAGTATTGATGATGTAGAATATTATTATTGAAGTATTTCCTTTTCATTTTTAATTTACCTTTACTTGATAGTATAGAATATTATTATTGAAATATTTCCATTCTATTGTTTAAAATTGTGTAAAATTTATGACATACTTGTGATTTGATGTATTATACTGTGTAATATTATTGTGAAAAATTAAAATGCAATGATCTGACCATTTTTTTTTCTATTTTAGTCAATTATGAATTTTTTCTTATTTTCAAACAATTGTTAATATTCATTTCCTTTTTCAATTAACCTAATGTTTGTTGCCAAGCACCTTGTGCTCAGATGGCATGTAATGACCTCTCTTATGTGAGAAGTCATGAGATTGAGCATAGTGAAGGTGTTGGTTGAGAAAATATGTTTGAACAGATACTTATTTATTTACCTAATTTTCATTCCATTTTTAATTGATAATATAGTACTTATTTATTTACCTAATTTTCATTCCATTTTTAATTGATAATATAGAATATTATTGTGAAATATTTTTGTTCTTTTTTTTCATCCTTTTTTTTTTAATTTACCTTTACTATTTACTATTGTTTGGGCGATAAATCAAGTAAATAGAATTTTGTTTTTAATTATATTATAAATTTTTTTTCTTTTTCTATTGTTTGGGTGTGAAAGTAAGGAAGAAGGATTTTCTTTTTAATAATGGTATAGATTCAGAATCTTTTTATATTTTCCTATTTAACTTATTATTATTAGTATTAATCATTGACTTTCGTTTCTTTTTCTATTTTTAGTGAATTAAGGATCCTTTTATATTTTTCTATTTTAATGTTAACTTTTAATTTTACTGATTATTATTAGTATTAATTATTCAGTGAATTTCATTTCATTTTCTATTTTTCATAAATTATGAATCTTTTTTTTTCAATTTTTTTTTTGTAGGATTGCTTTTACTGTTATTTTTATTATGACCCCTTTTTAAAAAAAAATTCTTTCATTTTCATTGAATTAAGAATCCTTTTTTATTTTCAATTTTACTGATTATTATTAGTATTAGTCAGTAAATTTCGTTTATTTTTCCATTTTTAGTGAAGTAAGGATCTTTTTTTTTCTTCATATTTTACTGCTAATTTTCTGACTGATTATTATTATTATTAATTAATTAGTGAATTCCATTTCCTTTTCTATTTCTCGTGAATTAAGAAACTTTTTTTATTATTCTTATTTTTGGTAGAATTTTCTTTTTTTACTGTTATCCTTATTATGACCCCTTTTTTTTCACACCCTTACGTTTCTTTTTTCCATTTTCATTGAATTAAGACTCATTTTTTATTTTCCTATTTTACCAATTATTATTAGTCATAATCAGTAAATTCCGTTTATATTTTCATTTTTAGTGAATTAAGCATCTTTTTTACTGATTATTGTTAGTTTTAATTAATTAGTGAATCCCGTTTCCTTTTCTATTTTTTGTGAATTAAGGATCTTTTTTTCTATTTTACTACTAACTTTTTTACTAATTATTATTAGTATTATTAATTGGTAATTTTTTTTTATTGTTTGGGCGGGTAAGTAAGAAATGGGGGTTTTGTTTTTAAGAATAATATAGAATTTTAGTGAGTTAAGGATCCTTTTTATAGAATTCTCTTTCAATATTTAAATACATTAGCATAGTAATTACACGAAAGAAGGAAAGAAAAATTATTAGAATAATAGTATTTTCACCCGTTCGATGCACAGAATGAATTTGTGGTAATATATTAAGAATATTTGGATCAATATATAATTATTTAAATTAGAACATCAAATATTATATAGTGCAATTGAACATATGGTTTGGATTATCTATGTGTTTTGATGTTATCATTGCTTAAATTTGAGCAAATGATTGCTCAAATTAATAGCTAATGTGTAGATGTACGCATGCGGTGCTGTAATTTTGGAAATTTTATTTATCATTGTTTAGTATTTTTTTTTTTTATAAATTAGTCAAATGTGCTCATTCTCAAGCAACTCAGTTATAGGAATGAATTACTATCTTAATTCATTTGTATGGAATATATATATTTTTTTGTCTAGATATATAGCAAATTTGTCATTTTAAAAAAATATCAACGATTGTATGTACAAATTATTGAAACATCTTTCGACATTGGTAGTAGCAACACAATCCTGTCCATCATCGTCTATAGCTAACACCTTCAGCCCATCATGATGGGTGACTCGAGTCAAAATATATAATGGTAGAATATTAGTCAATTAGGGATTTTTTTATATTTTAAGTTAGTTTGTAATATCATATTCATTTTCAGCCAATTATTCTTTTTTATTTTTAATCAATTAGTCAATTAGAATATCATATGCAATGATATTTTTACCTAATTTTCGTTCGAGTTTTAATTGATTATGTATAATATTATTATTGAAATATTTCCGTTGCATTTTTAATTTAACTTTATTATTGTTTAAAATATGCCTTTATTATCTATGATGTAGAATATTATTGTTGAAATATTTTCGTTAAATTTTAATTTCCATCAATTTTTAATTAAAATGCAATGATCTAACCATTTATTTTTTTCATATTAGTTAATTATAGATCATTTTTTATTTGCAGTCAACTATTAATATTCATTTCATTTTATATTTTCAGTTAATTAATAAAATCATATTCATTTTCAGCCAATTATTCTTTTTTATTTTCAGTCAATTGGTCAATTAGAATATCAGATGTAGTGATATTTTACCCAATTTTCGTTCCATTTTTAATTGATGATGTAGAATATTATTATTAAAATATTTTCGTTTCATTTTTAATTTTCATTGCATTTTTTAATTTAACTTTATTATTGATTAGAATATGCCTTTATTATTGATGATGTAGAATATTGTTATTTAAATATTTCCTTTTCATTTTTAATTTACGTTTACTTGATGATGTAAAATATTATTATTGAAATATTTCTGTTCCATTTTTAAAATTGTGAAAGATTTATGACATAATTATGGTTTGATGTACTATATTGTGTAATATTATTGTAAAAAATTAAAATGTAATAATTTGACCATTTCCCTTTTCCATTTTAGTCAATTATGGATCATTTTTTATTTTTAGTCAATTATAAATATTTATTCCTTTTTCAATTAACCTAATTTATGTTCCTTTTTTCATTTTAAATTTTCAGTCAATTATTAATATTAAGTTATTTTTTCAATTTACCTAATTTCCATTCCATTTTTAACGGATGATGTAGAATATTATTGTGAAATATTTATGTTCTTTTTTTCCATTCTTTTTTTAAAATTTTTCTTTACTATTTACTATTGTTTGGGTGGGAAATCAAGTAAATAGGATTTTGTTTTTAATTATAGTATAGATTGTCTCATTTACGAATTGGTTCAATAAATCATAAATATTACCAATTGTTTGGTCACAAAATAAGCTTTATCTAATTATATCTATATTAAATTATATATATATATATATATATATATATATATATATATATATATATATATATATATATATATATATTATTTAATAAATTAGAAATTATAAAAATAAAAAATGATTAAATTGTGTAAAGTATATCCGGGAATATTACGGATTATTTGCTTAAGAGGAATTACTTATTGAAAAAAATGTAGTGAATTATTTTATTAAAAGCAGCAAAAAATTGTGTATATAAATTAATAAATTAGTTGTATAAATTAAAAATGAAAAAACAGGAAATACATACTTAAAATTAGATTTCTAACTTATTTAATTTTCATAATTTCAGAATAAATTTGTAATTTTATATAGTAAGGTAAGAATAATTCTTATGCAATATACGATTTGACAACTCAATTAATATTAAGATTTCGTGCAATGAACATGTATATCATCTTATGTACTCATTTGAACGGTAATTTATTTTTATACAGTAATTATGCATAATAAATTAATATTATTCTAATTAATAACTAATAAAATTTATTATTAATTTGACCATTATAATTAGTCTGGATGATAAAAAAAACATATATGAATTGGTTCAATAAATCGTAAATATTATCAATTGTTTGGTTAGAAAATAATCATTATCAAATTAAAATTGATTAATTCGACAAATTATACTTAAGATAAATATTACAGATTATTTACTTATATAAAACTTTAATTGAATTATTATTTTATATTTTATAATAAGGAGTGAATATATATATATATATATATATATATATATATATATATATATATATATATATATATATATATATATATATATATATATATATATATACCATATTGGTTATTGGTTATATACCATATTATGGATTTACGTCCATATGAGAATATGAAAAGAATAAATGTACAACCTAATTAATACTACGTATTACATAATATCATACCTAATATTACTATACATAATACCATACGTAATTATTATTTTTAATACCATGCATACAATTACCACACATACTTGAATTGGTTATCAATATAGATTTCTTAAATTGGTTATAAATCATATTATGGTATTACGTCCATATGAAATAATATTAACATACATAAAATTACCATACATACTTGTTAATATTTAGATTTATTAAATTGGTTACAATTCATATTATGGTAAAATAATTCTTATGCAATATACGATTTGGAAACTCAATGAATATTAAGATTCCGTGCAATGAACATATATTCCATCATGTGTACTCATTTGACAAAAAATATGAAGGTTGGTTCAATAAATCGTAAATATTACTAATTGTTTGGTTAGAGAATAATCTTTATCAATAAAAATTAAAATAATTAAATCTCTATCATATTCATATGTTGTTGCTTTAGGCTTTTGTCAAGGAGCACTACTCATGATCCTCAACACATTGCCATGGCTCCAAATCCTTGTGTTACTTCTATTGGTGTTGGAAGGACTGTCACATCAGGAAAAAAAATATTAATAGTCCAAACTCATTCAATGATGTCCCCTCTCATGCAAATGACCTACAGATCTAGTTGCTCAGAGTCCACTAATAATCAGATGGTCAGTTTTTTTTTTTTTCTATCACTATGAATAGTGCATTATTTAATCTTGCCCAGAGTCCAATAATAAACACCTTTTAATGGGTTGAGCAAACTCGTCCAGATTAATGATGAAGAAGATGATATATATGATCAATATAATCATAGTTTATATAATATATGTAGATAGATTTTAAATTTCACCAATGGTATATATGATTTTCTATTCTTTATTAAAAAAAAAAAAAAGAGTAGAAAAAGGATACAGAGATTTACCAAATGTGTAGGTGTAGTGCAACAGCTCTTCTGGATACGCAGAGAATATGGGTCTTGTTCCCTCCTCTTCTTGAAGGTCCCTGTTCTCTACACCATTGCTATGCAGTTGCAGAGAATATTCCCTTAGGTTCTTCGTAACTTGGTACTGTTTGTATTGAAGAGAATGTGATGTATATATAGGTGTTTAGATATGATTAAGGGTAACATTTATGGTTTTTATTATATTACCAATTACCAATTACCATTTACCAATTAAAATTAGAGTTACAATTTTACATTTGCTTACCAAAAAATTATATATAGATACTTAATTTATATTTGAAGAATATATTTACCTAATTTACTTTATATACAGTAATAAGTATGTCTACACATAAATGAATAATATATAATATATAATTTCAATATTTTGATAATTAATTAAATTAGAAAATTAGGATATTATATAAATGTCGCTAAGTTTTGGGAAAAAATTTATATGGTTTTTATATTATTATTATTATTATTATTATTATTATTATTATTATTATTATTATTATTATTTTATTATGCTTACATTATTTCATAAGATTTTTATTATACTTGAACAATAATATTTTCAATTATATTATAGAATATAATACCATACATAATATTACCAATTATGTAATATAACAATTAATAGATTTTATTTAATTTCCATTTGACATTTACTTACCAAATAAACTTTACTACAAAAGTTTTGGGGGGAAAATTTGTTAGGAGGATTTTACTTTTATATATATATAGATTAGTGTTGTTATTAGAATTAATTAGAGTTCTTAGAATTAATTCTATTTTGGACCATGTGATATCTAAATGTGTGGATGGTATACATTGGTAAATGAGAAGAAAGTCAGCAACAAGGCACAAAAGGAAGCTTTCAAACAAAAGCATGTGGCTGAGATTTATTTGAATAAAAGGGAGCTAATATTAAGGATCAGAATGAGGTTTGAATATTAGCTATAAAAAGGAAGCTACACCAAAGAGGAAAGTTGCCAACTTTGAGATTAACAATTCAAGAGCTCACATCTGATTTACAAAGCTTCCCATTTTAATGTGTTTTATTATTTAATTCTTAAGAATATTTAATCTGTACTACATGATCAGTACGTGGTACTGCTGAAGCATCTGGTGAAGATTGTTCGGGTATTCGTGTGTCAATCCTGGATAGGTGTTAGAAAGAGTGGTAGTGGTAAAGGCTGGAGGCCATCTGTATTTACCTCTTGTAATACTCCTTTTGGTGAACATCTATAGTGGATTGGGCAGACGTGGGTTGCCCCGCAGACGTAGGAGAAGGATCTCCGAACTGCGTAACAATTCCTTTGTGTTTTTACATTCTTTTATGCTTTCTGCTTTCATTATTTACACTTGCTTAAACGAGTCTAATTAATTAACGAAACTGGTGCATAACTTAATTAACGAGTAAAAACACATTGCTTTTATTTTTCAAGTGTCACGGTGCACTTTCACAAATGATATTATTCTACATTTTGTACGAGAAGCATTGAACCCATATAATCCTTATACACACATTATTATTATTATTATTATTATTATTATTATTATTATTATTATTATTATTATTATTACCAGTGCGATGCATGGAATGGAATTGTTGTAATATATTAAGAATATTTAAATCGATATATAATTATTTTAAGAGTTAATTTCGCGAGAGGTCGCTTATCTTTCCTGACAATTCCAAATTTAATCATAGACTATAGTTATTAATTATTACGATTTATTATATGTTATAATTCTTACGTTAATATTCTTACTATTATTATTAACACTTAATTACTTTTAGATATTATTATTACCACTTATATTACTATTATTATATTATTATTATTAGTTTCTTTTCAAGTTCTGTTAGTATATAATGGCCGTGAGGCACAATAATAATATAACCATAATTAAATATTCTTGTATTGTGTTCCGTGAGTCACAACAATAATATAATAATAATTAAATATTCTTCAATTCTATATTCTTCTAGGATTTCTATTACCAACATTCATTATTCCCTAATTTACCATAATTAAATAATTTGACCAATTATAAAGATAGATTATTAAATAATGTAGGGGAAAATTTTTTAATTAAAATTTTAAAAAATCTATATCTATATCTATATCTATCTATATATTATATATTATATAAAAGTAAAATCCTCCATCCCAAATTTTCCCCCCAAAACATAGGGACATTTGTGTAATATTCAAATTTAATTAATTATAAAAATTATATATTATTCATATCCGCATATACATACTTATTACTCTATATATGTTTCCTAAATGTTCCGTGTCTTACTAATTAGTTAAGGAAATAATAACAACTAAATATGGTAGCAAATAATATTACCGTAATATTTATGGCTACTAAATATTAATAACATAAAATAAAACAAATAAGGATAATAACAAATAAATATGGTTAGAAAATAATATTACCCTAATATATGAGATCTAATAAAACCATAATAAGCCTATCAGTACCCAACTTTTGAGTTGTACCAACTTCAGACTATATATACATCATAAATATCGAATACAAACACTCGATATACAGTAGGGTACTTATACGTTATTGTCTTCTCTCCATCATGGGTCTATTCATACTGCAACGTGATTGCTCAACCTTCAAAACAAGAAGCGCAATCAAGGTCAGAGTTGTACGCACGTGGTTGGAAAGAAAATGGTCATCTAGAATCAAGAGTATAGAGGTTGTTTCCATGATGTAGAGGTACATGCATTTAACGTAACACTGTTTCATTCAGTTTTTAACATCCGAAATTAGTAAGTTGTTCTCTTTTCAGATTTCAGATTTGCATATATGAGATCTATGCGAAGTAAGTATATATTCAATCTATAGTTTTTTCTGTTAATTTTTTAATGTACAGTCTGAGTATCATTAAACTACTACACACTTATTTGTAGGGTTAATCAACCAAGGTGTATGTTTTGGGATGAATATGTAGCCAAAATTGAGCCATTCTTTCAATCAAACTTCACTGATCTTGTGGTTGTTTTGCTACAGTTTTGTACGGTTAAACATGGTGTTAATACTGAGTATAAGCCTTATTTTTAATGTTCGTACTACTATTTTTATGTACACAGACACATACTAACGGTTTTTATTTGATTTTAGATGGAGGGGTGAGACTTTGCAGCTCCTATGATGTCACCCAAGTGTTGTTCAATCAACACTCATTGAGTTTATCAATTTCAGAGAAAGGTTTCTCATTTTTAGTTTTAAGATCAATTTCAGAGGTTTTTTAATGTATTTATTATTATTTTTAATCTGCCAGTGTAGGTAATTATTATTATTTGGTTATTAATATAATTTTTTATTATTGTTGTAGTCTGCCATTAGAGATGACTCCTTTGAGGAAGATAGAGTCCAGGTCTAGGCTTTCATTTCCTATATATCCATTGGTAGTTCAAGTAGTGAGATTGTGGTGACTAAGCTGGAAGATGTTTACAGTAGGGAGGAGGTAATGAAAGCCTATTTTTGGAATTACAGTTTTTAGATATTGTTTTAATGGTAGTTTGTCCAAGTTGAATTCTTTATTAAATTTTCCTCCTATGCAATTATCTGAGTATTGGATAGCTGCAAGGATTTTAGGTGTTCAGAATGATTTTGATTGAAGTATCTGGAAGGAAATCACGCAAAAGTGCTGCTGCATGTGTGAAGAGGTGTCTCATGGATGAGTTCACGGAAATTGAAGTTCCTAAGAG
Source organism: Ipomoea nil (assembly GCF_001879475.1). Lineage (NCBI taxonomy): Eukaryota > Viridiplantae > Streptophyta > Magnoliopsida > Solanales > Convolvulaceae > Ipomoea > Ipomoea nil. The sequence goes on from NW_017616650.1 coordinate 205,564, forward strand.
ACTAAGAGATGATGTGATAAAGAAGGAGAAGTTTTAATTCAGCTGTTTTTGGGGATATGTTATATGGTTTTTATCTAAGAAGTTTAAGTTGTTTTTTTTTTTTTTTGAATGCAAGTTTAAGTTGTTTGATGTAATTGTTTTTCAGAATCTCATGTTTTTTTGCCTGCATATTTTACTGTGTTTTGCTATGACGAATTATATCTTGAAATCCTTATTAATGTTTTACTGTTTATATTATTCCTTATTCCTTATTTATTTTTGAAAGCAGTGATGAATGCCACATTTAATTTTTATCTATGTTGTGGCTGTTTTAAAAATAATGGAGGCATGTTTTATATATGTTTTTCATATTTGTGCCTAACAGAGTAACATTATCAACTAAGCATATTGAATAGAGCAAAAAAAACTTTAAAACATACCCTGGTAATACTGTTTTAAGGCTGCAATTTTTTGCACATGGAGTGATTAAAACATAATGAACTTGGCTTGCCTGTAAAAAACAAATAAATGTTGGTCAGATTTGATTTGTAATTGAAATCATCTAATGCCAAATACAATATAACGAAAAATATATACAAAGACACTAGAAGTGCATTTCTGTTTTACTGAGTATTTCAGATTTTCAATATGATTATTTATTTCCAACTTATTAGATTTGATTGATAAACTCATTACCTTAACATTTCTTTAGTTAGTGAATTAAGATAATCTGAATACATGATGGAGAAATCTAATTAGCTAGGCTTAGTTTGGTTTAGTTGAGCAGAGCATTGGTTGTATTCACAGGCTTTAACTTCAATAAATGAAAGATAAAAATCCTAAGAAATTAATTTCAACATGCTACAGAAGTGGGTGAAGATTGAAATTTCAAGATGTAATGCCACTGGGTTTAATATGTTATTGCATATCATGTGTTGGGGCTTTTTAAAACTGTTATGGCCTTAATGCTTGAATTCTTTTTCATCTTTATCATTTGGTGAGGGGAGATAAGATTGCTTAATTTTGCTTATAATCTTCTATATCTGTGGCGTAATTATCTATAATTTTATTTAGATTTTATCCTAATTTGTACTGATATTATTCAAAAATTAATTCTAAATTTTGTATTTTATGTAGATTACCTATTCTGTTTTGAAAAATAAAAAATAAAAATTACATAGCCAAATACATACATAAGTTATATTTAGCTAAGAATCTATTTTTATAAGATTCCTAATTTTTACTGATATTTATATCTATATCTATATAAAAGTAAAATCCTTCAAACCAATTTCGACCCCCCCTCCCCCCCCCCCCCCCCCAAAAAAAAAAAAATCAATTTAAACGTGTTACCATACATATTACGTATTCGTTTTTGGTAATTAATTAATTAGTTTATAAAATTTATTCTGTGTGTATAAAATGGAATATTCCTAACATATTTCATACATATTCCGCGCAAGAGATATAGAAAATTATGTATTATTATAATAATTAAATTAAATATGCTAATTATCCTTTCAAAAAAAATGCTAATTACCGTGTACAAATTATTAATTTTCAATCCATTCAATAAACAAGGTGGTGGCAAATTATTGTGTTATGCACAAATTTTAAATCCATACAAAGTTCACAAATTTATTAACACACGTCTATAATATTATGAATAAAAAAAATATTTTACATATGGCCGAATATATACACGCCGTTACTAATTTGCAATTTACCGGGTAATTAATGAACAATTTTCCATTGTCATATGCAATATCACAGTATACATTGATTGAATATTTATACACATTCTTACTAATTTTCCATACAAAGTTCACAAAATTTTAGGAAAATGGGAAGCAACAATATCATCTGTAATGAGATTCGTGTAATGATTTCAATATTACAGTTTTCAATGGGTGTTGCTATTTGCACCACCCATTGACTAAAATGAGGTATAAAGCACTTTGAAAATGTAAAAAGGTAGTAAATATGGGTGGTGCAAATAGCCTAATGGGTGGTCAAAATACTATTTGCACCACCCTATTAAATTTACATTTATGACATCAAAATTTAATTATTAAAAAAAAAAAAAAAACAAAAACGGAGCAGCCATCGCCTTCTCCGGTGAGAAGGCAGTCCGTCGCCTTCTCACCGGAGAAGGCGATGGCTGCTCCTTTTTTTTTTTTTTTTTTTTTCTGCCTCCTTGCCTTCCTGGTCCATTTTTTTTGTTTTTCGATATATGTTTATTTTAAATTTATGATTTCAATAGATAGTTTTTTGAACTTTATAATTTTAATACATATATTTTGTAAATTTACAATTTCAATTCATATTTTTTAGTTAATATTGTTGTTTGTGAAATGAAACTACGTGTAGAATGAATGGCAAGGAATCCAAAAGACTTAAATGGCTCTATATATATGTGGTGTGTGTGTGTGATGTACATGTCATACAATCAAAATCAAAATCAAAATTCGTGTGTGTGTGATGGACGGTTGGATAGATAATTTGTTTAGCTACAACGATCAAAATCAAAGCCAATTTCTTAGTTACAATGGTCCAAATCAAAATCAACAACATTACGAGGTATTTTAATTTTTTTTTTATTTGAATTGTTACTGAAATGTTACAATTGAACTTATGTATATTTGTTCATTGCTTTTATATATTATTTAAAAATTTAAGTTCATTGCTTTCATATATTATTTAGAAATTTAAGTTCATTGCTTTCATATATGTTCATTAATTTCATATATATATATATATATATATATATATATATATATATATATATATATATATATATATATATATATATATATATATAGATATAGATATATATGTGTGTGTGTGTGTGTGAACTTAGTAAATTGAATATTACGTATTATTTATATATTCATTGCTTTTATATATTATTTAGAAATTTAGATATGTATATTTATTTTTGATTAGAAATTCATTGCTTTAATATATCAATATTGAATATATTATTTTGTCTTTATATATTAAGAGTTGTTATTTGTTTGTTTGTTTAGGACGAAAATGCAATCGAAATTTATGATGACAATAGAACTAAAGATGATGATCAAGTGAACCTAAATCTCGAGGTTGCATGCGAATTGTCTACAGAAACGGTAAACAAAATTCATACGCATACTTATTATTATTGTAAGCATGTAATTATTATTATTATTATTATTATTATTATTATTATTATTATTAATTAGTACGTATACTTAATTTCTGTTTTTGTTTTTGTTTTGTTTTTTTTTAATTTGTTGGTATACATGCATGTAATTATTATTATGATTATTAATTAGTACGTATACTTAATTTCTGTTTTTGTTTTTGTTTGTTTGTATTTTTTTTAATTTGTTGGTATACATGCATGTAGTCATTCACGCCTTAATACTCAACTTAACATTTTATAATCTTATACCCACTTTTTATGATTATAATTAATTAATTAGGTATTTTTATTATTGATACAAATAATTTTTTTATTAGGCATTCATGTCTCGCGAAGATTTAATTGAATGGGTTCAAAGTAGAGGTCGGGATCTCGGATATGTTATTGTGATTAAAAGATCCCGGAATAAAAGTCCTACAGTTATATTTCAGTGTGACCGTGGTGGTACTTACGTGCCAAAAAAAATCTCATCTAAAAACACGGGTACAAGAAAAATTGATTGTCCATTCCAATTGGAGGGGAAATACATACGTGTTGATGGTTGCTGGAGGGTTAGGGTAATATGTGGAGTACATAATCATGATCCTGCATTGCACCTTGAAGGTCACCCGTATGCAAGGCGATTATCAGGAAATGAAGTCGAATTGGTGGAAAATTTGTCAGCGATGCATGTGAAACCACGAGATATTTTAACGTCGGTGAAGATGCAAAATCCGGATAATGTTTCCATCACAAAAACCATATACAATGCACGCCAAAAATTCCGGATGATGGATAATGCAGGTAAAACTCAAATGCAAGTTGTTATGTCTTTTTTACATAACAATGGTTATGTGCATGAGAGTCGAACTAATAATGCAACAGATGAGTTAGAAGATTTATTCTTCGTTCATCCTAAATCTATGGAGAAGTGGCGTGCATTTACACATGTCCTGTTGATAGATGCAACCTATAAGACAAATAGGTACTCGATGCCTCTCGTCGAAATGGTTGGTGTAACTTCGACCAACATGACATTTTGCATAGCGTTCGCCTTGCATGAAGGCGAAGGCGAAGGCGAACGCTATGCAAAATGTCATGTTGGTCGAAGTTACACCAACCATTTCGACGAGAGGCATCGAGTACCTATTTGTCTTATAGGTTGCATCTATCAACAGGACATGTGTAAATGCACGCCACTTCTCCATAGATTTAGGATGAACGAAGAATAAATCTTCTAACTCATCTGTTGCATTATTAGTTCGACTCTCATGCACATAACCATTGTTATGTAAAAAAGACATAACAACTTGCATTTGAGTTTTACCTGCATTATCCATCATCCGGAATTTTTGGCGTGCATTGTATATGGTTTTTGTGATGGAAACATTATCCGGATTTTGCATCTTCACCGACGTTAAAATATCTCGTGGTTTCACATGCATCGCTGACAAATTTTCCACCAATTCGACTTCATTTCCTGATAATCGCCTTGCATACGGGTGACCTTCAAGGTGCAATGCAGGATCATGATTATGTACTCCACATATTACCCTAACCCTCCAGCAACCATCAACACGTATGTATTTCCCCTCCAATTGGAATGGACAATCAATTTTTCTTGTACCCGTGTTTTTAGATGAGATTTTTTTTGGCACGTAAGTACCACCACGGTCACACTGAAATATAACTGTAGGACTTTTATTCCGGGATCTTTTAATCACAATAACATATCCGAGATCCCGACCTCTACTTTGAACCCATTCAATTAAATCTTCGCGAGACATGAATGCCTAATAAAAAAATTATTTGTATCAATAATAAAAATACCTAATTAATTAATTATAATCATAAAAAGTGGGTATAAGATTATAAAATGTTAAGTTGAGTATTAAGGCGTGAATGACTACATGCATGTATACCAACAAATTAAAAAAAATACAAACAAACAAAAACAAAAACAGAAATTAAGTATACGTACTAATTAATAATCATAATAATAATTACATGCATGTATACCAACAAATTAAAAAAAAAAACAAAACAAAAACAAAAACAGAAATTAAGTATACGTACTAATTAATAATAATAATAATAATAATAATAATAATAATAATAATTACATGCTTACAATAATAATAAGTATGCGTATGAATTTTGTTTACCGTTTCTGTAGACAATTCGCATGCAACCTCGAGATTTAGGTTCACTTGATCATCATCTTTAGTTCTATTGTCATCATAAATTTCGATTGCATTTTCGTCCTAAACAAACAAACAAATAACAACTCTTAATATATAAAGACAAAATAATATATTCAATATTGATATATTAAAGCAATGAATTTCTAATCAAAAATAAATATACATATCTAAATTTCTAAATAATATATAAAAGCAATGAATATATAAATAATACGTAATATTCAATTTACTAAGTTCACACACACACACACACACACACACACACACACATATATATATATATATATATATATATATATATATATATATATATATATATATATATATGAAATTAATGAACATATATGAAAGCAATGAACTTAAATTTCTAAATAATATATGAAAGCAATGAACTTAAATTTTTAAATAATATATAAAAGCAATGAACAAATATACATAAGTTCAATTGTAACATTTCAGTAACAATTCAAATAAAAAAAAAATTAAAATACCTCGTAATGTTGTTGATTTTGATTTGGACCATTGTAACTAAGAAATTGGCTTTGATTTTGATCGTTGTAGCTAAACAAATTATCTATCCAACCGTCCATCACACACACACGAATTTTGATTTTGATTTTGATTGTATGACATGTACATCACACACACACACCACATATATATAGAGCCATTTAAGTCTTTTGGATTCCTTGCCATTCATTCTACACGTAGTTTCATTTCACAAACAACAATATTAACTAAAAAATATGAATTGAAATTGTAAATTTACAAAATATATGTATTAAAATTATAAAGTTCAAAAAACTATCTATTGAAATCATAAATTTAAAATAAACATATATCGAAAAACAAAAAAAATGGACCAGGAAGGCAAGGAGGCAGAAAAAAAAAAAAAAAAAAAAAGGAGCAGCCATCGCCTTCTCCGGTGAGAAGGCGACGGACTGCCTTCTCACCGGAGAAGGCGATGGCTGCTCCGTTTTTGTTTTTTTTTTTTTAATAATTAAATTTTGATGTCATAAATGTAAATTTAATAGGGTGGTGCAAATAGCATTTTAACCACCCATTAGGCTATTTGCACCACCCATATTTACTACCTTTTTACATTTTCAAAGTGCTTTATACCTCATTTTAGTCAATGGGTGGTGCAAATAGCAACACCCTTATCAAATTCATAAAGTAACAACTAAATTCATATAGTAACTAACAAACATTATCTCCTGGTCAAAAAAATTTGTATAAATGCATATCTCTGGGTCAGAATATTACCGTGTAATAATTTTAATTAAGGTAATTAATTAATTAATTAATTTATAATATATATTATTAAATATGGTAATTACCAAATTCATACTATAACAACCAAATTCATACAGTAATTCACAAGCTTTATCTCTTGGTCAAAAAAGATTTATATAAGCAGCGTTAAGGGTTTATGTGGTTCGTTGGGCAAAACAACAATCAAGCAAAAGCTAAATCAAATTGAGGCGTGAAGACGTTGTAGATAGAAACCATTTCTCATCCTACTTTGCCTTTTTCTAAAGAGAGTGGGAATGTGAGGGTGAGGAAAGAGAAAAATGAAATGGAGAGATTTTTTTTTTTTTTTTTTTTTAACCAGAAGTTTCTATGTTTCCTTATACAAATTTATAATTGTAAATTTATATTAATAAATGATTATTGTAAATTTATATTAATACAATGTAATAGAATCAGTAGAATTAAAAAAATAATTTTTAAGACAAGTATAATTTATTTTATATTGTGGATACATTACTTTTAATAATTTTGATTTAATAATATTATACCTTAATTATAAAAGTTCTACCTAATAATTTTAGTATTAAATGTCATACAATAATTACCATTAATAATGTTTAATAATTGTCAAATTCTATTAGGCAATAAAAATTACTATTATTAAATCTTTTGTAATATGAACACATTATTTTTAATTATTTCGATTTAATAATATTATATCTTATGTATAAAAATTTAAAATAATACTTTTTAGTACTATTGAAAATTGATTGACTAACAATTATCTAAATTATACTTACCTTAATAATTAATTATTTAGATTATTGTCTAATAATTATATATTCTTACCTTTTTCGGTGTAATTATTATGGTAATTTATACACATATATATTTTTATACTTAATTTATAATATTATTCGCATGAAATAAATTATACTTACCTTAATATATAATTAATTTTTAATATAATTTCATTATTTTTATTAAAGGTAATTATTCTGATAATTTTTCTTTCATTCTTTTGTGTGATTATTATGGTAATGTATTTAAATTTTGGAAGAGATTAGTACAAATATTATAATTAATATAATTAATGAAAGAGTTAATTCCATTTTTGGTCCTAGACTTATTAGGGTGTTGACAATTTTCATCCTCCATAATTAAAATTGCCATTTAGTAGCCACCGTTATTCAACGGTGGACACTTTTGCTCCTCTGTGAACTTCTCCGTCTCTTGGCCGTCTATGAGAAGGGCAAACAGGTCTTTTAATTGGTCTTCTTCTCTAAGCGTATTAGTCAACTGATTAGTACTTGTAGTCCACAACGTTGACGAACAGAACCAGCTCAGAAGTGCGAAGACCACAGTAACCCTAATCTTCTCGAAGGCGAATGCGAAGGCGAGGACGTAGGGAGCAAGCACAATGGAAGGTGTCAGACGAGGCAACAACAATACCCCCGGTAATTTTGGATTTTTATGCGTTGTATGTATACGTATGCGAATAATAGCGAAACCCTAGGTGAATTTGAGTGTTGTGTGTATGTAGCGAACATAATAGTTGCAAAATCGTATGTGTTTTGTTAATGTGTGGTAAAATATGAAATAGGTTGATTTGTTATGCTTGTTGGTGGTATATATAGTGTGAGTTGTGGGAGTTGTGGGTATATAATGAACTGATAAAGTGCAATTTCCTTAGCTTTGCTTTAAATATTCTGTACATGTCAGCGGTTGTTTGTTGTTTGATATACATATGCTTTGAATGGTGTGGTTGGTGTTTCACTTTAAATGTGCAGTACATCTCCATTTATTTTTGTATTCAAAGCGGGACCATATGGGGCAGTAGCTTTTTTTTTTTCTTTGAAAGGGGACCACAATTTGCTTTGTCTGTTTCTCTGTTTTGTTGCTTTGTTGACTTATAATTAGTAAACTGTTTTAATTGCTGTGTTGCTTTGTTGCTTTGTTGCTGTGTTGTCTGTTAAATTGCTACATAGATGGAGGAAGTAACACAGCTAAATTCAATCTGAAGTTAAGACATGGTGGTCGTCTTAAGACACATGGAATTAGGGATGTCAATTTAGCCCGAACCCGATGGGCCAACCCGAAAAAAACCGAAACCGACAGGGCTATGGCCCGAATGGGCTAGCCCGATAAAATACATTAGCCCGACAAGCCCGAAACCGATTAGCCCGATGCCCGATAGGGCTAGCCCGAAATTAAAAGGGCTAGCCCGACAACCCGAACTATTGAAAACTATTCTTTATTATAGAAGTGATGTGAAACCTAACATATATGGAATAATTATTATACTTTAAAATAAATAAATAAATATATATATATATATATATATATATATATATATATATATATATATATATATATAAAATTTAAATGAAAACTTAAATTTTTAGTTTTATAAAATTTAAATCAACTTTAATCTAATATTTTGACTAAAAATTGATGAGGACGGAATTTTTCGTCCCCGCTAAATTTTCCGCGGGAACGTAGATAGGGACTATTTTTAATTTTTCGTTGAGGACGGAGATGGGGAGTATACTTCTCGCCCCGCCCCATTCCGTCCCGCCCCGCCCCGTTGTCATCCCTACTCTAAATATGGGTACTCACTTTCAGTTTCTAATTTTAGTTCAAATGGTTCAACCCGCCCGATTAGCCCGACAACCCGAAGTTTAGGGTTAGGGCCAAACCGAACCCGAGAATAAAATATTAATAAACCGATTAGCCCGACAACCCGACAGGGCTAGCCCGAAACCGAGTGGGCTGGCCCGATTGACATCCCTACATGGAATTGGATATATTGGAGGGGTTGTTAACAGTTTTCATTTAGACATTGATTTGTGGGGCATGATGACTCTTAGGGATACAGTTGAGGAGTTGGGGTACAATATGTTAGACACCTTTAAACATTTCACCCCTACTGGTAGTGACACCCTATTTGAAATAAGTAATGATAGCGATTGTTGGGCTATTTGTGATGTTGGAATGTTTCCTAAAGAGATTGAGGTTTGGGTAGTAGGTGGTGTAGAAGGTGATGATGAAGCACCATCAGTAGAAAGTGAGGGTGATGAAGAATCTGGGGATTTTTTAGATGACTTTGAGAACAGTGCTGATGAAGTGGGAAATGATGACCAAGAGTTTGAGGTCAATGTTGACAACAATGTGGAGTTTGATGGGGTAAGAGAAAGTGGACAACCAGTAGCTAGGGTAAGAGAAAGTGAACAACCTGTTGGTGGGGACAGTACTAGGGTTGTAGACAATGATCATGGTCTACAATTGTCTGATGAAGACAGTGGTAAGGACAGTGATGAAGAAGGCAAAATGAAATGGCCAGAATTTAGGTCTACCACTCAAATGCGTACCCCAAAATTCTGTGTTGGTTTAACATTTGCATCAAAGGTAGAATTCAAAGATGCAGTCCACAATTATGGTTTCAACAATGGTAAGGAATTGAAGTTTATTAGGAATGACAAAGTGAGGGTCTATGTTAGATGTAAACAAGTTGGCTGCCCTTTCAGAATTAATCTTTGGAAAGTTAAAAATGCCTTGTCATGGAGAATTGCCAGTTATAATGAATTGCATGATGGCTGTGGTTGGGTTTATGAGAACACCATGGTTAAATCAACTAGGATTGCAACGAGATGGATGAAAGAGATTGGTGGCAACAGCAACTGGACCACTGCAGAATTTAGAGAGAGGGTTAAAGCAGATGAGGGGTTTGATTTGTCCACCAAGCAAGCCTATAGAGCTATGAGAAAGGCAAAGGAAGTCATTGAAGGTGAAGCTATTGAATTTTTCAACAAAATATGGAGCTACAAGTTGGAGATTGAAAAAACAAATCCTAACACCACATGCAAGGTAAAGGTAAGTGACTTACTATATGATGGAAAACCTAGGTTTCTAAGGATGTATTTCTGCTGGGAGGCTCCAAAGGAGGGATATAAGAATTGTAGGAAGCTAATTGGAGTTGATGGTTGTCATCTAAAAACAAAATTTGGAGGTCAATTATTAACAGCTATTGGGATTGATGGGAACGACAGTATCTTCCCACTGGCTTATGCCATTGTTGAAGGAGAAACCAAGGATTCATGGATCTGGTTCTTGAATTTCATTACAACAGACCTAGAAATCACTCGAGAAGCAGAACACCAACTTACATTTATCTCAGGTATAAACATTTATCTCATACCAGTGTATGTTTTCTGTTTTCTGTTTACATTTATCAAAGGAAGCTAATTGTAATATGTTTTCTGTTTTTAAATTGGTTGCAGACAAACAGAAAGGGCTTCATTAATAATAAGTCTAGGACCAAAAATGGAATTAACTATTAATGAAATTATTATGGTAATTGCCACAATATTTGGTAATTATAATTAATATAATTACTGAAATTGAGAAATATAAGATTTCTTCCATAGAAATATTTGTGGCAATTTCATTAAATTACAATTAATAAAATATGAAATATATTTAAAGAAATGAAATTATTAAATTAAAAAAAAAACATGAACATTTCTAATCATACATACACTTATGCACTATAATAATCATGCAAAATTTAAATGCTACTTTTTAAATTTTTAAATGTATTTTTTAATTATAAATCTATCAATATAATTTATAATTAATGAAATTAAATTATAGAACTTTCCTATATACATATTAATAAATATTATGTATATATACAATGAATTATACAATCATATAAGAAAGTGCATCGGATTATAGTTTAAATTTATTCATACAAAATTTAGAATTTATATTTTTTTTATAAAACTAATCAAATGTTAATGTTAATGTTAATAATAATAATAAGAATTATAAAATCAGAATTATAAATTAAGTATTAGGGTACTAATTAATCTATATTATATTATTATTATTATTATTATTATTATTATTATTATTATTATTATTATTATTATTATTATTATTATTATTATTATTATATAAAAACAAAATCATCCCTTTTCAAAAAAAAAAAAAAAAATCATCCTATTTCATTTCCCCGCCCAAATTTTTGTAGTAAAACTTATTTGGTAAGTAAATGTCAAATGAAAATTAAATAAAATCTATTAGTTGGTAATATTGCATAATTGGTAATATTATATATGGTATTATATTCTATAATATAATTGATAATATTATTATTCAAGTATAATAAAAATTCTATGTAATAATGTAATAATAATAAAATAAAAATTAAATTAAAATAATAACAATAACAAAATAATAATAATAATAACAACAAATGTAATAATTCAAACAAAACTATATACAAAATAAAATTAAAATTAAAAAAAAAAAAAAAAAAAAAAAAAAAAAAAAAAAAAAAAAAAAGGAAGAAGACATAAGGGGGGCATTTACAAACTCCTCTACAAGCTCTTAAACTCCTCTATATAAGAGGGGCATTTACAAACATATAATTGTTTGTCCATCAATGTGGGCAAGTATTGAGAAGTCCAAAGAATTTTATTTTTTTATTTTTTTATTTTTTATTTTAGTACTATTGACCTGACAAATTATGCTCTGGATTTGTGTCCACCTTCAAGGTAGACACGGTTCAAAAATTGTTCATAATTATTACTCCGTAATATATAGTTCAAAAATTATGAACATATAGTTCTATAATTATGAACATAATGTTATGAACATAATTATGAACATATAGTTATGTAATTATGAATATAGAGATTCAATAATTGTGAATATGAAGTTAAAAAAATTATGCATAAATATCTTTATAATTATGAACATATAGTTCAGTAACTATGAACATAGAGTTCTGTAATTATGAATATAGAGTCCAATACTTATGAATATGAAGTTAAAAAATTATGAATATATAGCTTTATAATAATGAACATATAGTTTAGTAATTATAAACATAGAACTGTGTCCACCTTGCAAGGTGGACACGGTTCCACAGCATAACTATTCGATTGACCCTGTTATATGTAAACTTTGTCAACCTATTGAAGCCCAACGTGTCAAAAGGCTCTTATTTAAAAAACCTTATCTTAATGGCTTCTTATTTTAGTTTTTTTTTTTTAAATTTATTAGGGGGTTTGAGAAAGATTAACCCAAAATGTATATGAGTTGTTTTAGTTTTTAGCAGTTTGGAGCAAATTGCTAAGTTATTAAATAATATTTTTGGGGTTTTGATTAAATATAAAATGTTAAACAGACGAATTTGTTAAAATTTTGACGAATTTGCCAAATAATCAAATTACAATAACAACAACAACAACAATAATAAACCTTATCTTAGTGACTTCTTATTTTAGTTTTTTTTTTTATAAATTTATTAGGGGATTTGGGAAAGATTAACCCAAAATGTAGATGTATTTGTTTAGTTTTTAGCAGTTTGGAGCAAATTGCTAAGTTATTAAATAATATTTTTGGTGTTTTGATTAAATATAAAATGTTAAACATGCGAATTTGTTAAAATTTTGTCTAATTTGCCAAATAATCAAATTACAACAACAACAACAACAACAACAATAATAATAATAATAATCCAAATAATACTATATACAAAATAAAATTAAAATTAACAACAATAAAAAAAAACAAAAAAAAAAACAAAAAAAAAAACAAAAAAACAAAAAAAAACAAAGGGGAGCCACGGGCTCCCTTTGTAAATGATATGGGATTATTTTGATCCCACATTGAAAATGTTTGAAAAGATGAGCTCTTGAGCTCTTCTATATAAGAGGTACAAACATAATTATTTGCTCATCAATGTTGCAAGTATTGAGAAGTTAAAATGTTCTTATTTAAGAAACCTTAGCTTTATTTTCTTATTTTAGTTTTTATTTATTTATTTATTATTTATTATTAGTGGGTTGGGAAAGATTAACGCAAAATGTATGTGTTGTTTGAGTTTTTAGCAGTTTAGAGCAAATTACTAAGTTATTAAATAATATTTTTAGTTTTTTGATTAAAGATAAATTGTTAAAATGGTTAATTTGTTAAAATTTTGGTGAATTTCTCAATCTCAATTTTTTTTAAATTGTCAATAATCAAATAATAATAATAATAATAATAATAATAATAATAATAATAATAATAATAATAATAATAATAATAATAATAATAATAATAATAATAATTTGTTAAAATTTTGGTGAATTTCTCAATCTCAATTTTTTTTAAATCGTCAATATTCAAATAATAATAATAATAATAATAATAATAATAATAATAATAATAATAATAATAATAATAATAATAATAATAATAATAATAATAATAATAATAATAATAATAATCCAAACAAAATGATATACAAAATAAAATTAAAATTAGAAAAAATAAGAAGAATGATGTGAAATCATTTTAATCTCACATTGAAAATGTTTGGAAAGAGGAACATAATTTCTTGCCCATCAATGTGGGCGAGTAGTGAGAAGTCCAAAGTTTTTTTTCCCTTTTTGTTTAGAAGTAAAGGAAAATTAAAAATAGAAAGAAAATATTTTAATAATAATATTTTACATCATCAAGTAGTAAAGTCATATTTTAAAAATAGTAAATGTAAATTAAAAATAGAACGAAAATATTTCATTAATAATATTCTACATCATCAAATTAAAATGTAACGAAAATTATGTAAAAATATCAATACATCTATATTCTAATTGACTGAAAAAATAATAATTGACTGAAAATGAATCTAATATTACTAATTGGTTGAAAATATAAAAGGAAATGAATATTAATAATTGAATGCAAATAAAAAATGCTCCATAATTGACTAAAAAAAATGGTCAGATTATTGCATTTTAATTAAAAATGGAATGAAAATTAAAAATTGGAGAAAAATATTTCAATAATAATATTCTATATTATCAATAGTAAATGCACATTTTAAACAATAGTAAAGGTAAATTAAAAATGAAACGGAAATATTGCAATAATAATATCTACATCATCAATTAAAAATGGAACAGAAATTAGGTAAAAATATCACTACATTTGATATTTTAATTGATTAATTGACTGAAAATAAAAAAGAATAATTGGCTGAAAATGAATTCGATATCACTAATTGACTAAAAATATAAAATGATAACTAATTGAGTAATATTCTACCATTATATATTTTAATCCAAGTAATTCGTCTTGATGGATTGAAGGTGTTAGCTCTAGACGAAGATGAACAAGATTGTGTTGTTACTACCAATGTTGTCTACAAAGAGGTTTCAATAATGTGTAAATATAATCGGTGATATTAAATTTTTTTTTTAAATGAAAAAATTGTTATATATCTAGACAAAAAAATATATCTTCCATACAAATGAATAAGGATACCAATTCATTTCTATAACTGAGTTGTTAGAGAACGAGCACATTTGCCTAATTTATGAAAATTCTAAATAATGATAAATAAAATCTTCAAAGTTATAGCACCGTATGCGTACATCTAGACATTAGATATTAATTTGAGCAATTATTTTCACAAATTCAAGCAATAATAACATCAAAATATATAAACGATCCAAACCATATCTTTAATTGCACTATATAATATTTGATGTTCTAATTTAAATAACTATATATCAATTCATATATTCTTAATATATTACAACAAATTCATTCCGTGCATCGCACGGGTGCAAATACTAGTTCATTAATAAAACATAAGGTTCTCATAGTTTTTTCTTAGAAACTATTTAATAAAGCATTTTTTTTAGAAATTGGTGGGCCAAACTGCCTACGGCCGTTTGCGGTGGATAGATCTCGAAAAAATACGCAATTTCAGAAAAATATTTGTCCAAAACGGACAACCGAGTCAAAAGTTATGCCTTGCCGAACTTTTGACACTTTACAACTTAAAAAATAAATAAAAATTAATCGTCGGTTCAGCGTGCGAGGCAGCCGCGGAGGAGGCCGATTCCGGCCTTCCTCGCCGCAGCCAGCGGCGTGATTTTTGCATCACTGATATATAGTATAGATATAGATTAGAATAAGAATATATAGTATTATACAATTTTATAATATTAGATATTGTAGAAATCAATATATTTTATTAGGAAGAGAGATTTTTTAGGAATTGGGCAGGAAGTTAAAAGTTCAGGATTTTGTTTTTATATATAGTATAGATATAGATTACAATAGGAATTGTATTACACTGTTTTATAATCTATATCTATATCTATATAAAAGTAAAATCCTCCTATTTCATTTTCCTGCCCAAACTTTTGTAGTCAAATTAATTAAATATTTTATATTTATTGGTCAAATACTTAATAAAGCTTATTTAGTAAGAAAATGAAAAATGGAAATTTAGTAATATCAATATTATGAATTAATTAGGAATATTAATATAATGAATTGATTAGGAATATTAATATAATGAATTGATTAGAAATATCAATATAATGAATTGATTAGGGGAATACCTTAAATAAATAAATACACTTTCTTTTTGAAAATTTTTACAAATTTATAATTCTCATATTTTTCACC
The DNA here is from genome assembly GCF_001879475.1 of Ipomoea nil. Classification (NCBI taxonomy): domain Eukaryota; kingdom Viridiplantae; phylum Streptophyta; class Magnoliopsida; order Solanales; family Convolvulaceae; genus Ipomoea; species Ipomoea nil. Next base: position 221,644 of record NW_017616650.1, read on the forward strand.
TATAAATACAATGAGTTGATGAGTACAAAAATTATAAGTCTTCATTTTATATTGCATCCCTTTTTTCCCACTAGGTCTTCAGTCTTGATCATTCAGTTCAGCCGCGTTTCGAAATTAACGGTAGGTTTAGCATCCAAGTAGTTTGATTGGATTAGATACAATATGTTTTTCATGGTTGTGTTGTCCAAATTTAATACTTTTTCAGCAAAAAGTTATTCATATCATATGCCTAGATTATGATTTATTCTGAATATTTCTACGGTTACTCCAAGTCCATTTCATATATTGATTTTTTGCTTCTATTGAAGTTTTATTATCATTGATGAAAGCAGTCTCATGTGAATCTCGCTTTGAGTGGTGCCTACTCTTGCCCATTTAAAGGGATGCTGAGTGCTGACTCCTCTAATATCTCTCTTCATTTTTTTGCTATACTGTCATTAGTCAAGAATTTAAAGTGGCACACAATAAAATGTGTGACTCATGTGTGATTTGGAATGGGGAGTGGTTAAGTGTTTCTGTTGTAATATACACGACAAGATATAGTAGTAATCGCCTTTAATACATCAATTGACTATTATTATATTCTTCTTAGTTCTTTGTGTTGAATATTGAAGTAATCGGGCTTCTGAAGTTCTGATTTGTTAAGTTGTTTTATTCTCATGGTGCCGGTTTTGACAGTTATGAAGTCCGTGCTCAATTCCTCATTGTATAGGTCAAAAGTGTATTTATTTTTTGGCGTAATTATGGGATCCCCATAATTACTCCGTACTAATAATAATAATAATGATAATAATAATAATAATAATAATAATAATAATAATAATAATAATAATAATAATAATAATAATAATAATAATAATAAGTAATATTATTGATCAAATATAATCTTAAAAATAAAAATAATTTTAATTGGTAATCTATATTCTATATTAATCTATATTTATATTCTATATTAATTAATAAACACAAATCCTCCTTTACAAATTCCTGCCTAAACAATTAATAATAATATGAAAAAAATGAAAAAGAATGGAAGGAAGCCGTACGCCCAAACAATTAATAATAATATTGGGAAGAAAATTAATAATAATATGAAAATATGAAAAATAATGGAAGGAAATATTAGCAATGTGAATGTTTTCTACACTCTGAAAAATGAAAAAGAATCAATAAACAGTATAAGAAAAATAATCATGATATTTTACTACTAATCTTTTACGGAAGATTTTGCGTAAAAAATAGAATAGAATTGGTTATTAATAATTTAGCCTTATTTTACTATTAATCTTTAAGAAAAATTCTGCGTAAAAAAATGTAATAGAATTGGTTATTAATAATTTAGCTTTATTTTACTATATTAATCTTTAAGAAAAATTCTGTGTAAAAAATGTAATAGAATCAGTTATTAATAATTTAGCTTTATTTTACTATTAATCTTTAAGGAAGATTTTTTTAAAAAATAAAATAGAATTAATTATTAATAATTTAAATTAAAATTAAAGTACATATATTTTCCTATTCGTAATACAATTTTACTTATTATTTTACAAAATCTTCAAATAATAATTGGTAATATTATTGTTCAATTATAATAAAAACTTTAATTTTAATTGATAATCTATATTCTATATTAATTAATAAAAATAATAACCTCCTTTACAAGTTCCCGCCTAAAAAATTAATAATAATATGAAAAAATAGAAATGAATGGAAGGAATCCGTACGCCAAAACAATATAGAATAATATTGGGAATGACATCCTATATATAATAAAGTCATATGGTCTTGTGAAAATTAAATGGTGATAATCAACATTTAATTTTCACAAGACCATAATAATATTGTTAATTATAATAACAATAACAATAATAATAATAATTGCAATAATAATAATGATAATAATAATTTGCACTGACAGTTTCTAATATATATATATATATATATATATATATATATATATATATATATATATATATATATATTTATTTATTTATTTATTTATTTATTTATTTATTTATTTATTTATTTATTTATTTATTTTTCAATTTCTACTGACAAATTATTATGTGAACGATGGTCCACATAATTGTATGGATCATGAATATCAAATACATTTTTAATATATTAAAAATATATTATTTTTATATTGAAAGTACCTTACATACATATATAATGTACCCTTAATATATTTAAAATATACTTTTTATTGCATGCAACCCCAAAGTTCATAAGTTTGAAATTAATATATGACATAGCTAGGCGGCTTAATATTTAAGATTGTTGATGTGCATATTGAGGACTACGGAGACAAAGATGCGTTATTCGTGGATTCATCGGATACTATCCAACAACACTCTCCAACTTAATTGACGTAAAGTAGGCTTAGTAACATTAAGATTATATTCTCGAATTATTAGTTCTCATCTTTTATTGATTATACACTTAATTCGATAATATTTGGAAGAAAAAATCAATGTTCGAACTAAGATTGTGATTTTGGTCTTTAAAGGTCAATTGTATGTTGCTACATCTAGAGTTAGAAATCTCAAAGGTCTAAAAATTTTGATCCGTGATGACTCTAAAATTGTAATTCAATTACTATTGTAGTTTACTAAATTCTTAAAAATTTGTAATATTAAATACTATGTACTAAATTTTTAATATAGTTTAAGATTTGTAGTAATCACCCACCTTAAATATTATTTTAATTCTAAATATATTTATGTTCATAATTTTATCATAGGAATTCACACATAATAATTATTAAATAACAAAAATTTTATATATGAATAAACCTCATATAGGGTATATTTTTATAACATATTTTCCGTGCATCGCACGGGACAAATACTAGTTAATAATAATATGGAAAAATGGAAATGAATGGAAGGAAATGTTAGCCATGGGAATTTTTTCTACACTCTGAAAAATGAAAAAGAATCAATAAGCAGTATAACAAAAAGAATCATTAAAATATTTACTATTAATCTTTTAGGAAAGATTTTGCATAAAAAAATAGAATAGAATTGGTTATTAATAATTTAGCCTTATTTTACTATTAATCTTGAAGAAAAATTCTGCATAAAAAAATGTAATAGAATCAGTTATTAATAAGTTAGCTTTATTTTACTATTAATCTTTAAGGAAGATTTTGCTTAAAAAATGAAATAGAATCAATCTATCTATCTATATATAATTAAAAACAAAATCATCCTAATTCATTTTCCCGCCCAAACTTTAGTAAAGCTTATTTGGTAAGTAAATCTCAAATGGAAATTAAATAAAATCTATTAATTCGTAAATAATAATAATAATCCAAACAAAACTATATACAAATTAAAATTAAAATTAAAATTAAAAAAAAAATAAGAAGAAGACAAAGGTGGCTCCCCTTTGTAAATGATGTGGGATCATTTTGATCCCACATTGAAAATGTTTGAAAAGAGGAGCTCTTGAGCTCCTCTATATAAGAGGATCATTGCTCCTCTTACAAACATATAATTGATTGCCCATCAATGTGGGCAAGTATTGCGAAGTCCAAAGACTCTTCTTTTTTAGTACTACTGACCTGACAAATACAGTGTTTACCTTGCAAAGTAGACACAGTTCAAAAATTGTTCATAATTATGAATATATAGTTCTATAATTATAAACATAGTGTTGTGAACATAATTATAAATATATAGTTATGTAATTATGAATATAAAGATTCAATAAGTGTAAATATGAAATTCAAAAATTATGAATATATATCCAAACAAAACGATATACAAACATTTATTACAATAATAATAATAATAATAATAATAATAATAATAATAATAATAATCATTCAAACAAAACGATAAATTAAAATTAAAACAAAAAAAAAAATAAGAAGAAAGACAAAAAGGAGCCACGGGCTCCCCTTTGTAAATGATGTTAGATCATTTTGATCCCACATTGAAAATATTTGGAAAATGAGCTCTTGAGCTCCTCTATATAAGAGGAGCAATGCTCGAGGAGCTCCTCTATATAAGAGGAGCCCGAAATATAATTGTTTGTCCATCAATGTGGACAAGTATTGAGAAGTCCAAAGGCAAATATTTTATTTTTTGAGTACTACTATTGACACGTCAAATTATGCTGTGGAATCGTCTCCACCTAGCAAGGTAGACACGATTTTAAAATTGCTCATAATTATGAATATATAGTTCAAAAATTATGAATATATAGTTCTAAAATTATGAACATAGTGTTGTGAATATAATTATAAATATATAGTTATATAATTATGAATATAGAGATTCAATAATTCTGAATATGAAGTTTAAAAATTATGAATATATAACTTTATAATTATGAACATAAAGTTTAGTAATTATGAACATAGAGTTTTGTAGTTGTGAATATAGAGTTCAATAATTATGAATATGAAGTTCAAAGATTATGAATATTTAGCTTTATAATTATGAACATATAGTTCAGTAATTATGAACATAGAACTGTGTCCACATTGCAAAGTGGACACAGTTCCACAGCATAACTATTCGATTTACCGTGTTACATGTAGTATCTGTTCATATAAACTTTTTTCTCAACCTATTGAAGCACAATGTTTCAAAAGGCTCTTATTTAAGAAACCTTATTTTAATGGCTTCTTATTTTAGTTATATATATATATATATATATATATATATATATATATATATATATATATATATATATATATATATAGAAAATTTTAATTTTGGTCCACTGACTATTGCACTTGTGTTAATTGCAACACTCGACTTTCAAAAATGTTTATTTAGTACCTTGACTATGCAATTTCTATCAATTTTGGTCACGCCGGCCAAATTGCCGGCCAAATGTAACCGGAAAAATTTAAATCAACATTTAATCTTAAATAGAAGGGCAAAGTCGTCATTTCATGTTACCTTAACATAAAGAAAGGGATCAGCAACAAAATTACTGGGAAAACCGAGTTGTGAAGCTGAAACACAGGTCACAATTGGGTTAGTTGGCCACTGGCTTAAACTTAAACCTTCAATTCGCTCCCCCAAAAAGAAAAGCAAGCTAAAGTTTCATCATTATCCTCAGGCATCATCCCAGAAGACCATCAATAGTTACCCAATTCAGAAATTTCAACCAAAAAAAAATATATTTAAAAATCAAACTTCATGGCAAAAAGCAAAAACCCAGAATCACCTGAACAGGAAAATTAATGAGAACCCAGAAAATCCATACCTCAAAATCGTCAAAAATGGAAGCTTTGACCTAAAAATTAGCAAATAAAAGACACTGAAAAAGAGTTCATTTTAGACTTTAAAGATTACATCTTCAACAGCCTTAAGGGCCTGGAGAAGGGAGAGTCGCCGTAGAAAACACCAATTGCCCACCGGAGGTAACTGTTCCAGCAGCTCCAGTGCCGGCTCATCTGGTATGATAGTTCCAAAGATCGAACTAAAGCTCGAGGACCCGGATTCGAGAGCTATCGTGCCTGTGAACAACGACGACCATATTTCGACTATGGTAATTGCGAGGAGGAAGTATCAGCAGCGTTCGTCAAAGCTGGTGAGGGGCACCGATCTTAGCCCCGAGGATCAGAGGTATGCAGTATATTGCGAGGTGAACAACCTTCGTCGCCGGAAATGGAGAAACTCATGCCCGGAGGTGTGGCGTATGTGGCACCGGAGGTGTTGAGGAAGAAGAAGCAAATAATTTTTTTTTATTTTTTTTAATGTAAAATGACTGTTTTGCCCTCATGAATAAAATTTTTTAAAATGTTTAAGTTTTTCCGGTCACATTTGACAAACAATTTGGCCGACGTGACCAAAATTGATAGAAATTGCATAGTCAAGGTACTAAATTAACATTTTTGAAAGTCAAGTGTTGCAATTAACACAAGTGCAATAGTCAGTGGATCAAAATTGAAATTTTCTCTCTCTCTCTCTCTCTCTCTCTATATATATATATATATATATATATATATATATATATATATATATATATATATATATATATATATATATATATATATATATATATATATATATATATATATATATATATATAGATTAAGGATCAAATGAGTACTCATCCTTAGGTGAGGACGTGAGGTTTAATCCTAGCCGTGAATTTTGTTTAGATGTGTGGATGTAATTTTATTTTATTTTCTTTCCTTTTTGCATGGTAGGGGTTTTTTAGTAAATGATTTTATTTTCCTTCCATAGATTTAATTAGAATAGTTTTATTAGGCATATTTTTAGGATTAATAATTAAGGTAGTGTAGGATTCCTCTAATCATTTCCATTTCAATCTTTCTAGATTTCTAGGTACGGTATAGTTTGTTTGTTTTTGTTTTTGTTTTTTTTGTTTTTTACAGTTTGTTTTTGTTTTAACGTCATTTCCTTCGTTCTAAACTTCTAGTTATTGTATAGTTTGTTTGTTTGTTTGTTTTTTTATTTTTTTATTTTTTTATTTTTTTTTTACAGTTTGTTTTTGTTTTAACGTTCGTTTTGGTGTTCTTGCATTGTATTTTCAATCTTAGCAGTTTTGGGTTGTGTCATTTGTTTTCCTCTTTTTCTTTGGTGTGGTAGTTGTTCTATGTATTTGTGCATTTATTCACTACCGTTTTTCTTTGGTGTGGTAGTTGTTCTATGTATTTGTGCATTTATTCACTACCGTTTTTTTTTTCTTATGGACGGTCCTTTTTGTACGCACGTTTGTTATGCATGTGTTTTTTAAATTTGTTGTTAGCCATGCTAGGATTTGGTGGGTACTTTGTGGATGATGCTAGTGTTTTGTTTGTGTCAAAATTATCTTAACTAGTATGTCAATATTTCTTTATGCAGTTTTGTGTATTGTTGGTATCATTTTATGTGTATTACTGTATTACCATTTATATTTTAATCTACTTGCGGTCTTTTTTTCCCAAGCATGTTCTTTTAACTCATGGTTTTTTTTTTTTTTAATATCATGTAAGCAATGGTTGTTGTTGGTGGTGGTAGAAACTGATCAGTGTTAAAAACATTTATCTAGTTTGAGTCTTTTTGTGGCACTTCTGCATCGGAGAAAGTTTGTGTTCGCCCTACTGTTGTCTCTAATAACAAAGGCAATAGGAATCGTCTCAAAAGCTCAAGGGAGATGTCCGTGGATAAGGCTTCAACCACCCCCCCCCCCGCCCCCCCCCCCCCCCAAGCGGCAATGTAGGGCATGCAAACAGCTTGGGCATAATGATAGTTGTAATTGATAGTCGTAGCTTGATGAATATTTTAGTTATGTTTCAACTTTCAATCCACCATTATTCAACATTTTTCTTTTAAACTTGTTTTTTAGTTAATTTATGTCATTTGGTCATTTGCTTTATTTCATATTTGTTTAGCGATACATTTTCATTCTACCTTTGTGTATTGTGAATCAAGTTTGCTGTGCATTCTATTTATTATGTTTGACAATAATGGATTACTGTGTTCTTTTCCCACAGGCAACTTAGTGGTGTGGAACAAAGAGCTGTGGGCATTTAAATAAACTAATACTATGTACTACTTTAAAATGCGTTTTGAATTTTTTTAAAAAAGGAATTACACCAAGTGTATAATATGTATGAAAATTGTGATTGAAGTTTTATTGCATTCCGACAGATGTTCAAGTATCGTGATTGGGCAGCGCACTAAAACCAAAGTGCACACGCCTGCAAATGAGAATTCTGTCATGGCAGTATTTTCCACAAACCTCTACTATGCACATTATAAACATTCAAAATTGCACTGAAATAATATTACCTGATGCACACTTTCACTAACATACAATACACCCACAAATGCATACTTTACAAAACATAACGGCACAGAAACAAACAGTCTTGGTTATCCTGTGTACTTGTTTCTTGAACCGGAGGATCAACGAAGTCATCATCTGTGTTATGGCTGTCCGTAATCTCAACATGTTGCTTCTTAGATTTCTTGGATTTCTTGTTCTTCGCTGCAAATTCACATTACAAAAGAAACCAAATAAGATCAGTTTATACAATGCTCGATGGTCAAGCCCCCAAATACACACACAACAGGACTATCATAGCACTTTATGCATTCGTCCTCAAATCTACTATTCCACTGCTAATGGACACTCAGTAATACAAGCATACACTTCCCCACCATATTTTTTTTATCACATTTACGTAGACATTCATCACCCACATTTAGGTATGTAACCACGATACTTTATATGCATAACGTACACACCCTCAAATGCACACATTAACTCAGTACACAAACGGATCATATGATCGAATGCATAGCGTCTACCGAATACATTGGAATGCATAAACATAGACTTCAGGCACACATTCTTATTATTACAAAATGCACAAATCAGAAGTAACAAGACGCACATTAATCATTACGCATATTCCTAATCTTTCTGCACACATTTCTATTACCCAAATGCACAGTTCAATGACCACACTCATTGAACCACTCCCAATCTTTACTCACAGTAAATTAATTTTTTCCCTCATCTAATTCAACACTTACAAACCACCAAACCACAATCTATTTTTCATTTCACATTTTAACCAAATATGGTTACTCACAAATACACACATCATCTCTTCATACCTTTACTTCATGACGCACAATGCACAAACTCATTCTTCTTTCACATACTAACTGGCAACTAACATGCACAAATACAAACTACTGTCATGCACTCTAATCATTTTTCTTGTATTGAAACCATTTACACAATACAAATATCTGTTTCATTCTATGACTCTTTATCATTTTCCATTTCAATCTTAACATATTTCTTGTTCAATTATTAATAGTGTTAGTTAATTCAAGTTAACACCATCATGTTGTATTACTCTTCTTATATATATGTCATTCATTTTCAAGATTTTCTGCAAATAAATTATACATAGTTCTATATGAAATTTCATATGCATACGTTTATACTGTTAAGCCCACAAGCCATTTATGTATGCACAAAGTTCTGTTCTGTAAACGCACATTTTTACCCAATGTAAATCATTTTCCTTCGTATTGTGGAGCCCCCTCAAACTAATTCAGTCCAAAACAACATACTACTGTGGTTCCTACTATACGCTACCTAACCTCTTGTGCATCCCAATCATCTCTTTTGTTCTGATAGTTTTTAAAAGATTAACTAAATCTCTCTTTTTTCCCCAATTTTTATAAAATTCTGCCACTGGCAGTGTGCAATTTGATTGCACAAATAACCAAATACTAATATTCACCCCATCACTCTCCCTCACAATTCGATTCCAGCATACATACTCACTGCCTCATGCAATAAATCGATGCAATGTCTGTATGGGCGTCCATTGCACACAATGCCCCTCTCACTGCCTTAACAAATAAATTACATGCAAATTAAGCTCCTCCAATGGTGTCTTATCACCTAGCAGTGACAAAAAAAAAAAAAAAAAAAAAAAAAAAAAAAAAAAAAAAAAAAACAGGTGCCCTTGTTCCCGTACTCTATTTGCCGTCCTCACCCATCGGCAACACTCCAACGGAGTCCAAGCCAGTCGGGGTAATCAACACCAATCATCGTTCAATTTATATTATCCAAAAAAAAAAAAAAAAAACTAAAGCGCACAAAACCATTGACTACGAACCCCATTGTTCCCGCACTGTATTTGCCGCCCTCACCCACCGGCGCACTCCAACGGAGTCGAAGCGAGTCGCCCTAATCCACACCGACCATCGGTCAATTTTTATTATCCAAAAAAAAAAAATCAAAAATCGCACAAAAGCAAACCATTCGAACATGCAATTTGACAAACATTCTTTCCAATTTTGCAGGCAAGTGATCGAAATAACAAAAATAATCAAAAAAAAATATACAAGGTTTCGCTTACGGAGTCTACTCGTTGCCTCAACAGATGAACGCCGTTGATTTCTTTTTGAGGCCCGTCCGCCATAGCTCCCGGTTGTGTAGTCTTACCCACCTCTTCAACTAGTTGTCGCTTGAGCTCTCAATTTCGTCTATGGTGAATGTGCAATCTTGACAGCTTCCTTTCACTTCCGCCGTTTTAACCCTACGCGTACATACCCGGACGTTTCGCTCTTTCCTTTCTTTTATTGCACAATCAATTATTATTTTACCGTTTTACCCCTTATATTAATTACTACTACACTTATTTACCTGATTTCCTGCACGTTTTAATTTTCTCCTTGTGCAATCGGCGCCGTTAGAAGGCCTGATCTGATGGATGCAATTTGTCCACAGACCTCACCTAATATTCTAGCCTCACTTGAACCTCACCCATATATATATATATATATATATATATATATATATATATATATATATATATATATATATATATATATATATATATATTTATTAGGGGGTTTGGCTAAGATTAACCCAAAATGTATATGTGTTGTTTTAGTTTTTAGCACTTTGGAGCAAATTGCTAAGTTATTAATTTTGATGTTTTGATTAAATATAAAATGATAAACAGGTGAATTTTTTAAAATTTTGGAGAATTCTCCAAATAATCAAATAACAATAACAATAACAATAACAATAACAATAACAATAACAATAACAATAACGATAACGATAACGATAACAATAACAATAACAATAACAATAACAATAACAATAACAATAACAATAACAATAACAATAATAATAATAATAATAATAATAATAATAATAAGTTTTCAAAAAAATAATAAAAAAATAATAATCCAAACAAAACTATATAAAAAATAAAATTAAAAAAAAAAACAAAAAAAAAAAAAAACAAAAAAACAAAGAGGAGTCACAGACTCCTTTTGTAAATGATGTGGGATCATTTTGATCACACATTGAAAATGTTTGAAAAGAGAGAGCTCATCTATATAAGAGGTGAAAAGAGAGAGCTCATCTATATAAGAGGAGCAAAACTCCTCTTACAAACATAATTACTTGCACATCAATGTGGGCAAGCATTGAGAAGTCAAAATGTTCTTATTTAAGAAGCTTCAGCGTTGTCTTCTTATTTATTTATTTATTATTAGTGGGAGTTTGAAAAGATTAACCCAAAATGTATATGTTGTTTTAGTTTTTAGCAATTTGGAGCAAATTGCTAAGTTATTAAATAATATTTTTAGTTTTTTTATTAAATATAAAATATTAAACATATGAATTTCTTAAAATTTTGGTGAATTTGCCAAATAATCAAATTACAACAAAACAACAACAACAACAACAATAATAATAATAATAATAATAATAATAATAATAATAATAATAATAATAATAATAATAATAATAATAATAATAATAATAATAATAATAATAATAATAATCCAAACAAAACTATATACAAGAAAAAAAAAAAAAGAATAAAACAAAGGGGAGCCACATGCTCCCTATGTAAATGATGTGGTTCATTTTCATCCCAAATTGAAAATGTTTGAAAAGATGAGCTCTTGAGCTCCTCTATATAAGAAGTACAAACATAATTGTGTACCCATCGAGGAGGCGAGTATTGAGAAGTCAAAAGGTTATTATTTAAGAAACCTTAGCTTTGTCTTCTTATTTTAGTTTTATTTATTTATTATTTATTATTTATTATTTATTAGTGGGGTTAAGGAAAGATTAACCCAAAATGTATGTGTTGTTTTAGTTTTTAGCAGTTTGGAGCAAATTACTTAGTTATTAAATAATATTTTTGGTGTTTTGATTAAAGATAAATTGTTAAAATGGCGAATTTGTTAATAATAATAATAATAATAATAATAATAATAATAATAATAATAATAATAATAATAATAATAATAATAATAATCCAAACAAAACGATATACAAAATAAAATTAAAATTTGAAAAAAATAAGAAGAAGACAAAAGGGAGTCACGGGCTCCCTTTGTAAATGATGTGGGATCATTTTGATCTCACATTGAAAATGTTTGGAAAGAGGAGCATTGCTCCTCTTACAAACATAATTGCTTGCCCATCAATGTAGGAGAGTAACCTGGAGGGTGTGGTTGAGTGTAAGGAACTCATCCATCGTTAACCAAAGGTCAAGGGTTCATCTTTGGATTTGGGAATAGAGCAGCCTTAAATCTCTAAGTCAGCTATCCCACCCAAAAGAGGTGCTTACAATTTAGCGAGGGGATTAGTCATTGTGTCCGACGGTGGAAACCCTGGGTTTACCAAAAAAAAAAATCAATATGGGCAAGTATTGAGAAGTCCAAAGTATCTTCTTCTAATCATTGCATTTTAATTAAAAATGGAATGGAAATTAAAAATTGGAGGAAAATATACCAATAATAATATTCTACATTATCAATAGTAAATGCATATTTTAAACAATAGTAAAGGTAAATTAAAAATGAAACAAAAATATTTCAATAATAACATCTACATCATCAATTAAAAATGGGACGAAAGTTAGGTAAAAATATCACTGCATTTGATATTCTAATTGACTAATTGACTGAAATAAAAAAAGAATAATTGGCTGAAAATGAATCTGATATTACGAATTGACTGAAAATATAAAATGATAACTAATTGAGTAATATTCTACCATTATATATTTTCACCCAAGAAACCCGTCCTGATGGAGAAGATGTTAGCTCTAGACGAAGATGAACAAGATTGTGTTGTCACTACCAATGTCATCTACAAAGAGGTTTCAATAATGTGTAAATATAATTGGTGATATTAATTTTTTCTTAAATGAAAAAAATTGCTATATATCTAGACAAAAAGATATATCTTCCATACAAATGAATAAGGATAGCAATTCATTTCTATAACTGAGTTGTTAGAGAACGAGCACATTTGCCTAATGTATGAAAATACTAAACAATGATAAATAAAATCTTCAAAATTATAGGACCGCATGCGTACATCTAGACATTAGCTATTAATTTGAGCAATTATTTGTGAAAACTCAAGCAATGATAACATCAAAATATATAAACGATTCAAATTATATCTTTAATTGCACTATATAATATTTGATGTTCTAATTTAAATAATTATATATCGATTTATATTTTTTTAATATATTACAACAAATGCATTCCGTGCATCGCACGGGTGCAAATACTAGTATTAGAATAGAATTTTAACCCAGAATTATTGTATGAATGGAAAAGTAGAAATCAATATATTTTATTAGGAAGAGAGATTTTTTAGGAATTGGGCGGGAAGTTAAAAGTTCAGGATTTTGTTTTTATATATAGTATAGAAGTATAGATATAGATTACAATAGGAATTGTATTACACTATTTTATAATATTAGAATAGAATTTTAACCCAGAATTATTGTACGAATGGGAAATCAATATATTTTATTAGGAAGAGGGATTTTTTACGAATTGAGCGGGAAGTTAAAAGTTCAGAATTTTTTTTTTATATATAGTATAGATAGTATAGATATAGATTACAATAGGAATTGTATTACACTATTTTATAATATTAGAATAGAATTTTAACTCAGAATTATTGTACGAATGGGAAAGTAGAAATCAATATATTTTATTATTATTATTTTTTTTTTTGTTAATCCAAAATACCTGATTGAGTAAGCAATCATTATTGCATGGACCATGGTCCATACAAAATCATAAATAGAAAATACATTTTTAAAATATTAAAAGTACATATTATATATATATATATATATATATATATATATATATATATATATATATATATATATATATATATATATATATATATATATATAAAGTACATTATTTGAAGACTTTTTATATTTTATCAAATAATGTACTTTTAGTATATTAAAAATGTATATTATATTAAAAATGTATATTGTATTCATGATCTACATAGCTATGTGGATCATGGTCCACACAATAATTTTTCTTGAGGAAATGGGTAGTACTCTATATTATTTTGTTATTGGGCTACAGATTATGGACCGGAGACATACTATGTTGTGGAATGCTTTGAAAGCCCAGCCCATATCCGAAAAACCCAAATTCATGCCTTCTCTGATTCTGACTGAGATGGCTGTTCGGAGGATCGAAAATCTACAAGTGGCTTTGTTGTGTTTCTTGGCTCTAATCTTGTGTCCTGGGTCTACAAGAATCAAAGAACTGTGGCTAGATCTTCTATTGAGGTCAAATATAAAGTTCTAGCATATGTTTGTGCTGAAGTAACTGGGATCGTTTCAATACTGCGTGAGATCAAAGTTCCAAGTATCTCTGTCTCTAATTAAACTATGGTGCGATAATCTTTGTGCTACTTATATGTGTGCAAATCTCATCTTCCATGCTCGTACCAAGCACGTTGAAAGAGATTATCACTTTGTTCGAGATAAAGTTGCTACCGGAGATATTCAAGTCAATTTGATATCAACAAAAGACCAACTTGTAGACATATATTCACAAAAGCTTTGCCTAGTCCTAGATTTTATTTTCTTAGAGGCAAGCTACAATTTACTAGTATACCATGTACTTAAGAGGGAGTATTAGGACTAATATTACGATTTTATGTATTTGAGTCACATAATGACCCTCTATCATAGTCTCTCTATAATTTCTATTCCCTATCCTAGTCTCCCTATGATATCTACTCCATATCCTAGTCTGTCTATGATTCCTCGGGTATATATTCATTAAAGATTACTTGTCATATCAATCCTGCGTTTTGCTCTTGAATTTCTAGGTAACATTTGGTGCAGGTTAAAGTTTTTGCCTCCAACATGGCTACTTTGAGATACCTTCTACCCCAAGTAAAGTCAAGTAGTGCTGCGCATTATGACCACACAAATGATCTATGGTTTAAGAACAGGTATAGTGGTGCTGAGGAAGAGAAAACTGCTGTTATCAAGGCAAACCCAGTGCCCCCTTATATGAAAAGGGCTGGATTTAGGCCATCTAAGCTTGAGGATTTTGGGGATGGAGGTGCATTCCCTGAAATTCATTATGCACAGTATCCTCTTGATATAGGGAGAAAGGACTGGAAACCTGCGGACAAGACATTACCTGTTACTGTTGATGAGCATGGTGATGTGAGATATGATGCAATTGTGAAGCAGAATGAAAATTCAAAGAAAATTGTGTATTCTCAGCATAAAGAGCTTATTCCCAAGGTTGTGAAAGATGATGAAAACGATGAAGAGATGGACATTGATGAGTTGCAGAAGATAATTGAGGACACCACCATGGAGACGAAAGCAGCCCTTGAGAAGATTGTGAATGTGAGGTTGAGTGCTGCACAGCCCAAAAATGTTCCCACACAATCTTCAGACTCTAAGTTTATTAAATACAAGCCATCACAACAATCAGCAGCTTTTAACTCAGGTGCAAAGGAGAGGATCATTAGGATGGTGGAAATGCATGTGGAGCCTTTGGAGCCACCAAAGTTCAAACACAAAAGGGTACCAAAGGCTTCTGGCTCTCCCCCTGTGCCTGTTATGCATTCTCCTCCTCGTCCCGTTACTGTGAAGGACCAACAAGACTGGAAGATTCCTCCTTGTATTTCCAACTGGAAGAATACAAAAGGTTATACAATTCCACTTGACAAGCGTCTTGCTGCTGATGGTAGGGGACTTCAGGAGGTCCAGATCAATGACATTTTTGCAAAATTGTCAGAGGCTTTATATGTAGCTGAACAGAAGGCTAGAGAAGCAGTTGCGATGCGGTCAAAGGTGCAGAAGGAGATGATGATGAAGGAGAAAGAAAGAAAGGAGATGGAACTTCGTGAATTGGCCCGAAAGGCCAGATCTGAAAGAGCAGGTCCTTCTGAAAGGGGCACTGTGAAGAATGATGACATGAATGTGGATTATGACCATGTCCATTTCCGAGATGTACCAAAAGAGAACAGACAAAGAGACAAGATTCGTGAAGATAGGCGTCGGGAAAGGGAGAGGGAGCGAAGGTTGGAGGCTATAGATGCTGCAATGGGCAAGAGGAGTAAGATTACAAGGGACAGGGACCGCAATGTTAGTGAGAAAATGGCCCTTGGTATGGCCTCAACTAGTGGCACACGAGGAGAGGTCATGTATGATCAGAGATTATTTAACCAGGAGAAGGGGATGGATTCTGGATTTGTCACTGACCTTGCATATAATATTTATGACAAGGGTCTCTTTTCTGCCCAACCTACACTCTCTACTCTCTATAGACCAAAGAAAGATGATGATGCTGAGATGTATGGTGGTGCAGATAAACAACTGGATAAAATTACGAAAACAGACCGTTTTAAACCCGACAAGGGATTTGCTGGAGCCTCTGAGAGGACTGGTGCTAGAGATAGGCCTGTAGAGTTTGAGAAGGAGGCTGAGGACCCAGATCCATTTGGGTTAGACCAGTTCTTAACTGAGGTCAAGAAGGGTAAAATAGCCATGGACAAAGTAGGCAGTCGAGGTACTATGAAGGCCAGTGCCGGCTCCACTCGATATGGCTATTAAGGAGGATCTAGTAGAACAAGGATTAACTTTGAGAGAGGGCGTTAAGATGTATCTTTGGGAAAGAGTCTATGCTCGCCCAGGTCATGAAGAATTCAACACACTCCAAACTCCAAAATTTTTTTTATGTTCCTTGTGTGGTTTTACAGTGTTGTTAGACTCAAACCTATTTGATACGATTATCATATTTAAATTGCCTAATAGGGACTGTTTTCAATCATTATAAAAACCAGTAAACCTATTTGAGCCATTCTTACTAGTCTACATTCTTGCGTATTTTTTTGAAGATATCTTTTATCTTTTATTAGTTACTCCAAGCTGTTGATAGTTCACAATCACAATTTGGAAGAGTATAGCACAAGTTAAAGAATAAGAACCTTCCTTTAATAAGTGACTTGACAATTTATGCAAAGGGAAATGTGAATGCTAGTTAGTTTTTGAGTGTGCAAAATGAAAAATTATGAGCAATGGCTCCAAATAAAAACTCTCTTGCACAGAGACCTGAAACCGATGAGGCAGCTGGATCACACACCATTAATGGGAGTTGAGCATTTCATCTGCTGCAGATTGTATCAATAAAAGAGAATCGATAATGTTTCTTTGGGTTTGGAATCGCTACAGAATTAAAGGCTTTTGAGACAAGATGACTCACTATGCAAATAGTTCTGAATCCACTTGTTGAATATTGGGGAAAATTTGTCTCAAAGTACTGATGTAGTTTGGAGAATTTGCCTGCAGAATAACATACTATCACAAATTGCACACCACTTACAGGGGAAATATAAAGAAGAAAAAGCGAATTACGTGGGGAAATGAGTAATTTAAACATTCAAGACTTCAAAATGTTTTCTAGCTATGACATGTTAGGTGATTTCCAAAATTACGATTGCTATGATATACCTCTAAATTACAAAGATGTGCATCCATTCTTTAAGTTCCAAATACATGGAATGTAATATTTCTATTGCACTGATAATAATGGGTCAATAGCATTGTTGCTAAAATCATGCTACTTACAAGATTATGGTGTGAAGTTGTAGTTCTTCAGAAAGTGAAGATCATTAAAAAGGTCTAAACTAACAAGAATGCGTGTGATCTATCATGAAGCAAAAAAGTTCGAGAATCTTACACACCAGAAAAACGAACAAGTAAACATAGGTAAAAGAATGGACAAAGAAGAACAGCACATAAAGATCTCACTCAGAAATCACAATGCAGTTCAGAAAATGGGTAAGAGTAGAAATAGGTGTTATATGTATACATACACATGGGTTACGCTCAAGATATAGGGTAGTCAGTTTCTGTAGTGAACCAGCAACAGCCTCGGCTATATCTTCCACTGATGATATATTGTTATCATTAAGCCAAAGATCTTCTAATCTGTAATGAAAGAGAAGACAGAAGATGATCAGAATGAAACTATCTAAACATGCATAAACTTGGATGGCTGAAGTAGTTATCATACTTTGTCAAGTTTGCAATGTTACTAATTGCGGTAAGCTTGTTTGCTGATACATCCAGGACTCGAAGGTTTACCAGGGTTGATAAGCCTTCCATTTTCTCAATACCATTATGGCTCAGATATAGTTCTTCAAGAGCAACACATTCCTGCAAAATAAGGAAACAGCTGAATAAACTGCATTGACAAATTATGAAAAGCTTTCCCCCCATACTCAAAATTACTAATGGCTAATACCTCCAGTCCTTTCATTGAAGTCAAACGGTTGCTCTGGATGCTAATCTTCTTAATGCATTTCAATCCACATAAATTGATAGCTCGAATACGATTGCGTCCAAGCCAAAGCTCTTGTAGATTTGTTAAAGTTTGCAGATTCTCCATTACCTAATCAAAAGAATACTTAAAATTATGTCTTTTTTCCCCCAGTAAACCATACTGTACAATCTAAACCATACAGAAACACATCTTCATGAAGGGGTTGGGTGTTTTGGTTCATCACACATATTGAATAAATAAATTGCTCGTGGCCATTGCCACAATTGACTTTGTAATTATAACATAAAGCATGAAACAAACCCGTAGTTTGTTTGACCCAAGTTCAAGAATCTGCAGCTCGTGAAAGTGTTCGATCTCTTCTATCTTTGCAATTTGATTATTAGAGACATAGAGCTCCTTCAATGTACTGGAGACCTTGGACAATCCGCTAGGTGATGTAATTTCGTTGAACGAAACATCAAATACCAGAAGTTTCTTAAATATGCTAACATCCGGAATTTTCTTCAGCTGATTATCCCTGAGCACTAGTTCCTGGAAGAGACAATCCCAACTACATTACTAAAGATAATGTTAGAAAGCCCTGGCAAATTCAAAGGACATTGCATCAGATTATCCATTCCATGCCCCATACCTTAAATAGATATGCATTAACAGGATAACTATGGCTTTACTTAGAGCTTCCTCATTGCTGATTCGCTGTTATATGTAACTAAACACTATAATCCCAATTTCTTTTATCTTAAAATTATTAAAACTTAAAGATCCTTCAGAGTTAAATTTATACTCGTAACAATTTAACCAATTATAACAAAGCACAGCAAGGGGATAAATTTATAAGATTTTAACTAAAAACACCAGAAAATCAAATAATATGCTAGGTTTTGAGTACCTCGAGTTGGGAAATGGTGTGCCACGACGAAAGAGGCTCGAGCGCGGCGTCGGTAATGAGGTTCTGGCGAAGAGAGAATTTGTTGAGATTGGAGAGGTGGGAAATACGGGGGTCTAACGCCGACAAACGGTTGGCCGTCAAGTCGAGCTCGGAGAGAGACGAGGGGAGGTCCACGGAATCGAGATCATGGAGCTGGAAGCTGGTGAGATCCAGAACGGTTGGCGAAGACGATGATGTTTCGCCGTTATCGGGCGTTGAATCGGAGGGATGGCCGTGAGTGGAGGTTCCCGGAGATGGGTCCATCGGAGAGTGAAGGCCGTTTTTGCAACTGCAACGAAAACTCAGAATCGCAAAGGAAAGTTTGCGTTTGTTACGTTGGGTTAATTGTCAACACCTCACCTTGGTAACGACAAATACTTTTCCTAACCTTATTTATTGAGTATTTCCTTTTTATTACTGATCAAAATGGAGAAATTTTAATGTAAAAATATTGTATTTTTTTTTTATCGAGACGTGTATGGAGTAAATTTTGTTATTGTATAATAATTTATAATTTTTAAAAATTAATTCGTAATAAATAATAATATGAAAATTTTATACAACGGGTTCAGACTTAACTCATCAGCAAAAATTGTTTGATGTGATTATAATTTATATTATTATATTAAGGTTGTTTTTTTGGAATGAGTCACTATACAGAAAATGTAAACATCACTATAAAGACTTTGTGCTTAAAATATATTGACAAAAATAGAATTAGGGTATCCCCATTAAGGAGTTCTTTCACGTTTTTTAAGATAATGATGCTTTGTTGAAAGAGAGAGAGAGTAAGTTCGTACTTCCTGCAAGACATGGGGATTTTGCAGACTTGTGGGGACCAGCGTTTGAGGAGAGAGTTGCGCCTCACATGCCAACTCTCACGAGGGGCGGGCGCGTGCACGCATAATTAAATTATTTTTTTTTTTTAGATTTTAGTTTTATTTTTTTCCTCTCATTCCATTTTCTCTTTCCTAATTACACCTGTAAAATCTTCTCAAAATTTTCACACTATTAGAAATGTCACTATTTAAATATAAAAATTATATTTCACTTATTCAAAAATCTTTTTTAGAGTTTTTTCTTTTAGATATTTTAATCTTTAACACTCAAGAGTCCTGTCTGAGTGTCATCTCAATGAACGATGAGGTTAGTACTTGCCAGGTTAGTAAATTGTGATAAAGTTATTCATTGTTTGGAATTTGGACAGCCTATTTGCGCAAATTATGCCCTGGAAACGTGTTCATCGTGAATGGTGAACACAAGTCCAAACGACGTCGTTTTTACGCCAAAAAAATAATAATAAAAATTTGCGGATGTGGAGTTAACGACGCGCGTTTGATCAAATTATGAATTTTCTGTTATGAGATTATGAATGTAATATAAATTCATAATCTCATAACAGAAAATTCATAATCGCATAAAAGTAAAATATTTATTAAATTATGAATTTTCTGTTATGAGATTATGAATGTAATGTAGATTCATAATCTCATAACAGAAAATTCATAATTTCATAACAGAAAATTCATAATCTCATAACAGAAAATTCATAATCTCATAACTGAAAATTCATAATCTTATAACAGAAAATTCATAATCTTATAACAGAAAATTCATAATCTCATGGTTCCAAAGTGAATGTGTAGGCATGGTTCCAAAGTGATTGTGCAGGCATGGATTCATAATTTATGAATGTCCGTGATTTCGGACGGGAATGTGTAGGCATGGTTCCGAAGTGAATGTGCAGGCATGAATTCATAATTTATGAATATCCGAAATCATTGCTCACCTCAAATTAAAGTGAAACCGCGAAATGTGAAAATGAAGAAGAAAAGTCACACGGTTCCATGGCATAACGATTGGCCTGTTTGAGGATAGGCCCAAGGGCACGAGACCAGTTTCATTGGGGCTGAAACAATCACCATTTCAAAGCAAATTAGGCTTCCAAAAGGCACCAAAGCAGTTGACTGTTAACCTTAACATGAGTTTTTTTTTTTTTTTTTTTAAACAACCTTAACATGAGTTAATACCCGATTTGGTCCATCGACTATTAAAATTTTACTATTTTAGTTATCAACTTATAAATTTATTCAATTTTATCTCCAACTATGTAATTGTTAATTAAAATTATTATAATCAAGAGTATTTTGGTTTAGACAATGAACTATTTTAGGGAAAAATTATATAATCATGAATGAAATTGAGCAAATTTGGAAGTCAATAACTAAAGTGGTGAAATCCTAACAGTTGAGGAAACAAATTGAGTATTAACTCACCTTAACATGATTATGAAATAAACCAGTGAGGTGTTAGGGATATCAATTCTATTTACCTATAAATAAATGTGTGTGTATGTGTGAGAGATAAACTAAACTCTTTCAGATTGAATTGAACAAAAATTTAACTACAAATCGAAACGTTCACACTATTTATGACCTATAAATGAGTAGTGTGTGTGATTAAACTGAACTCTTTCATATTGAATTGAACAAAAATTTAACTAAAAATGGAAACATTCACCCTATTTATGACCTATAAATGAGTAGTATAACACTCATATGATTCGGATAATGGATGCGGGAGAAGAACGTTTTTAATACCCACACAAATATATGGGCAAAGCGGACTTGTGTTATACGTATTTAGACCAAATCATTCTTTATTCCTTATTACTATGAGTAATCTACGAGAACTAGCGGACCGGCCACAAATAAACAATTCACAAAGATTCAAAAAAAATAATGTTGAAGTTTGTAGTCATTCTTTTGATACTAAGTCAATGATTTACGGAGTAACTACTAATATGTTGTTCATCATTGAAGATTTGAAGCACTAATGTTGAGGTATGTAGTTACTTTTTGGTATTAAGGTAATGATTAACTCATTGGCCTCGTTTGATTCGCGGAAAATATTTGAGGGGAAATTGAATTGAAATTCTATGGAAAAGAAATTACCAGAAAGATTAATTACATTGTTTGGTTGGTAGAAAATAAATTACTAGAAATATCAATTTCATTGTTTGGTTAAGTTTGGAATTGTAAGGAATAAAGATTATAAAGACAATTATACCCCTACATAATAATTTTTTTTTGTGAAAGGGAGGGATCCTAAGGATCCCGAAGGTTAACGTAGCCTACTCGTGGCGATGTTGTGGGAGTCCCGTTCCAGCAAGATTCGCAGGTCATCAGGAGGGTGAGCCAGAAAAGATGTGCACCTCGCACTAGATTGGTCGAGGTTGGCAAGAAAATATGCGCATTGATTGTCTTCCCTGAAAACGTGAGTGAGTTTGATTTCTTGGAACTGCTCCATGAGGGATTTGCAGTCGAAGATAAGCGTACATGGAAAAGTTGGTGAGGACATAATGGTCCTACTTGTTTTCCATGGAAAACATTTCCTTATTTTTGAGGAAAATGTTTTCCATGAACCAAACAAAGGAAAATCTAGTTTTCCTCAAATTCAAGGAAAACATTTTCCTTAGTGTTGAAGTTTGTAGTTAGAGCATCCATACCAAAGGATAATACTTGATTTTTGGTACAGTAACTGATGACATGGAGAGAGAGAGAACGCAAGAAAGAGAAAAAATAGACCTCTTTGCAACACACGATTCTTGGAACAGTAATGGAATTGATGAAAAGGCTGAGACTGTGCGCGTTTCGTGCACAACAAAAGGCCACTCGGGCGCATACAATGCACGCGCTTGGTGGCGCGTCAGGCAGCGCGCGTGACAGCCTTTGTTTATATATATATATATATATATATATATATATATATATATATATATATATATATATATATATATATATATATATATATATATATATGATTTTTTTCTTTTTTTTCTCTATCTTCCCATATTCGCTTTCCTAATCACACTTATAAAAATTTCTCAAAAACCACAAAATATCTCTACTATTATAGATGATCTTAGTTTTTGGCACCAATAACAAAGATTTGGTGCACTAATTTTGGAACTAATAATTACTAGGCGATAACTTTAATGCGTTACTCATGAAGTTTGTAATTATAAATTTATATTTCCTAAATATAATAAATATAATAAATGTATAATAAATGCCCGCATGGGTAGCTCAACTGGTCATAGAGGTGAAACTTTGAAATAATAACCAGGGATCAAGTCTCACCAGTGGCAGTGTGGGAGCAACCTCTCAAAGTGAGGGGGTCTCCTTGTGCGTAGTGAGCATTGATCTAGCCTCTATGGTTCATGTTCGATTGAGTCATCATGATTTACATCCTCCCAAATGTTCTGTCGGGTTAGGGTCTCACCTATTGCAGAGTGGGAATCCACAAGAAATTTCATTACTCACATGGTCGTGGGATGAAAATCCATATATATTTTCTTCCACATTACCATTTCTAATTGGTGTAATGAAGGATGGTCAAACCTTTATCAATGCACCCATAATCATATGTTACTTTTTTTAACTAGTATTTACTATGTTAAATGTATTATTTGTTCATAATTAATTTCTCAATTTACTGAAGTATAAAAGTTAATACCACCCCATTAGAATTTAATTATGATTTTTTTTTACAATATCAATTGATAGTCAATGACTCAATATAATTAATGCAATAAAAAAGATATACCTAATTGTACTAAATATTATTGAGTATTAGTGTCGACAATATCTAATACAACAAAATAATATATTTTGATTGTATACGATACTCTTAGTATTTTGCCAATTAAAAATATAATCCTTCAATTCCATACCATTAATACATACATATTTATGAATATATCAATATTAAACACTACTAGAAGTAAAAATGACCTAATAGTGACTATAAGGTTGAGTCACTTCATTTTTAATGGGTTATGTTTTTTTTTCCTATAATAATGAATGGAAGTAATTAGTCTACAATATAGAGTTGAAGTTACAATTTTTTTTTTAGTTTAAAAAAGGCAAATGGAATATACAATTAATAAACTTTTATGATACTAAATAAAAGCAAAAGCTGAAAAAGTGAAAAATGTAACATGAATTATTGGGAGGATGTAACATCAAGATCAGAGCTCCATCTTATGTTAATTGCCTTTCTTTTTCATCCCACTGTTGCTCCATCACTTTAATTGCAAAAGTGACTCCAACAATCTTTAAACAAATCAAAGTTTTAATATAATTTTATTATTATTTTAGTACTGGCAAGTAGTTTAATTAATTATGTAATAATTATCCAATAAGACCACCATCAATGACATAACCCCACAATGTAGACGCATTGTCTCTGGGTTTTTGGACACTCTTGTTGACCAACTTGCCCCCGTCTCCTTCTTTTTTTTTTTTTTTTTTTTTTTTTTTTTTTTAAATATAAATTAAGCAAATCATTTGCATTATCATTGTCATGTTTGACAATTAGAAAATCAGTAGATTTCATGTTTTTTGTTTCTTGGGTATTAAGATATGATGATCGGGTGCATTTGTAATTTCTCTAATTTTTCATTCTATTTTGTGTTTTATTGTAAAATTCTTAAAAGTGATTGAATTTAATTTTCTATTACACTAAGTACGTATTAAGAGTGTAGACTTTAGATAGGATGGTATTGGTAGAAGCTTCTTAGATAAATTTTACGATTTTTAATTACTAGTCATGAAAATGGTTGAGGATAGATTAGAGGTGTCGGTGTGATAGTAAATTGCTAACAAACTTAGTAGTGATGGAGAAAGTTGCTTTCAATCAAAGGAAAGAGCAATGAAGAGATTTAATTTTGAAACTCTAAATCAATCCTAAATTGTTTTTTTAAGCCACAAATTTTACTTATAACTTTTAATAATATAATTTTTTATGGAATTTGCAATGCGCTTGAAATATATAACAAGTAAAAGTGACTCTCATGTGGATCCGTAAGTCGGGTCAGAACAATATAGAAGTGTAATACTTGTACTGAAAAATGTAATACTAATCATGAATAAAATGTTTGTTACTTATAATGAAAAGTGTAATAATCATGCTTACCTTTAATTCAAACTAAGAAGTTGGCACTCTGCATAGTAAAGATATATATTATTAGAGCATCTACAATAGTCTAACATTTTTGTATTTTTTGGGTGCCACATAAAAGTGAGATGATGGAGAAAAAAATAGAATCTGACAATTTTAAAAATAATAATAATAATAATCATAATAATACTAATAATAATAATAATAATAATAATAATAATAATAATAGGTCTTTTAGTCAGAGTGGTCGCCAGCTGACAACCACTCTAACGAACCCTAATGGGCGCGAAGTGCGCTCCACTTGCACACTTCGAACTTTTTTTATTATTATTCTCCTGCAAAAACAAAATTTTTGCAGGAGTAAAATTTTGAAAAAAAAAAAAAAAAAAAAAAAAAAAAAAACCAACATCCACATCTGGCAAAACGCCAAATATTAATTTTTTGAGTTCTGAAAAATCTGAGAAAAAATTACAAATATGGTTGCTCTTAGTACTTTGCTGCCACAAATCCAGTTGAGAATTAAAAAGCTTCCCTTCTTTTCTAAGTTGAAACATGGAAGAAAAAAATATAGTATTAAAATCTTCCCTTCATCACTCATCTCAACACTTAAATATCACATACAAAAACAAATCTACACATACACATAATATAAGTATATTTTAGATGTACTTAATGAATTCTGAGAAAATAATATTGTAGATATTTGCTTATCTCTGTTTTTTTTAGTCAAAATCGGAGAAGAACTGGTCATTCGGTGCTCTTATTTCTTTTTTGAAAGAAAAATGCTTAATTCATTGAATCAGAAGAAAGTACATCAACAAGAAAAACAGGAGGGGAGTCAAACCACTCCCCGCAATCTGGCATAGAACGGCTTCCGGCAATAGTGTGGGCAGCGCGATTCGAGATCGCTAGCGAAACAAAAAATTACACCTGGAATATGGGATGCAATTTCCTTAATGTCATCTAAAATTAAACCAAATTTAGATGACATTAAGGAATATGGGATCGCAGCTCTTATTTCTAATACTCAAATTTCTTCAAAATTCAACAGTGGTTACTTTGTATTGGTTATCTATGTCTCAAAAATTTAGGCGAAGAGAAGGAAAGAGGGAGAGAAGTATTTCAAATTAGGCATTCACATGGAGACAGAGGGAATAATGAGATAGAGGAGCTGGAGAAGAGGTTTTTAAATTAGGAATTCGCAGAGAGGGAAGAAGGAGTGACAAGGGGTTAAGAGATCGACTAATTTTTAGTGATTTAGCCGAGGAGGAATGGGGGACATATCATACAAGGAGAGTTTCACAAGAAGGGGATGTTAGCACTTATTTTTAAATTGTTAACCCTGTTTAAATAGTGACGGTTTATATAACCGCCGCTAACACTTATTTTGCGGCAGTTATAACAAATTGTTGGTAATATTTTATGGAATAATATTTGATGCACCGTCGGTGTATAGATGCACACCGACGGTGAATGAGGTGATGACACATCATTAAAAACTAAAATCAATACTAATTGAGTCCTTAATTTTATGCAAAATAACTAAGATTTGTATTTTTAGGAAACTTCATTTATTTCTAATTAACAAAATATATATACTTTCCTAAACATATTTATTACTTAATTTTATATATATATATATATATATATAATATGTAATTATTATTACTAGTATTTGCGCCCGTGCGTTGCACGGAATGAATTTGTTATAATATTTTATAAATATTTAGATCGATATACAATTGTATAAATTATAACATCGAATATTATATAATATAATTGAAGAATTGAGTTGCACCGATTATGTTTTCTGATGTTATCAATGCTTGAATTTGAGTAAATAATTGCCAATTAATAGCTAACGTGTAGATATACGCATTCGGTGCTGCAACTTTAGAGATTTTATATATCAGTGTTTAGAATTTGTATTAATTGGGCTAATTAGCTCGTTGTCTAGCAATTCAGTTATAGAAATTATTTATACAGAAGATATATTTTCTATGTAGATATATAGCAATTTTGGCATCTTTATATATAAAAAACCATAATATCAATGACTTGAATTATACATTATTGAAATCTCTTTGTAGACAACATTGGTAGTAGTAACACAATTTTATCCATCCTCGTCTAGAGTAAAATCACAACCATCAGGATGGGTGACTCGGGAAAAAGTCACATACAATTAACCGTGATTAAGACTGATTTTTTCAGTAATAACTCAACGTGAGTTAGTGTTTGACCGCTGACTTTTGTTGATAGGTCGTGACATATGCGAGCATCAACATGAGTTGTTTTCGTTAGAACTTGAAGGGCAATCTCGTATCAGAAGGGTGAAAGACATTTTAATTGAAGATTTTACTTTTATTAATAGTTATAAATATAGATTGGTGTCAATAATAATTAATAAATTATTATTTCCTTATAAAATTACATAAAATTTCAAATGGATTTTCTCATTTATTACGCAGAATTTGTTTCTGTTATTCTTACAATTATAATGGTTTAATTATTCTCAAAATTTGATAAACATTTTTCTTTTTTAAGTTGACTTTAATTTGTGATAAAATTCATTAGATATTGGTTAATTTTCATTTAAAATTTTGTTACCAATTAAGCTTTATTAATTTTTTTTATCAATTAATTAATATTCACATTAATGTGGGCGGAAATGTTGAAGATGTGAATTTTACTTTTATTAATAGTATAAAGTAAATAATAATTAATAAATATTATTTTTTTATAAAATTACGCAAATTTCGAACGAATTTCTCATTTGTTACGCAGAATTTGTATCCATTATTTTCACAATTATAATAATTTAATTATTCTCATAATTGGTAACCATTTTCTATTTTTATGTACATATTGACTTTAATCTGTGGTAACAATTCATTAGATATTAGTTAATTTTTATATAAAATTTTGTTACCAATTAAGCTTATTATTTTTTTACTAATTAATTAATATTCATGTTAATTTGGGCTGAAATGTTGTAAATGAGGATTTTACTTTTATTAAAGTCATTTCACTAAGAACCTGGAGTTTGTGGTTGAGTGGAAGGGACACATCCATCCTTATTAAAAAGGTGAGCAACTTTAAATCTCCAGGCCAAAGCATAAATGATATTGCAATAATTAATTTATTTATGATCATTGGTTCACATATTTGATTTATTTATTTTTTCTTTTTATTATTCTCGTTGTAACATAAATGATATTGCAATAATTAATTTATGATATTTAGCAAGTTGTATTTTTTTTTTAAATATAAATTTTCTCATGTTTAGGGATTAAAAAATATTTTAGAATTATTTTATTAGTAATTTTATTTTTAAATATTTTTCAGCAACCCAAACATCCATTAGTCTATAATAAAAAAAAATGAAAAATAAAAGTTATTTCATTAAGAAAATTAAAAACAAAATATCTCTACTATTATAGATGATCTTAGTTTTTGGCACCAATAACAAAGATTTGGTGCACTAATTTTGGAACTAATAATTACTAGGCGATAACTTTAATGCGTTACTCATGAAGTTTGTAATTATAAATTTATATTTCCTAAATATAATAAATATAATAAATGTATAATAAATGCCCGCATGGGTAGCTCAACTGGTCATAGAGGTGAAACTTTGAAATAATAACCAGGGATCAAGTCTCACCAGTGGCAGTGTGGGAGCAACCTCTCAAAGTGAGGGGGTCTCCTTGTGCGTAGTGAGCATTGATCTAGCCTCTATGGTTCATGTTCGATTGAGTCATCATGATTTACATCCTCCCAAATGTTCTGTCGGGTTAGGGTCTCACCTATTGCAGAGTGGGAATCCACAAGAAATTTCATTACTCACATGGTCGTGGGATGAAAATCCATATATATTTTCTTCCACATTACCATTTCTAATTGGTGTAATGAAGGATGGTCAAACCTTTATCAATGCACCCATAATCATATGTTACTTTTTTTAACTAGTATTTACTATGTTAAATGTATTATTTGTTCATAATTAATTTCTCAATTTACTGAAGTATAAAAGTTAATACCACCCCATTAGAATTTAATTATGATTTTTTTTTACAATATCAATTGATAGTCAATGACTCAATATAATTAATGCAATAAAAAAGATATACCTAATTGTACTAAATATTATTGAGTATTAGTGTCGACAATATCTAATACAACAAAATAATATATTTTGATTGTATACGATACTCTTAGTATTTTGCCAATTAAAAATATAATCCTTCAATTCCATACCATTAATACATACATATTTATGAATATATCAATATTAAACACTACTAGAAGTAAAAATGACCTAATAGTGACTATAAGGTTGAGTCACTTCATT
This sequence comes from Ipomoea nil, assembly GCF_001879475.1. Classification (NCBI taxonomy): domain Eukaryota; kingdom Viridiplantae; phylum Streptophyta; class Magnoliopsida; order Solanales; family Convolvulaceae; genus Ipomoea; species Ipomoea nil. The sequence goes on from NW_017616650.1 coordinate 251,018, forward strand.
TTTAATGGGTTATGTTTTTTTTTCCTATAATAATGAATGGAAGTAATTAGTCTACAATATAGAGTTGAAGTTACAATTTTTTTTTAGTTTAAAAAAGGCAAATGGAATATACAATTAATAAACTTTTATGATACTAAATAAAAGCAAAAGCTGAAAAAGTGAAAAATGTAACATGAATTATTGGGAGGATGTAACATCAAGATCAGAGCTCCATCTTATGTTAATTGCCTTTCTTTTTCATCCCACTGTTGCTCCATCACTTTAATTGCAAAAGTGACTCCAACAATCTTTAAACAAATCAAAGTTTTAATATAATTTTATTATTATTTTAGTACTGCAAGTAGTTTAATTAATTATGTAATAATTATCCAATAAGACCACCATCAATGACATAACCCCACAATGTAGACGCATTGTCTCTGGGTTTTTGGACACTCTTGTTGACCAACTTGCCCCCGTCTCCTTCTTTTTTTTTTTTTTTTTTTTTTTTTTTTTTAAATATAAATTAAGCAAATCATTTGCATTATCATTGTCATGTTTGACAATTAGAAAATCAGTAGATTTCATGTTTTTTGTTTCTTGGGTATTAAGATATGATGATCGGGTGCATTTGTAATTTCTCTAATTTTTCATTCTATTTTGTGTTTTATTGTAAAATTCTTAAAAAGTGATTGAATTTAATTTTCTATTACACTAAGTACGTATTAAGAGTGTAGACTTTAGATAGGATGGTATTGGTAGAAGCTTCTTAGATAAATTTTACGATTTTTAATTACTAGTCATGAAAATGGTTGAGGATAGATTAGAGGTGTCGGTGTGATAGTAAATTGCTAACAAACTTAGTAGTGATGGAGAAAGTTGCTTTCAATCAAAGGAAAGAGCAATGAAGAGATTTAATTTTGAAACTCTAAATCAATCCTAAATTGTTTTTTTAAGCCACAAATTTTACTTATAACTTTTAATAATATAATTTTTTATGGAATTTGCAATGCGCTTGAAATATATAACAAGTAAAAGTGACTCTCATGTGGATCCGTAAGTCGGGTCAGAACAATATAGAAGTGTAATACTTGTACTGAAAAATGTAATACTAATCATGAATAAAATGTTTGTTACTTATAATGAAAAGTGTAATAATCATGCTTACCTTTAATTCAAACTAAGAAGTTGGCACTCTGCATAGTAAAGATATATATTATTAGAGCATCTACAATAGTCTAACATTTTTGTATTTTTTGGGTGCCACATAAAAGTGAGATGATGGAGAAAAAAATAGAATCTGACAATTTTAAAAATAATAATAATAATAATCATAATAATACTAATAATAATAATAATAATAATAATAATAATAATAATAGGTCTTTTAGTCAGAGTGGTCGCCAGCTGACAACCACTCTAACGAACCCTAATGGGCGCGAAGTGCGCTCCACTTGCACACTTCGAACTTTTTTTATTATTATTCTCCTGCAAAAACAAAATTTTTGCAGGAGTAAAATTTTGAAAAAAAAAAAAAAAAAAAAAAAAAAAAAAAACCAACATCCACATCTGGCAAAACGCCAAATATTAATTTTTTGAGTTCTGAAAAATCTGAGAAAAAATTACAAATATGGTTGCTCTTAGTACTTTGCTGCCACAAATCCAGTTGAGAATTAAAAAGCTTCCCTTCTTTTCTAAGTTGAAACATGGAAGAAAAAAATATAGTATTAAAATCTTCCCTTCATCACTCATCTCAACACTTAAATATCAACATACCAAAACAAATCTACACATACACATAATATAAGTATATTTTAGATGTACTTAATGAATTCTTGAGAAAATAATATTGTAGATATTTGCTTATCTCTGTTTTTTTTAGTCAAAATCGGAGAAGAACCTGGTCATTCGGTGCTCTTATTTCTTTTTTGAAAGAAAAATGCTTAATTCATTGAATCAGAAGAAAGTACATCAACAAGAAAAACAGGAGGGGAGTCAAACCACTCCCCGCAATCTGGCATAGAAACGGCTTCCCGAGCAATAGTGTGGGCAGCGCGATTCGCAGATCGCCTAGCGAAACAAAAAATTACACCTGGAATATGGGATGCAATTTCCTTAATGTCATCTAAAATTAAACCAAAATTTAGATGACATTAAGGAATATGGGATCGCAGCTCTTATTTCTAATACTCAAAATTTCTTCAAAATTCAACAGTGGTTACTTTGTATTGGTTATCTATGTCTCAAAAATTTAGGCGAAGAGAAGGAAAGAGGGAGAGAAGTATTTCAAATTAGGCATTCACATGGAGACAGAGGGAATAATGAGATAGAGGAGCTGGAGAAGAGGTTTTTAAATTAGGAATTCGCAGAGAGGGAAGAAGGAGTGACAAGGGGTTAAGAGATCGACTAATTTTTAGTGATTTAGCCGAGGAGGAATGGGGGACATATCATACAAGGAGAGTTTCACAAGAAGGGGATGTTAGCCACTTATTTTTAAATTGTTAACCCTGTTTAAATAGTGACGGTTTATATAACCGCCGCTAAACACTTATTTTGCGGCAGTTATAACAAATTGTTGGTAATATTTTATGGAATAATATTTGATGCACCGTCGGTGTATAGATGCACACCGACGGTGAATGAGGTGATGACACATCATTAAAAACTAAAATCAATACTAATTGAGTCCTTAATTTTATGCAAAATAACTAAGATTTGTATTTTTAGGAAACTTCATTTATTTCTAATTAACAAAATATATATACTTTCCTAAACATATTTATTACTTAATTTTATATATATATATATATATATATAATATGTAATTATTATTAACTAGTATTTGCGCCCGTGCGTTGCACGGAATGAATTTGTTATAATATTTTATAAATATTTAGATCGATATACAATTGTATAAATTATAACATCGAATATTATATAATATAATTGAAGAATTGAGTTGCACCGATTATGTTTTCTGATGTTATCAATGCTTGAATTTGAGTAAATAATTGCCCAATTAATAGCTAACGTGTAGATATACGCATTCGGTGCTGCAACTTTAGAGATTTTATATATCAGTGTTTAGAATTTGTATTAATTGGGCTAATTAGCTCGTTGTCTAGCAATTCAGTTATAGAAATTATTTATACAGAAGATATATTTTCTATGTAGATATATAGCAATTTTGGCATCTTTATATATAAAAAACCATAATATCAATGACTTGAATTATACATTATTGAAAATCTCTTTGTAGACAACATTGGTAGTAGTAACACAATTTTATCCATCCTCGTCTAGAGTAAAATCACCAAACCATCAGGATGGGTGACTCGGGAAAAAGTCACATACAATTAACCGTGATTAAAGACTGATTTTTTCAGTAATAACTCAACGTGAGTTAGTGTTTGACCCTGACTTTTGTTGATAGTCGTGACATATGCGAGCATCAACATGAGTTGTTTTCGTTAGAACTTGAAGGGCAATCTCGTATCAGAAGGGTGAAAGACATTTTAATTGAAGATTTTACTTTTATTAATAGTATAAATATAGATTGGTGTCAATAATAATTAATAAATTATTATTTCCTTATAAAATTACATAAAATTTCAAATGGATTTTCTCATTTATTACGCAGAATTTGTTTCTGTTATTCTTACAATTATAATGGTTTAATTATTCTCAAAATTTGATAAACATTTTTCTTTTTTAAGTTGACTTTAATTTGTGATAAAAATTCATTAGATATTGGTTAATTTTCATTTAAAATTTTGTTACCAATTAAGCTTTATTAATTTTTTTTTATCAATTAATTAATATTCACATTAATGTGGGCGGAAATGTTGAAGATGTGAATTTTACTTTTATTAATAGTATAAAGTAAATAATAATTAATAAATTATTATTTTTTTATAAAATTACGCAAATTTCGAACGAATTTTCTCATTTGTTACGCAGAATTTGTATCCATTATTTTCACAATTATAATAATTTAATTATTCTCATAATTTGGTAACCATTTTCTATTTTTATGTACATATTGACTTTAATCTGTGGTAACAATTCATTAGATATTAGTTAATTTTTATATAAAATTTTGTTACCAATTAAGCTTTATTATTTTTTTACTAATTAATTAATATTCATGTTAATTTGGGCTGAAATGTTGTAAATGAGGATTTTACTTTTATTAAAGTCATTTCACTAAGAACCTGGAGTTTGTGGTTGAGTGGAAGGGACACATCCATCCTTATTAAACAAAGGTGAGCAACTTTAAATCTCCAGGCCAAAGCATAAATGATATTGCAATAATTAATTTATTTATGATCATTGGTTCACATATTTGATTTATTTATTTTTTCTTTAATTATTCTCGTTGTAAACATAAATGATATTGCAATAATTAATTTATGATATTTAGCAAGTTGTATTTTTTTTTTAAATATAAAATTTTCTCATGTTTAGGGATTAAAAAATATTTTAGAATTATTTTTATTAGTAAGTAATTTTATTTTTAAAATATTTTTCAGCAACCCAAACACTCCATTAGTCTATAATAAAAAAAAAAATGAAAAATAAAAGTTATTTCATTAAGAAAATTAAAACTAATTAAAGTAAATCTTTTTTTTTTTGAATGCAATTAAAGTAAATCTAATCATGCTATATTTATTTGTAACTGTATATTAATTTCATTTTGAAATCAGTGGTTAATATCTTTGAATTATTTTTTTTTTCAACTATTATAAACAAAAATTATGATACTTATCAAATTGTATTTTAAAAAAAAAAAAACATTTACACATGTTATGAGGGATTAAAAAATATTTTAAATTATTTTTTATTAGTGTGAATTTTTATTTTAAAATATTTTCCAGCAATCCAAACACTCCCTTAGCGTCTCATCAAGAACGGATAAAGAAAAGTCATTTCATTAAGAAAATTAAAACTAATTAAAATAAATCTAATCATGCTACATTTATTTGTAACTCTATATTAAGTTTATTTTGAAATATTTGGTTCACATATTTGAATTATTTTTTTTTCTTTAACTATTATAAACAAAAATTATGATATTTATCAAATTGTATTTTTTAAAAAAATATAACATTTACACATGTTATGAGGGGTTAAAAAATATTTTAAATTATTTTTATTAGTATGCATTTTATTTTAAAATATTTTGCACTAATCCAAACACTTCCTTAGCCTCCCATAAAAAATTGATAAAGAAAAGTCATTTCATTAAGGAAATTAAAACTAATTAAAGTAAATCTAATCATGCTATATTTATTTGGAACTGTATATTAATTTCATTTTGAAATCATTGGTTCACATATTTCAATATGTTTTTAATTATTATAATTTATAAACAGAAATAATATTGTACTAATTAATTTATGATATTTATCAAATTGTATTTTTTAAAAAAATATAAGATTTACACATGTTATGAGGGATTAAAAAAATATTTTAAAATTATTTTTTATTAGTAATTATTTAAAAAAAAATCACCAACTCAAACACTCCCTTAGTCTCCATAAAAAAATTGATAAAGAAAAGTCATATCATTAAGGTAATTAAAACTAATTAAAGTAATTGTAATCATGCTATATTTATTTGTAACTATATATTAATTTCATTTTCAAATCATTGGTTCCCATATTTGAATTATTTTTTTCCTTAATTATTATAAACATAAATAATATTGTACTAATTAATTTATGATATTTATCAAATTGTATTTTGTAAAATATAGCGTTTTACCGGGAAAATTTTTTGTTGTTATGAATTTAAAATTAAAATATAAAAAAATAAAAAGATATTAAAATGTACAATATAATAATATAGTTGGATTTTTATATATTTGGTCAAGTACCTATTTTCATAACATACAAAATTAAATTTTAAATATTGTATGGTTAATATAATCTCTAATCATGTACATATTTAGATAAATTTATAGAAAAAATTTATAAAATTAAATTGATTTATTCCAAATTGTATTTCATATATATTATAATTCTAAAAAATATGAATAATAATAATTAAGAGAATTGTACTTAAAAATCAATAAAAATGTAAATTCTAAATTTTGTATGAATAAATATAAACTCTAATCAGAGGCATATCATTATCTCTATATCTCTATCTCTATCTCTATATATATTAAAGCAAAATGGTTGACACAAAAATTTTTTCCCCAAAACGTAGGGACATTTTTGTAATATCATTTATTATTATTATTATTATTATTATTATTATTATTATTATTATTATTATTATTATTATTATTATTATTATTATTATTATTATTATTATTATTATTATTATTATTATTATTATTATTATTATTATTATTATTATTATTATTATTATTATTATTATTCATTACCCTATTGTGGTGGCTGGCAATCCAATTAATATGTCATTATTTACCTATTGATTACGCTCCAATTTTTATTTGACTCATATTATTCTGACTGGTAATCTTCTCCATAATTAGTGGCAATCCTTTCCATATAATTACTATTTATATTTAACTTATATTATGCTGGCTAAATAATGAAAAAAAATATATTTCCATAAAATAAAATATGTCAGCACTTATCTAAATAATTACTTACTCAATAATTATTTATCCTCTCCATATAATTAGTTCCGTATTGATTATAAAAATTATAGAAATTTAAATTATTATTAATTAGTGAATTTTTGGTATCATTTTCCTTTTTAGTTAATTTGGTTTCCTTTTCTATGTTTTTTACTGTTAACAAATTATTAGTATTAATCTCCTTTTATATTTTCCTTTTTAAGCTAATAATTTATATCCAAAATTATTGTACATTTATTTTAGTTTCATTTCCTTTTCTATTTTTCCTACTTTTACTCCTAACAAATTATTAGTATTACTCTCCTTTTATATTTTCATTTTTTACTGCTAATTAACCTTATTATTATTATTATTATTATTATTATTATTATTATTAACTGAATCCCGTTTTCATTTCTTTTTTTTTTTCTACTGGTAATATTATTATTATTATTATTATTATTATTATTATTATTATTATTATTATAGTAATTATTATAGTAATAATAATTCGTTATTATAGTATAGTATTTTAAATTAAATTATTTAAATTAAATCACCTTATATATTTAAATAGATTACCATAAAGTTACCATAATAATTACACAAAATAATGAAAGAAAAATTATGAGAATAATTACCCTTAATAAAAATTAGGAAATTATATTAAAAAATAATTAATATATTATGGTAAGTATAATCTATTTTGTGCCAATCATATTATATATTAAGTATAAAAATATATATGTATGTAAATTACCATAATAATTACACCAGAAAAGGTGACAATACATAATTATTAGGCAATAATATTAATAATTAATTATTAAGGCAGGTAAAATTGATTTTGTACTAATAATATTATACATTAATTACTAATAATATTGTACTAAAAGCAGTGAGTCTATATAGTACAACTCCTTTCTTAAAAGTTAAAAAGGACAACTCTGAAAGCATTGGGTGGCTGCTAACTGTCAATCACCTTGCTTTTATTTTTTATTTTTTATTTATTCTAGGAAACCTTAAAAAAAAAAAAAAAAAAAAAAAAAAAAAAAAAAAAAAAACTTGTACCAATAATTTTACTCTAATCATCCAACCATGATATACGACATAGTACAATGTGGGGGAAACGAAATAGATTTGAGATGACTGCATTCTTTGTATTTAACAAACTATAGCATGACATCATACATCAGTCGTGTACTAAATTAAAAAAGAAAAAGAAAATATCAAGATGGTCACAATAGCAAGCACTCAAAGGATAGGGAGCTACACAATCCTTATTTGTCTTGCATGGCAAATCATTCTTCTTCTTTGCTTCATCACCACTCCAAATACCTACAATCATTATATCAACTCACAATATTAGAGTTTTCACACATCTAATAAACATGTATGTTCTCTCTTATATATTTTTAATGTAGACTCTTAAAATATATATATCATTGTGAAGTTGAAGATCTGATTTTACCGTCGTTATTATTCTCGATCGTATCTCTACAATCTTTCATAAAAACTAAACCATTAGGGTTCTATTACCAAGGCTCTTCCTCCTCAATTTTCTTTTGTTGAAGCAGAGCATCCTTACGTATCTTCAAGCTCATACCAGACGATATAACCTGCAAAACCTATTGAAGTACTGGAGAATATAGTTAGAAAAATATAATAAAAAAAAATCATACGAAAAGAAAGCAGAAAAATAAGTGTGAGATTCTTTGATTGATGGGGGGGGCTAGAGATTAGAAGAATTATAAGTTTGTATTTATAGGTAGAAAATACTAATTCAAAAGGAAAGAATAATAATTTATTTATTTAAGGTAATGTTGAGGTAATAACATTATTATTATTATTATTATAAATTATTATTATTATTATTATTATTATTATTATTATTATTATTATTATTATTATTATTATTATTATTATTACAAAAATGCCACTAAGTTTTGGGGGGAAAACTTGGTAGGAGGATTTTACTTATATATATATATATATATATAGATGAAAGATTAATAACATGTACGTTAATTAACATAATGCATCACATATTAATTCATTAGTTAATTATTGAATTAATCCATTATTAAAAAGTTTGCAAATTATGCCGAGCAATCGATTGCAAAGACGGCGTGATTTTGATTAAAAACGATGCGTCCGATTTAAAAAAAAAAATCAGTTTCAATTACCGTTAACGGTGTTATGTTGTCCATAATTTAAACTATATATCTAGAATTAATGAACTATATATCCAGAATGAATGAGCTATATATCCATAATGAATGAACTATATATTCAGAATGAATGAACTATATAGTTCAAATTATGCACAAGTTAACGGCAATCGAAACTGAATTTTTTTGAACTATATATCCAGAATGAATGAACTATATAGTTCAAATTATGCACAACATAACGTCGTTAACGGCAATCGAAACTGATTTTTTTTGTTCAAGTCGAATGTCAAAACGACATCGTTTTTGCAACCATGTGCACCATGCATGGTGCACACGGTTGCACATCATAACGCTCCTAAAAAGTTACAATGTAATACACTCCACACACCAATATCCAATAATTTGACTATTACATAATATTTGATTAAGTGTTAATTTTTTACATTATTGAATATATATTGCAATTTTTTACAAGATATTGCAATTGTTAATTAAGGTTGTAATTTAAATTTAGGAGTTTAGGGGTTTAAATAGATTTAGGAGTTATTAATATAGATATAGGAAATTAGATGGTTTTTATTAATTAAAATTAAAGAATTCCTAATTATAAATATAATAATTTAGAAATTTATTTTTAGATATCAATTAGAATTCTTAATTATATTAGTTTGAGTAAAGAAGCTTTTAATTAACACTAGTATTTTCACCCGTGCAATCACGGAATGGAATTGTTGTAATATATTAAGAATATTTAAATTAATATATAATTATTTAAGAGTTAATTTCACCAGAGGTCGTTTATCTTTCCTGACAATTCCAAATTTAATCCTAGACTATAGTTATTAATTATTACAATTTATTCTATGTTACAACTCTTACGTTAATATTCTTACTATTTATTATTAACACTTAATTACTTTTAGATATTATTATTACCACTTATATTATTATTATTATTATATTATTATTATTATTAGTTTCTTTTCAAGTATTGTTAGTATATAATGGTCGTGAGACACAATAATAATATAACCATAATTAAATATTCTTGTATTGTATTCCGGAGTTAATGCCATTTTTTGTCCTAGACTTATTGAGGCATCGACACTTTTCATCCTCCATAATAAAAATTGCCACTTAGTAGACACTGTTATTGGTCGTTGGACAGTTTTGATCCCCCGTCAATGAAGTCGTTTGTTGACCGTGAATTAGAAGGGGTTTTCTGTCTTATTCTTCTAATCTTGTTTATACCAACGCTGCCGTGACTCCTGTGAGGCGAGATGGCGAGACTTGGCGGATAAGTAGTAACCGTCGGTAGTGAGTAGGAGTGAGGTTCTTCTCCGGCAAGTTGTGGGTACGGCGGCAAGCATACGAGGCAGTAACTCCTTCCGGCGACGGACCAGTAAGGCAGATTTGGCGGTGCAACAACAGATCCGGCGAGGTTGGGGCCTTCACCGGTGGTTTTTGGTTCCGGCGAAGCAGAGAGGGCAGCAGGTCGGCGAACCCTCCTATGGTAAATAGCAGTTGTAGTTGTAGATGGCGTGATGTAGAATTTGCACCTGTAAGTCCTCCCTTCCATATTGACCACAAAGCACAACCTCAAAAACTCTGTTATTCTACCTGAAATTCATTGAAGTTTCAAGCTGAAAATGTGGAATCCACCGCTCCCCAAAAATTGCATTGTCTGAGGTGTTGGAATGGCCGGTGTTGACTTCCTCGCTGCTGTAGCTTCATTCCCCAACCCGGATGATAAAATTCGGAGCACCAGCTTTGAGGTTCAAGGAGGTGGTAACACTGGCAATGCTTTGATAAAACCTGGATGATAAAATTCATCTTGATCTTAATCCAAGGATCATATCTAAGGTTGCTGATGACTCGCATGGCGAAAGAATACTTGATGAACTTGAAAGGGATGTTGTTGATACATCTTTTATGGTGGTGTCCAAAGGAGGAAACTCACAATTCACATATGTCATTGTTGACAACCAAAAAAAAAAAAAAAAAAAAAACTCACACGTGCATTTTCACTCCAGGATATCCACCCATGATATCTGAGGGTCTACATACCCAAATCAAAATTGTCTTCAGCGCTTGGAGTAAATATTGTCTACTTAGATGGAAGGCTGCATGAGACTGCTTTGATTGTAGTGCAGGAGGCAAAGAGTAGGGGCATGCCTATTATAGTTGATGCAGAAAGGTTAAGGGAGGGGCTGGGTGATATTCCTTGTGAGCATATATCCATTAATGTGTATCTAACTATTAGCTTAGGCTTTTAGTTGAGATGGAGCACATGTTTCAATTTGGTATCAGAGCCAGACCAAAGGTCATGGGTTCGAATCTCAGCGCCACTCATAAGCGACTACGGCGTGTTGGTTGGAATCCACCGTACACGTGAGGGGGCGTGTGAGCATATATCCTAAACTATTAGCTTAGGCTTTTAGTTGAGATGGAGCACATGTTTCAATTTTCCTGACTTTGCTAGTTATGTTGTATGCTCGACAAAATTTCCACAGGCATGGACTAACGCCCTTTCTATTCCAACTGCACTTGTTTTCATTATCTTGAGATTGATGCCAAATGTAAAATTCGTGATTGTTAGTTGGGTGAAGATGGTTTCTTAATGTTAGAAAGGACTGAAGCGGATAACCTCAGTTTGAAGAAATGGATGTAGCAGTGACCAATGGATGGAGAAATACAAGGTTCTATTCCAACTGCACTTGTTTCCATTATCTTGAGATTGATGCCAAATGTAAAATTCGTGATTGTTAGTTGGGTGAAGATGGTTTCTTAATGTTAGAAAGGACTGAAGCGGATAACCTCAGTTTGAAGAAATGGATGTAGCAGTGACCAATGGATGGAGAAATACAAGGGTTAGAACATAAAAAGACAGAAAAACCCTTCTAATTCACGGTCAACAAACGGCGTCATTGACGGAGGATCAAAACTGTCCAACGATCAATAACAGTGGCTACTAAGTGGCAATTTTTATTATGGAAGATGAAAAGTGTCAATGCCCCAATAAGTCTAGGACCAAAAATGACATTAACTCTTGTACTCCGTGAGTCACAATAATAATATAACAATAATTAAATATTGTTCAATTCTATATTCTTCTAGGATTTCTATTACCATCATTAATTATTCCCAAATTTACAATAATTAAATAATTTGACCAATTATAAAGAAAGATTATTAAATAATGCACGGGACAATTGTTTAATTAAAAATTTTAAAAATTCATTAATAAAACATAAGGTTCTCATATTTTTTTCTTAGAAACTCTTTAATAAAGTATTTTTTTAGAAATTGGTGGGCCAAACCGCCTACGGTAGTTTGCGGTGGATAGATCTCGAAAAATTACGCGATTTCAAAAAAACATTTGTCCAAAACGGACAACTGAGTCAAAAGTTATGCCTTGCCGAACTTTGGACACTTTACAACTTAAAAAATAAATAAATAAATAAAGGCCGGTTCAGCCGGCGAGGAAGAGAGATTTATTAGGAAGAGAGATTTTTTAGGAATTGGGCGGGAAGTTAAAATTTCAGGATTTTGTTTTTATATATAGAATAGATTGTATATTTGTATTACACTATTTTATAATATTAGAACGGAATTTTAACGCATAATTATTGTACGAATAGGAAAGTAGAAATCAATATATTTTATTAGGAAGAGAGATTTTTTAGGAATTGGGCGGGAAGTTAAAATTTCAGGATTTTGTTTTTATATATAGTATAGATTGTATTACACTATTTTATAATATTAGAATAGAATTTTAACGCAGAATTATTGTACGAATGAGAAAGTAAAAATCAATATATTTTATTAGGAAGAGAGATTTTTTAGGAATTGGGCGGGAAGTTAAAATTTCAGGATTTTATTTTTATATATAGTATAGATTGTATTACACTGTTTTATAATATTAGAATAGAATTTTAACGCAAAATTATATTATTCTACGAATGGGAAAGTAGAAATCAATATATTTTATTAGGAAGAGAGATTTTTTAGGAATTGGGCGGGAAGTTAAAATTTCAGGATTTTATATATATATATATATATATATATATATATATATATATATATATATATATATATATATATATATATATATATATATATATATATATATATATATATATATATATATATATAGTATAGATTGTATTACACTATTTTAGAATATTAGAATAGAATTTTAGCGCAAAATTATTGTACGAATGGGAAAGTAGAAATCAAAATATTTTATTAGGAAGATAGATTTTTTAGGAATTGTGCGGGAAGTTAAAATTTCAGGATTTTGTTTTTATATATAGTACTAGTTTTTACGCGCATTGCGCGATTGGGATAATGTCCAATGTTTTTTTTTTTTAATAAGTACTTTAAAGTATATCAAGGCAAGATTAGATTGTAATTGTTCATGCATAGATAATTGAATGTTGAATTTGTGTATTTAAATAGGTAATTCTAAGTTTACAAATGCAAGATAATATAGTCAAGATTAATTATAATTGTCAATAAAATAATTGTATGAGTATGGTTGGAACCAAATATGGGACATAAGGGAGAGCAAATAAAAATTATGGCATAAAATATTAAATATATACTAATATTGTTTGAGGAGATTCCGACAGTAGATTTGTGGTTAGAGTTCTATTAAGAGTTTAATATTAGAATTAGATTAATGATGTTGTTATAATTCTATATTAGACTTTAATATTAAAATTAGACTTACAGTGAATTAAGGGTATTTGACGGAAAAGTTAACGGATAATCATATAATTAAGGAAAAATTAGGAAATCTCAAGGAAAAATTAAAATATGAACAATTCTAACCATTCATTTGATTTAATAATTTGACATTCGTTTTTTCTATCCAATGTTTATAATTAAATAAATATTTGAAAGTATATCAATGCATGATTATATATGAGAAGTTCATACATAAGTAATTTAATGTCGAATTTGTTTATTTAAATATGTAACTCACAGTATATGAATAAAATATAATGTAATATAGGAGATTCATTATAATTGTTACTAAACTTTTTTTTTAAATATATAGTAACAAAGTATTTTTGTTGCAAAGGGTTCTAATATATTTAATGAATGCACATATATACAAGATCAATGAATGAATCAACGGTACCTGTCCATTAGGTGTTTTGCTCAGTGTTCATTTAGTTCAGCCATTATTGTTGAATAAATTATTATGGATAAAGAAATTCCTAATTTAAGGAATTTAAATGTAGTAAAAATTTAAAATTTTTAATTATAATGTCACCCAAAGATATTGAACGATTGGTAAATATGATATAACTCAAATACCAAAATGCTAAAGAGAGTGTTTGGTAATTCAACAGTTTGAAGCAACAATTTGTTCCAAACCACTGAAAAATACAAAAATTACAATTTACAATATTTTCACTTAGCTTGTTTGAGAATAATTTTCCCCAAAACACCTCTATATATTTTAAAAAAAATAAAAATAAAAAATTACTGTAGAGTCATTTTGACTCATCGAATAACAAGAGCGAGTTTCGCTGGCTCACTGCTTGCCCATCAACGGATGGGCAAGCTTAATTTTTAAATTGGAGCCATAAGGCTCCTTTTATAGGAGCCTCAAGGCTCCCATGCTAGTTTCGTCACCGATGTAGGAAAAGTGACAAAACTATTATGTTTTATTTGTTTTATTTTATTTCTTTTATTAAATAATAATAATAATAATAATAATAATAATAATAATAATAATTATTATTATTATTATTATTATTATTATTATTATTACTATTAAACATATGTATACCCTTAGGTCATTTTACATGTTAATTTAAACAGCTAATTTTTTAAAATATCTTTTTATCAACCGTTGATATAATTCACTATTCAAATCCGCTAATGCTAATCGCTAACTGGTGATTGTCAAAGAAGGACATTGCGAGGTATTTTCTCACTCAATTTATTGTGTGATTTGAATACTCTCTTTGTCAACAAATCCCTCAAGTAGTTAATATGATTGATTTTATTAATTATATATATATTTTTTTAATTTTTTCATGGTATTAATAAAATACTTGATAATAATTATATAGCATTATTTTGTATTATAACTTTTATATTTAATTAAAAAAATAGTGCACAAAAAAGATAATAGACAATGTAGTGAATATAATCAATTGATGAATTTGAATGTAAAGAGTTTTTACATTGGAGAAAAATAAAAACAATATAACTAATAAAATTATTTCTCTTAATTAACTTATTGATAATGAATAAATTTTTTTTTAATAAAGACATTTTAGGGACAATGTAGCGAATACAATCAATTGATGAATTTGAATGTAAAGAATTTTTATATTGGAGAAAAATAAAGATAATACAACTAATGAAATTATTTCTCTTATTTAATTTATTGATAATGAATAATTTTTTTTTTGAATAAAGACATTGTAGACAGATAATTCTAAATTAAAGAAATGCATATGTATTATTTTTTGTTGTAACTACTAAATTATTATTTAATTTAATAAGAGTAAAATAGAGTACTAATTATGCCAACTTTAATTGGGATGAGGTTCGAACCTAAGACCTTTTTTTTTTTTAAATTAATGAGTAAGTTAACAGTGAACTAACAGAAATTAACGGAAAAGATAATATTTAACGGAAAACTTAACGGAAAATCATATTCATTAAGGATAAATTAGGAAATCTAAAGAAAAAATTAAAATCTAATCAATCTGAGCCATTCATTTGATTAAAAAATTTGACCGCCATTTTTTCTACCCATTATAGGCCTAACTCTCTTGGGCTCTTATTAGTATAGTAGATAGTAGATAGTAGATAGTAGATAGATTGTATTACACTATTTTATAATATTATAATAGAATTTTAACGCAGAATTATTGTACGAATGAGAAAGTAGAAATCAATATATTTTATTAGGAAGAGAGATTTTTTAGGAATTGGGCGGGAAGTTAAAATTTCAGGATTTTGTTTTTATATATAGTATAGATTATTATTGTTAATTAGAATTCTTGTACAGGTTAATTAACATTAATGGATTAATCCTGTAATTAAATAATGGATTAATCTAGTAATTAACCAATGAATTAATATGTGATGCATTATGTTAATTAACGTGCAAGTTATTAATCTTTCATTAATAATAATTAAATAATTAGATATATATAATAATTAAGTAATAAGAAATATGTTTAGGAAAATATATATATTTGGTTAATTAGAAATAAAAGAAGTTATATTTAGCTCTATAGAATATTTAGGGTTTGCTAGAGGAAACTTCTTGGTGCTCTCAATTTCTCTCTAGGGTTTGCTAGAGTTTTCTCCTCCCCTAGGGTTTGTTAGGTTTCCGACGGTTTCCTACGTTTTTTCCGGTGATCATCACTGTTTGGCGACGCTAATGAGTACGCTGAGTTGGAACTGCCGTGGCTTGGGTAATCCACGGACAGTTCGAGAGGTGGTGGACATGGTGTCCAAAAAGCAACCCGACTTTGTATTTCTAATAGAAACTAAGGTAGCGCGAGATCATGCTGAGCGTCTTCGTGTTACGATCGGTTTCGAAGGCTTATTTTATGTTGACAATGATGGTTTGAGTGGTGGATTAGCGTTATTGTGGAAGAAGAATAATACGGCGAGACTCCTTAGTTACTCAAGAAACTACGTTGATATTGAGGTAACTATGACAGGTAATCCGGCCTGGAGAATGACGTGTTACTATGGTTATTCGGACCGTAATAGGCGTGCTGAATCATGGGATTTGTTGAGAATGTTGGCGGCAAAATCGAATCTCCCGTGGGTGGTGGTGGGGGATTTTAATGATTTGCTATACCAGTATGAGAAGAGATGGGGAAATCCACATCCGAATAGCCTTCTTCGAGGTTTTGGGGAGACGATTGAGGATTGTGGATTGGCCCAGTTGCCAATGATTGGATACCCATATACCTGGGAGAAGGGGAAAGGGACTGCAAACTGGATTGAGGAGAGACTTGATAAGGTCCTAGTAACGAACGAGTGGCGCAATATAATTCCCCATGTAAAGGTTATGAATTTGAGAACCAGGAAGTCAGATCATTCAGCCATTTTTTTCACAGTTCAGGAGGAGGTAGGGAGGGATGGGGTTAGAAGAAGGGGTTTTAGGTTTGAGATGGCATGGTTATATGATGAGGGATGTAGGGGTGTGGTGGAGCAGGCGTGGCAGGAAGGGAGAGGGCAGGGTTTACAGGGTTGTGTTCAATACTGTGGAAACCGGTTAACACGATGGGGTGGGGATCGGTTCCATAAGTATGGGAAACAGATTGTGCAGCTGAAACGGGATCAACAACGTTTGAGAGGATGCACTGACTCGGCCTCTCTTGTCGAGTTTCAGCGAATAGAGCAACTTCTGAGTCGCACTGAGGCCCAGGAGGATGCATACTGGAGGCAGAGAGCCAAGCAGCACTGGCTCAAGGAAGCTGACGCCAATACCAAATTCTTTCACAGGTATGCCTCTCACCAGAAATAAAAGAAGTTTCTTAAAAAATACAAATCTAAGTTATTTTGCATAAAAAGACTCAATTAGTATTGATTTAGTTTTTAATGATGTGTCATCACCTCATTCACCGCCGGTGTATTGCATCTATACACCGACGGTGCATCAAATATTAATTCATATTTTATTACTAAATGATTGATCTGTGTAATATTAGTATTACATTTTTCAATACAAATATTACTCCGTACATTTTTATTTTAACCCGACTTATCAATCTCACAGACAAGAATCCATTAGAATTTCTTACATAAATTTTTGCCTACAAGTAATCATTTATTTTTATTTGGTTTTGTGAGGATTAAATTGTGAATTGTATACACAACTTACTAATATGTTATTTGGAATTCAATTTCTCTTGCATTTTTAATGCTCCCAGGTCGACAATGATACGATGTGATGTATACGGACGGACCAAAATTCAAAAAAGCGAGGGGTGGAGATTATTGGGATTGATACAATTTATTAAAGGGGAAATGACACTTTTTCCCCCTATGTTATATACTTATAGCACTTTTTTCCCCTCAATTATTTATGTAAGCACATTAGCCCCCTCAATTATTTTAAAAGTGGTGGTTTTCCCCCCTAATATATTAAATTGACATTTCTACCCTTAAAGTAAACATTTTATTTATTTTACTTCTCCAACAAATTATTGCGTATATGTAGCGATTACCACGATTCGGTTCGAACTGAACCAGACACTATAGCAATCGAATTAAAAGTTTTCAGTTATGATTCAGATCTAGAACCCAATATTTGAATTTCAATTTATTAAATTTAAGAATAAAAAAAAACTAGATCATGAACCGGCGGTTTCGGATCCCGTTCGCGATTTTGAACCGTCTTTATTTTAAAATTTTATTTTTTATTTTAAAATAGTTTAAATTCAACAATAAATGTATTTTATTTTTTTAGTTCGGAACATGAACCGGCCATTCCAGTTCGCGATTTTAATAAACTCTAAATATCGCGTTTTGATTATAAATTGTAATTGGAATATTTTGGTTTGGTTACTATAGTATCTAGTTTGAACCAAATTATAGTAATAATTTATTGGAGAATAAAAATAAATGAAATATTTATTTTAAGGGTAAATATGTCCATTTAACATTTCAGGGGGAAAAAGAGTCACTTAAATAATTGAGGGGGAAAAAGTGCTATAAGTATATAACATAGGGGGAAAAAGTGCCATTTTCCCTTTATTAAATTTCAAGCTGGATTACGAAGATAGTTTAAAAACATAAATTATAATTTAGTGTATATTTTAATTTTCTGGTGACCTAATCTAATGTATATTTTTGGTATCGCCAGGACATAATGATGCCAAATTGGGGCTGGAGTTCTTGGCAGTACAAAACTTGAATTGCTGGCTTGTCCCATTTCTTGCCACCTACCTACCTTACACTGCAACACCGTTCCTATTTGCTACCTTTATAAATGCAACATTACTTATAAGAAAAAATATAATACTTTTCATGAGAAAAGTAACACTTTTACATCAAAATATAAAAGTATTATATTTGTCCTTAAAGTATTATATTTTCCCTTACAAGTAACAAATATTTTATTTCTGATGTAGTATTACATTTTCTAGTATAAGTATTACATTTGCATATTGACCTGACCTAACTCGACCCGTCTCACGAAAAAGAATCCGTAAAAAAAGATGCGGTGACATTTTCATAAATAACTTAAACTTTGTTGCAAGTAACATGTGTTCAAAGTGCAAGTAACTAGTACAAATGTGCAAGTAAAATCATTTAAAAGTGCAACAATTTTCACTTAATACTACAAATAATTTACCTTTTTTTAACATTGATGCACCGAATTATAATGTCTTTCACATTGGTGCACTTAATAATAACGTTTGGTGCACTTAATATTGATGTTTAGTGTACATTATTTGTTTCACTTTTAATACATTTTACTTGCACTTTTAATACATCTTACTTGCACTTAGGTGCACTATATAAAATTGTTACTTGCACTTAGGTGCACTATATAAAATTGTTACTTGCACTTTTAAAACAATTTATTTTCACTTCAAAATTCAATTATTTATAAAAATGTCACTGCGATTTAAAAAAAAAAAAAAAAACAGTGTTTATGATCCGTTAGATCTGGACATGTGAACGACTGCGATTAGTTCTCAGTTCTCTCCTGGACATGTAGTTCTCACATAATCAAATATGTGTGTGTGTCTGTAGATGTGTTGATTTAACTTTATTGTGAGTATTAGTGTACAAACATTTATAGGCTCGAAAGTTCAGACTCATTTTGCAACTTACATCTTCCACAAGTTTTTAAGGCACGGGTAATGAGAAGCCTTCAAAATTGGGGTTCAAATTTAATAAAGGAAAAAAAAAAGTGTTTCTAGTCTATCAATTATTTTTTATTAGTAATTTTAACCTTACTTTCTTCCCATTGGAATATATATCTTAACTTAGCTTTTTGAATAAGTTGCAGTTTGTCTGTAGAACAATAGAATTGTTAAATTTTGTTATGATTTTGGTTAGTACATGTGTATTTTAGTAATTTTTTATATTTTTTTCTTTATAACCCTCTCCAATTTTGGTATTTCATATGTAAAATAGTGAACTTGTCTTTAATAGGTTCGTGTATGAGGAGAAATAATAGAGACAATGTATAGTATCACAATCAAAGAGAAAAAAATTAGAGAATGAAGTTGCTAATTCTTTGTTCTATTTGCATATGAAATACTGAAACTAAAAAAAAAAAAAATGGTTAGAAAAAATCACTAAAATAGATATGTATTAGGTAAAACTCTAAAGTAATTTAATGACATTGTTTCTTTATGGACTAAGGTTGCAACTTACTTCAAAAGTTAATGGGGTATATAGCAATGAAAGAAAAAAAAAAAAGGAAAAAGGGTCAAATACACCCTCCAACTTTATGTAAGAAGTCAATTAGGCCCTCGAACTTTTGAAATGTGCAATTAGACACATTAACATATTAATTTAGTGCATTAAAGCTCGAAACCCTAATTGTAACCTACAATAGTAGGTAAATAATTCACCGGTGGAACTCCGGCAACTTTCCGGCGACACTCCGGCATGGCAACCATGCTTAGCCAAACATGATGATTCCAAGTACAGCAAAGATACAAACCATTTAAACAATTACCAATTTAAACTAAGCTAATTACTCAACAGCACCAAATGAAATTGAAAGCTCTGTTCGTAATCATCACAGCAAGTTAGCAATTCAAAAATTGCTAATTGAATAGCAACCTATTAGGTAAATCCACACCAATTGAATAAAGGAGAAAACACTATGTAAAAGGAGCACCAGATTTAATGTGCTGCCCAGTTGGAGAGATTGTTGCAGCCTTACTGGAGTTACGAAGCTGTCGACCGGAGAATTTGCTGCCTAATCCAGAAAATCGCGCCTCATCCCAGAATCGATGTCGTAGATGAAAAAGCTACTAAGATTATGAAAATAATTTGCTGTGAATGAATTTAATGCCAAACGGAATTCTACACCGCCAATGAATTTCACTGTCGAACAACATTTCTGCCCGCCGAACGCTGCACCGTTGAACCTGTCGCTTTTTCCGTCGTTGGAGATGGCAACTAGTTTGGTTGCTGCCATCTCCAGTCAACGGAGATGGTTGGTCGCCATCTCCAACAACGGAGAAGGAGGTGACCGGTTTGATCGCCTTTTCCGGCGACTTGATGGGCACGCCTTCGCCGGAATGTCGTCGGAGTTTTGCCAGTAAATTATTTACCTGCTATTACAGGTTACATTTAGGGTTTGGGATCTTAATGCACTAAATTAATATGTTAATGTGTTTAATTGCAACTTTCAAATGTTTGAGGGCCTAATTGACTTCTTACTTAAAGTTGGAGGGTGTATTTGACCCTTTTCCCAAAAAAAAATTATGGATTAAAATAACTATAAGGGAATAAGGGACGGAGGGAAAAAATCAATTTCTCCAAAAATAAAATTAATATTGTTTATGGTGTAAGATGTAATTGCTTCTTAGTTACATACTTACATGAAGACTATATTCTATTGTGAGTAATAGATCTAAAAAAATTAATTAAAAAGAAAAATTTTGCTATTGGACCAACTAATTGACAGTTTTCACAATATAATTATATTGGTAACATTGGGATATTGCAAAACAAAAAAATTGGTTGATGGTTGCAGTAAAATAATAGTAAAAGAGATCGATGTGGTTGGTTTTATAAATATTATAAAGTTAAAAGTTTCAGTAATATTTATAAAATTAATTTTTTTCTTTTTTTGGAATAAGCGTCAATTTGGACACTGAACAAACCTGAAAATGTAATTAGACCACAAAATAAAAATAATAATGTAATTTGGCCATTGAAAAAGCAAAATGTGTGTAATTTCACCTACTAGCCTGTTAACCTGCTAGTTAGTGAAATTATATATATTTTGCTTTTTTAGTGGCACAATTGCATTATTTTTTTGTTCAATCGTTTAATTACATTTTCATATTTTGTTCAGTGGCCAATTTAATCTTTATTTTTTATTTTTACTAAAATCTTTAACCATAGATGAATTTCAATCCTTTTTAACTTTTTACCAAAGTAACATGTTGTCGTTCAAAAATATAAAATATTTTCATGTCTTCGTTTGTAAATGCATCAAGAATCCATCTTTTCTCCTTGTTTTGAGCGAAAACAACAGTCAAACCGAACGTTACATGACAGCTTTCAAAAACATGCAAACACATACAATTAATAATAATAATAATAATAATAATAATAATAATAACAACAATAACAACAACAACAACAATATCAACAACAACAACAACAACAACAACAACAACAACAATAATAATAATAATAATAATAATAATAATAATAATAATAATAATAAATATTAATGAGTTATTTTAGTATAAGAATGTTGTAGGTCTCCACGTCTTGTGCAGTTATCATAAATGTATTCCTTAGTCTACTAAGAAGATAAATCATACAAGAATGATTATTGATACAGAATAACAAAATAAAATGTAAACTAGAAAATGATCGGTAAATTGATTGCGTCACATCTAATATACTTTTGTAGTAACTCTGATCTAAAAGTGGAGTCCTGTAAATTTATAATTTATTTGATAAGACTGTAATCACTTAAGTTAAAATTACTCCGTAATCACTTAAGTTTAAAAAAAAAAAAAAAAACAAAGATAATTCGCGCAAGCATTGTACTTTTCACATCAATCATTGCCTTAAACTTGAAGTCAAGTGGCGTCTTTGACATTTCGGACAGCCTCAAATAATATCTTCAATTATTGACAATCCTATATTGTACGGTACTCGTCCGTAATACTCCGTGCGTTCGGTGATCAATTATCCGTTCAAAAAAATTTCAGTTCGATTAATTTAGTAATACAAAGTTCGGTTCAATAAACAGTTAAAGCTTTAAAAACTTTAATTAATTGATTGCATACCCCTAGGTAGGAGAAAACAACAATCAAAACGAAATTGAAAAACAAAAAAATTAGTTGTCTTACTATACTTTTCTCCTTGATAGTGAGTCTCACAAAAAAACTTTCATTTGCAATAATTTTTTATTCTCTCTCCTCTCATCTCTTTCCTTCACCTATGCTAAAAAGATTAAAAAAAAAAAAAAAAAAACTCTCAAAAATTCATCTTAGGGTTGCTCTTATAGGTGCAACTCATAGTTAAGTTGGTCAAATAATTGGTTTAATAACTACAAAATTTCAAGTTTGACTTTTAATGAAAGTTGTCTATTTAACTTGTTGGTTTGAAGTAGCCAACTATAAACAACCTAAGCTAATTTACCTCATTATAGTATTTTACGGGCTATTGTCACAAGACGAGCTGCATCTAAAATGCACCTTTCGGTAGTGATTGCGAGTTATTTTATAACATCGTTAAATATAATAATTTGTGCATGAAGTTGTATGGAGGTTTGAAAAACCAAGTCTAACATCTTGTTGTTAAAATGTACATAAGTTGTTGAGCAAATAAAAAGAAATAAAGTTACAATTTCATTACTAACTAGTTATAATATTTAGTATAGTGATAAACATTTAATCCTGACGTATTGTGTTTACTTTTTATATATTTATAAATTTTTTCTTTATCTTAAATTTTTTGTTTATGATGTATTGATTATTAATTTATATTATTATTATTTTCCTTTATGATTTTACTATTTTTTCTCATTAAATATTTATTTAATTCTATGTGAGTTTTTTTTATCTAATAATACAATAAATTTACCTATAAGATATGAATAAGATGACACATATTTCTTTCATTTAATCAAAGTTGTCAAATTTCTTCTAATTGAGGAAACATGTTCTCTGACAAAAGAAAAACAAAACAATAAAGCAACTTCTAATAATCTTCAAAGATATAATTAACCTCCAATATGCTCAGATCAAACAAAAAGTATGCATCAATCATTAACATTTCCCTCCAAGGAAGCTTCCAATTATTAATTAACCCAGCACTGCAGATTAGACTAATAATTTTTAAATCAAATCCAAAATTTACAATAACAACGACCTCAATTCAATAATCTATTATTTTGGAAATTTGCAGTTAGTCCACAACTTGTTTTGACCATGGGGGTTTTAACCCTTTAATGAGATGGTTACATCTTTTGAGTAATGTTAGGTGACCAACCACTGCTAGCTAGCTAGAGTCTGCTGCCTTCCAATAATAATTTCACAATTCACTAAATGATTGGCAATCTTAGCCAAATTGATTACACAATTAATTAATTTCATAACTACAATATTTTAAGTTTGACTTCTTATGAAAGTTGTTTATTGGATGACTTTCTTAGTTTGAGTCATAGTCAGTTATGGACAACCTAAGATGGTTAACATCCTTGTGATTCTTTACCGGCTGTGAAGTAACAAGGTGGGTAAAGTTAGTCAGCTATGATGAAAAAGTTTTCCAACAATCTAAGTGGAACCCTTTCTTTCGTAGAATGAAAAAAAAAAAAAAAATTGAATTATGTCAATTTACCTTCTTGTGATCTTTGTCAGCTAACTAGGGTCATAAGACGATCTTTACCCAGCCGCAATGCATACTTTTGCCATTGACTGCTGGTTGTGCCTTTCCTAATTTCTCTTCTTGATGGGTAGCTTCCATTCATTGAGTGTCCATGCATAAATACTTGGCCCCACAATTAATCAAAAAAACATTATTAATTACCAATTAGATAATGTTATATTATCATGAGGGAAAGATGGGGAGGAAAAATACATATATAGGGTATGCAACATTCAATATTTAATTAATTTATCAAATATCTTACTACAATTAATTAATGTTATCAATTAGTCAGACCCAGTAACTCAATCAACTAACTGCTATAAGCTAATTACCAAACACCTCCTTAATTTTTTTTTTTTTTTTTGAAAATTATGAGGTGGTAATTTAATTTGACAGTTTTGGTTATTCTCGATCAATTTTGATTTTTTTTTAAAAAAAATGATGTCTAGCTCATGGTGATGAGCTGCTATTAAATTATACAGCAATTTCCGACTTTATAAAAAATCTCTAGAGAAATATCACCTCACTTTCATTGAGAGAGACAGAGAGAGAGAAAGTCTAAATATTTTATTCCTGGAAATTAAAAAGGAAAAAATTAATAATAAATAAATAATTAGCCTTGTGGCATCTTCTTCATTACATGGACCTATAAATACATCATGCATCTATTATCCATTTATCCTCTTCAATTCATTCCAAAATAAACCAAAAAAAGAAAACACAACACAACATCTCTCTCTCACACACACAGAGCTAAAAACAAGAAAAAATGGAGATAGAACAAATAACCCCACAAATAGTTGGCAAGAAACTATGGAACATTGTGAGGATAGTTTTCTACATGGTGAGGAAAGGCGTTTCGAAGAGCAAGCTAATTCACCTTAACCTCCAACTCGCCCTTCAACTCATGCTAAAGCGAGGCAAACTCGCCGCCGGCAAGGCGCTGAGCCACCACTACTCCGCCCTCATCACCTGCCGCTCCCACCACTCCGTCAGAGTCTTCACCGGCCACGCCCCGCACGACTACGAGTTCAGCTGCAGCAACACCCCCGCCGCCTTGTTCCACCACCACGCCAGCAAGCGGAGCAGGAACCACCGCCGCGAAAACAAGATCGACGCCGATGTTTTCCAGAGGGTTTTCGAGATGCTGAACGACCGTCCCGAGGCGGCGGTTGATGGGTCTCCTTTCACGGCGCTGCCGGGGTTCGGGCGGACCCCCACGGTGAGGCAGCTGCGAGTGACGGATTCGCCCTTCCCGTTGAAGGATTCCGAGGAGATCAACTCCCAGGTGGATATGGACGCCGAGGAGTTCATCAGGAAGTTCTATACACAATTGAATCTACAAAGCAAGAAAGCCGCTCTTGAATCTCCATCCCCATATCACATCAGAGCTCGATGAACAGAAAACTGAAACTCTGATCAAGAATCTCCGGTGAAGATGATGATGTGAATTACGACGAGGTTTTCCATGGTTCTCTTGCAACATTTGCAAACATGTCACACTGTTTTTCCATGGAAGATCAAGATCACCTCAAACAAACCATCATCTTCAACAAAGTCACGTGCCTCCCACATGCCCTTAATTTCGAGCAATTTCCACTTTTTTTTTTCTTTTCTTTTCCCCCCACTGAGACAGTTGAGGGTGGAGTTTTTAATTTTCCTTTGCTGGACTGATCCAAAAAAAAAAAAAAAAAAAAAAAAAAACAAACAAACTCCCATAGATAATCTTCCTTTTTTCCTCTCCTTTTTGGGGATTTTTTTTTAATAAATGTATTTATCACCTTATTTGCTTGCCTTAATGCATGGTTGAAAAATAAATAAATATCTATTACACTTTTCTTCATTTACAAAGCATATTATACATTTAAAATTGGGATAAGGGTCAAATAGACACTCCAATAATATATTAATGTATAATTAAACTCTCGAACAAAAAATTCTTTCAGTTAGATTCATAAACTTGTTAAAATTGTACAATTAACCTATTTGATCTATAATAGCTTGTTATTCCTAAGTCAACTGCCATAGTGCCACGTAAGATGTCCCGTAAATTAATAATTATTAGAAATTATATTTTTATAAAAAATAAAATAATTATATTAATTAAAAAATACACAACAATCCATGGCAGCTTGGCTGCGACCTGCCAAGGACAAAGAAGCTTGGTGGGCTTCTCGGTCAAATCTAGACAGAAAAGCCCGCGGACTGCCATGGACGAAGAAGCTTGATAGAGAAACCGGTAGCCGGCTTCTCCGTCAGATCTGGGAGAAGCCTGCTAGAAAGTCCATTTTTTTAAGAATAGTTTTTTTTTTTTAATAAAAAAAATGTAAATAGGATTCTACGTAGTAATATGCTATGTAAGCAAAATTGAAGGCCTATTTTACCCTTATCCTTTTAAAATTTTAGCCATGTTTGGTAAATGACTGTTAGCTGATTGGGTTAATTAGAGAGTATAACTAGTTGATAACATTAGCTGATTGTAGAAAGGTGTCTGGCAAATTAGTTGTTAGCTGATAGCTGTTTGGTGTAATTTCTTTTCTCAAAAAGCTAATTAAAAAAGTTGTTTTGAGTAGCTTTTTGAATTTTAGCATTTTGAAGTACAAAAAGCTAATTAACCAAACATTTGTATTGATTTTTAAATCAAGTCAAACAACTAATAGTGATCAAATAAGCTAAAATTAACCTATAAGCTAACTATTTTACCAAACAGGGTCAATTATTTTTTTTGTTATCCGTCAATTATAGTTGTTGGAAGTTCACACATCTGGTGTAGATGTAATAGTACGTGGGGAAAGAGCATGGTTGATTGTTTCTTTAATCATTGTTAATTATTCGTAAAGATATTTATTAGCTTTGGAAGATATGTGTTTGGCTTAATTAGCTTAGGAAGAGAGCATGCATGATTATCTCATGCATAATCGCCATTAATTAATCCCGAAGATGATGATATGCCAGCCTAAGCATGTTGGGATTTTAAAGACAACTAGATAATAACAAAGAAGCCCAATTATTTTTGGCAAAAATTTATGTGGAACTATCTCACGGATTTTTGTTCGTGAGACGCATCGGGTCAAGATGAAATGTAATATTTATACTAACAAATGTAATACTAAATCAAAAATAAACCAGCTTGGTTGGTGTGAGTGGTCGTGCACTATTGTCCCTTAATAGAGGTAGGGAGTTCGAATTCCCTCTCGTATGAAAAAACTAATCTGGCTAGCACTTTGCCCTTTAATTTGGTCGGACCGATGCGAATAGAAATTAGTCTTAATATTAATATGATACGGGCTTAAAGGTGTCTTATACAATTAGAACTTGCTCAAGGCACTCTGTGATTTGACAAAAATAAAATGTTTATTACTTATGGTAAAATGAAATACTTTTAGAAGATGCATGTAGAAATTAAAGTGAAAGACAAGGCCACAAGGGGGAAGTCCAAACGCAGTTGTCTGGCCGTACGTCTACATTACAATTATATATTTACTGCTATCAACCTTTGCCTACATTGAATATACAATCATGATTGAACAAACATCCTAGTTGTCGGGACCAGTTTCAAACGTACTCATAATATTAGATATACTATGCATATATAAAATTCATTAATTTTACGTAACTTCATTTGAATTATTAATTATGATATCGACTAATTTATAAGTAACTAGTTGATCAAATTTTTTAAAAAAAGTTCGTAAGAATATATAATTTGTAGATAGGATCCTCCATGATTAAACAAGAGTTTGTGTCACAACATTTAAGAGTGGTATTGATGGAATTAATCCGGATGGTCCGAATTAATTAAATCTGATTAATTAAAAGATAAAGGAATGTAAAGTTAATATAAAGCGTGAGAGAAACAAAGTGTATTGATATTGTATTAATTGTTTAATGAGCTGAGCGTACAAAGGATGTTGTGATAGAACACAAATCGTGTCTAAAATGAGGACAAATGACATGTTTTTATACTCAGCCTCCCCTCATAACTACTTTGTGCGAATCGGGCACCACTTGCTTGGGGCGAAGGGTTACAGCCCCTGCTTGACCACGTCTTCACCTGCCTCGACCGAGTTCAAGGAGGACGACCTGTCGACCTGACCTCTTAGATTAATGGTCGACCTTGGGGCCCCGGGGGCCAATTATGTGATCGACTTGGCCTGAATCGGTCGAGTTTATTTTGGCGCTTCCTCAAATCAGTTTACTTCAAACTCATTCCTAATATGTCCAGGGGTATAATTCATCCAACCAACCAAACAAACTTGAGAAAAATGTTTTCAATCCAACCAAACAAAGAAAAATCTAGTTTCACTCAAATTCAAGGAAAACATTTTCCATACAACCAAACACCTCCTTAGGTGGTATAAGTGTCCTGCATCATTTTTAAAATTTTAAGTTGTTAGTGAAGTGTGGCTTTAATCCTTTTCATTAATGAATTTGTCAAAATTTAGCGGTACTCTTTAGAAACCTTAATTAACCATAACTAATAATGCAGTTTCACATCATATTCTTTTTTTTTTGTTTTCTTAAATTGCGCCCTAACTCCATGGCTTAGCTTAATGGCAAGAAACATAGACTACTTAGTACTAACCTTCATTACACTAATTTTTATATTTTTTTTTATCAGCGCCAATGAAGGTCAATATGCATAAGTTGTAGATCAGTTGAAGTGCTATTGGTTGACTAAGCTACTTAGGGTTTCTAAAGAATAACGATAAATTTCAACATATATAGTTGTTAACGAATGATTAAAAGTGTCACTTTACAAACAACTCAGAGACTAAAAGTGGTGATACGTGTATTATATATAGAAACTGAATCCACTATTATTAGCTTTATTACTAATTAGGAATAATAATAATAATGTCATTACTCACCTCTCTTTTCTCTTCTAGGTAACCAAGCCAAGATCTATCAAATCACCACCGCACCAATTTTATCAAATCTATAATATATATAAGATTAATGATTATCTAAACTTTACCCCCAAATATAATGGACACAACATAGATGGGCACAAAAGGTCAAGTGTACATGGACACCCCAATCAACTCCAAACTTGATTTACAAAAGTCGAGCACTGCATATATAATAATGCTTTTTGGTACACCAGCTACTTTCACAAGTGCTTACACTTTAGAGGGGAGAATTTGTGGTCAGATCTGATTTTCAGTGAGTCCAATGGCTCCCCCATTATTAATTGGTTAGGAAGCTACATCATATCATACAAACTAAATGCTAAATCTTTTGGTGAATCAATTCAATAAAGATTCCAATTCATACCAAGAGGTATGGGCTCTAGAAAGATGTGTTAGTTGGTTGCTTAATTGGATTAGTGTAGTAGTATAGACAATGCAGAGAGGGCCATTTGCTTTACTTTGCTAGCTAGGTGGCAAGAAAAGAATATAATGTCTTTGCATAGGACATTATATTATATTATATTTTGCTGTTTCTATGCTCTTTTATGCCTTTAGTTATTTGTCTTCCCTCTTTTGAGTTGGCATGTCTAACTTTCATGCTTCTTCTTAGTGTTAGTTGGATTTCCAATCATGTCAAATGTCATGTTATGAAATAATTGTCTTTGTAATATAATAGAGTTTACCATATATATGTATTTACCCTTTCAATAGAAGCAACATTAAGGATTAGATTTAAGGAGCGTTTGGTAAATAGCTATTAGTTGAATAGTTGTTAGAGGATTGGGTTAGTAAATTTGATTAGATGATAGCATTAGTGATTGTAGAAAGGTGTTTGGTAAATTAGCTGTTAGCTTATTACATACAAGTTGATTTTCTCCAAAAGCTATTTGAAAAAGTTGCTTTGAGCAGCTTTTTGAATTTTAGCATTTTGGAGCAATAAGCTCTTACAAAAAACTAATTAATCAAATATTTATATTAATTGTTTAACTAAATCAAACAGTTAATAGTGATCAAATAAGCTAAAATTGACTAATAAGTTAACTATGTTACCAAATAGTCCACTAGCGCATTATATATAGAAATTAAGCACTCACTCATTGGCAAAGTCATTGAGTGCATGTCAATTATATTGGTGATAAATTGGTATTTTGACAATTCTTGGACATGCTATTAAAATGGGTTAAAGAAATTGGAAACTAATTTTTTTTTTTAATCGAACCCTACACTCTATGATTGTTAACAAAGCAGAATTATTGGTCAACCAATTGAATTATACTATCAATGATTCAATTTAATTATGTGTTATATGAGATAGATTGAATTTTTCACACTTTTGATCCCACGACTATAATGTCACTAACAACTTTGATCTACGATTTTTAAAATTTGTAGAATTGGTCCACGACTATTACTTTCTTAGCGAATTTGGTCATTCCGATGCATTCTCCGTTCAATTGTAGCCGGAATTTTTCCCCTTTTTAGCGTGGATAATATTGTCCTTAGCGTGAAAAAGACAATATTACCCACGTTAAAAAGGTGAATAAAATTTCCGACTAAAATTGAATGGAGAATGCACCGAAAGGACCAAATTCGCTAAAAAGTAATAGTCATGGATCAATTCTACAAGTTTTGAAAGTCGTAGATCAAAGTTGTTAGTGACGCCATAGTCGTGAGACCAAAAGTGCGATGGATTTGTAGAAGGAAATAAGAAAAGTGTAAAACTCAGAGAATGAATTATCAAAATTCATTGAGTACATAAAGTTGTATATCTACTGTACTATACTAATAAGAGCCCAAGAGAATTAGGCATATAATGGGTAGAAAAAATGACGGTTAAATTTTTAATCAAATGAATGGCTCAGATTGATCAGATTTTAATTTTTACTTAAGATTTCCTAATTTATTCTTAATGAATATGATTATCCGTTAACTTTTCCGTTAAATATTATCTTTTCGGTTAATTTCTGTTAGTTCACTGTTAACTTACTCATTGATTTCAATAAGAAAGGTCTTAGGTTCGAACCTCATCCCAATCAAAGTTGGCATAATTAGTACTATATTTTACTCTTATTAAATTAAATAATAATTTAGTAGCTACAACAAAAAATAATACATATGCATTTCTTTAATTTAGAATTATATGTCTACAATGTCTTTATTCAAAAAAAAATTATTCATTATCAATAAATTAAATAAGAGAAATAATTTCATTAGTTACATTGTCTTTATTTTCCCCCAATATAAAAATTCTTTACATTCAAATTCATCAATTGATTATATTCGCTACATTGTCCCTACAATGTCTTTATTAAAAAAAAATATTCATTATCAATAAATTAATTAAAAGAAATAATTTTATTAGTTATATTGTCTTTATGTTTCTCCAATGTAAAAATTCTTTACATTCAAATTCATCAATTGATTATATTCACTACATTGTCTATTATTTTTTTGTGCACTATTTTTTAATTAAATATCAAAGTTATAATACAAAATAATGCTATATATTTATTTACCAATTATTTTATTAATACCATGAAAAAATTAAAAAAATATATAATTAATAAAGCCAATCATATTAACTACTTGAGGGATTTGTTGACAAAGAGAGTATTCAAATCACACAACAAATTGAAGTGAGAACTACCTCGCAATGTACTTGTTTGACAATTAGCAGTTAGCGGTTAGCGTTAGCGGATTTGACTAGCGAATTATATCAACGGTTGGTAAAAGAATATTTGAAAGAATTAGCTGTTTAGATTAATATGTAAAATGACCTAAGGGTATACATAATAATAATAATAATAATAATAATAATAATAATAATAATAATAATAATAATAATAATAATAATAATAATAATAATAATAATAATAATAATAATAATAATAATAATTGTTTTAATAAAATAAAATAAAAATAAAAAATATAAAAATATAATTAAGCCAATCATTTTAACTACTTGGAGGATTTATTGACAAAAAGATTATTCAAATCACACAACAAATTTAAGTGAGAAACTACATCGCAATGTTTTTGTTTGACAATCAGCAGTTAGCTCTTCAATATTAGTATATATTTAATATTTTATACCCTAATTTATTTGCTCTCCCTTATGTCTCGTATTTGGTTTCAACCATATCTATACAATTATTTTATTGACAGTTATAATCAATCTTGACTATATTATTTTGCATTTATAAATTTAGAATTACCTATTTAAATACACAAATTCAACATTCAATTATCTATGCATTAACAATTCCAATATAATATTGCCTTGATATACTTTAAAGTACTTATTTAAAAATTAAAAAAACATTGCGCATTATCTCAATGCGCGTAAAAAAACTAGTACTAAAAAGAAATGCAAATTTAGGAATTTTTTTTTGAATGTTAATGATTCTGTTACAATGTAATATTTGTTCATAATTACTTTCTCAATCTATCGAAGCACAAAGAGTCAATATCCCCCTGGCTCAAATTCACAACCTCCCATTTAGGAAGCAACTTGGTGCTTATACCACAAGGTCCTTGGCAGGAAATTATTATTCATTAGAGAATGAAAAACAACTATAAATAAAAATTTCAAAATAAAAATTAAAAAGTGTAGGAACACATGTGGAAGACTTGTTTTAATATGATGAATGTGTTTTGCCCCTCTCTCTCTCTCTCTCTCTCTATATATATATATATATATATATATATATATATATATATATATATATATATATATATATATATATATATATATATATATATAGGGACGCACTCAGGTGCGAATAAGTGCCCAGGAAGGAAATGCGAACGAATCAGCGCGCGACACGTGTCCAGATCTAATAACTTAAAAAAAATACGGTGGCATTTTTGTAAATAATTGAACATCGAAGTGCAAGTAAAATCTCTTATAAGTGCACCTATTTTCACCTATAAGTGCATGTAATTTTGCCTTGTTAGCATTCACTTTCCGCAACCATTCATGCACCTGGGTGTGCTTATAACTATATGTTCAACTATTTATAACTATAGGTGCAACTACTTATAACTATAGGTGCAACTACTTTCACCTATGAGTGCATGTAATTTTGCCTTGTTAACATTCATTGATCTGAGTTCAGCGGGTAGTAATACTCCTGAAAACCACTCGCAAACATTCATACACCTAGATGCAACTACTTATACCTATGTGTGCAACTACTTAGAACTATAGGTGCAACTAAGTATTGATGCTCAGTGTAAATTTTTACTTGCACCTATAATACATTTTACATGCACTTGTAATACATTTTACTTGAACTTCGATGTTCAATTATTTACGAAAATGCCACCGCGTTTTTTAAAAAAATCAGTGTTTCTTATCCATTAGATCTGGACACGTGGACGAACAGAATCCATTACTATTTCGCGCCTGGACGAGCCGTTCGCACCCGAGTGCAAGTCTATATATATATATATATATATATATATATATATATATATATATATATATATATATATATATATATATAGAGAGAGAGAGAGAGAGAGAGAGAGAGAGAGAGGGTTGCATTCAAATACAAACTGCCTTAAAATACAAACCCCCCTTAAAATACAAACTTGAGATCGCGCACACATTAACATACTTACATGCACAAAGGGCGCACTGCTAACAAATTCTAGGATTAGCACGTGCACACTTTAACATATTTACATGCACACAGCGCGTAGGACGAAAAATCACAACCATCCATCAAAGCTCGTGCACACATTAACATACTTACATGCACACTAGGCACACTGCCAACAATATCTGGGATTAGCTCGTGCACACATTAATATACTTACATGCACTCAGTTTGTATTTTAAGAGGATTTTATATTTTAAGGGGGGTTTGTATTTGAAAATAATCCTATATATATATATATATATATATATATATATATATATATATATATATATATATATATATATAAAGGTTGCAAAACTCGGCCGCCTAGCCGCCTAGGCGCTAGGCGGCACCGAGCCTTAGAGTTTTGGCCTAAAGGCGGCCAAAACTCGGCCGGCCGCCTAGGCGGCCTGGGCGGCCAAACTCAGCCAACTCGGCCGAGTCGACCGATTTTGTTCGATTTTGACCGATGTCGTCTTTCATTAATTATTGATTTTAATATTATTATGACATTATGACTTATAAATTATCATTATTTCATTTATTTAGATGTGTTATTTGAGTGAACGTTGAAAACAACCTCATTAAAATTGTCGAACTACAAGTCTGTTACTATTTTTAAAATTTTTTTGGGTGCCCGCCTAACGCCGCCTAGAATCCGCCTAGGCGCTAGGCGCTACCCGACCGCCCGACTAGCGCCTAGCGCCTACTGCAACCATGATATATATATATATATATATATATATATATATATATATATATATGCTTAACACTGTTTCAACTAGAAATTTCAACTAATTATTATTTTTTTTTGAAGATAAATTTCAACTAATTATTGAATTGAGATTTATTATTTATATATTATATATGCTAATTACAATCGCTCCACCTTGCTTGAAGCAATTCAAGAGATATTGCCCATTATTTCAGTCTTGAATGCTAGCTTCTGATCTGTTTCGTTCTCACGTTTTTAGAGAAACAAATATAATAATAAGTTAAACTTACATGAGTTGATACAATCGTTATACCCTCCACCACGGTGCGCGCAGCACTGTACGCTCCGCGCCTCCCAAAACGACTTCGTTTTGGGAGGCGTGGAAGGGAGTTGACGTGATTATGTATATTTATTTATATCATTATGTGTATTTGTTCATACAATTATGTGTATTTGTTTGTACAGTTATGTGCATTCATGTGTACAATTATGTGTATTCTAGTATAAAATTATGTATATTTTTTAACATGGGATTTTTTTTTAAAGAAAAATTAACCGCCAAACACTGGGTAGCGAAATTTCAAAAAAAAAAAAAACAAAACAAAAATAAATCTGAAACGACGTCGTTTTGCATCAGGGCGCACCGTGCAATGTGCGCCCTGGTGCACGATAT
This sequence comes from Ipomoea nil, assembly GCF_001879475.1. NCBI lineage: Eukaryota > Viridiplantae > Streptophyta > Magnoliopsida > Solanales > Convolvulaceae > Ipomoea > Ipomoea nil. Next base: position 286,295 of record NW_017616650.1, read on the forward strand.
AAATTGCCTGAGTTGATATAGGCGGCAAATTATATCATGCACCGCGCGTCCTTTTTTTAAATGAAAAGAAACGGTGTTTGTTTTCCGCCGTTTCACACCCTTTTGCAAAAAGTAACTCTGTTATTCAGTATCATTTTGTATACACTGCAGTTTCAGTTCAACACAACTACAATTTCATTTCGATATAACTATAGTTTCATTCGATATTTATAGACTCAAATATGTGAAAATGTTATTTAATTTTATTTTATATACATTATAGTTTCATTAAAACACAACTACATGATCATTTTGATATAATTACAGCTTCATTGTACAATATACACTCAAATATGTGAAATGTTATTCAGTTTCATTTTATGTACACTGTAGTTTCATTTCACTATAACTACAGTATCATTTTGATATAACTGCAGTGTCGGTTTAGATATACTGTAGTGTTAGTTGGTGTTTAATACACTAAACAAGCGGACTCCGTTAACTATAACGGCGGACCGTTTCTTTACTTAAAGAAACGACGTCGTTTTTTACCGCGGTGCACATGCACCGCGATCTATGATATAACGACTCGATATAGGCATGGCCCATGCACAATCCATATATGTGGTTGTGTTGGGCCACTAAATATTTAACTCGGCAGGCTAGCCCATGCTCGGTTTACTTTTTGTTTTCTTTAAAAATGCAATTAGGTCACTCAATTAAAAAAGTACAATTAGACCGTTCAACATTGTAAAATCATGCAATTTGTCTCAACTCCCAAGTGACCTGCAATGACAGGTTATCAACAGATAATTAGTTAAAAATTTAAAAATTAAAAATTATTAAAAAATAATAATAATAAGGTCTCTAATCGTCTTCATGGATCTGGAGACGAAAAACAGCCATGGCCACTGCTTCATATATATATATTTTTTTAAGCTTTAGAGTGATGAAGGCAGCAATGTCCCTTCATATTTTTTTTTTAAAGCTTTTAAGGGATGAAGGCAGCCATGGCCGCTGCCTTCATCCCTTCATATTTTTTTTAAGCTTTGAAGGGATGAAGACAGCCATAATCGCTGCCTTCATCCCTTCAAAATCCCTTCATAAGAGAGCCATAGCCGTAGACAGCCATAGCCCGCCACCTGCTGCTGTTGACTTTCGCCGTTTGCCGCCGTTGGTTGAGAGAGAAAGAGAGACGAGAGGAGGCTGTCGATCTGTACACATCGGGGGAAGAGAGGTTGGAGAAGGCTGCCGTTGACGACCTGCCATCACCAGAGCTGTTGCTGGTCGGAGACCCTGTTTCTTTTTCTTTTTTCTTTTTTCTTTTTTTTTTTTGCTTTTGTTTTAAAATAATTTTTAATTTCTTTTTAAAATTTTTAATTAATTACTTGTTGGTAACCTGCCATTGCAGGTCACTTGGGACAAATTGCATGATTTTACAATGTTGAAGGGTCTAATTACATTTTTTTTTTTAGTTGAGTGACCCAATTGCATTTTCACGTTAAGTTTAATGGCTAATTTGACCCTTATTCCTTTTTTTAATATTGAAATTTAAAATTATAATAGTTTATTTTACATATAATGAAAATTATTGATTTGAAAACCTCTTATATAGAGTCTCACATATACACCAATCAAATAAAATATTCTTTATATAATAGTTTATATTTATATGTTTTTAACCCAACTATGTCATCCATATTATCATGTCATGTCAATATTAATGCCTTCTCATCATATATGTAGGAATTGAATTGATAGGATTACATTAATGAAATGCCCTCTTAATTCTTAAGAGACAGTAGAAATGAAGGATTTGACAATTATTTACCGTGTCATATTGATGCATGAGCAATGAGATAATGTTACATTGTAGGTCATGGTGATGATACAATTAATATATTTTTCTTTGGATTTGAGCGAAGACATTATACTAAAAAGATATAAAAAATGACACTTTTAGTCTATCAATATAAAGTATAAATTTAGTCATTCAATTATTTACGATACAAGTTTCACTACTATAAAAATGTAAAACTACGTCATCTAATATACGTTGATTTTTAATTTACGGCCATATAAAGTGTTGTGTTCTTTTGCTTTGACTTGCGTGTACATTTCTCATTCCCAGGATTTTTCACGTACTGTACTTTGGCCAAAATGACAAATGAGTTTTTAGTCAGGGAAAAGCCTAATTTAATACAGTTTCTTGTTCCCCCCCTCTCTCTCTTTTCTTGTTCCCTGTAATATTAGATAGGAGTAGGATGGGGACATTGGGGAGGCTGATCAAAATTCCAATTTGGATATAATCACTAGAAATAGACAATTTAACATAAAGTTAAATCATAATAAACCGACTCATCTTTGTTTGAATTAAATATGGTGTGTTAGTTTATGATTTAGTATGAATCTCTCATCTTATATGTGTAAAAAAAAAAAAAACGACGTAGTATCTATTTTCTGTAGTAGTGTTTATAGATTCATTTGCTAACAAAATGGTGGATTTAATTCTTAAGGGACCAAATCAACCACTTTATTAAGTAATATATTGGTGGGAAAATAGTTCTTGAGGGATCAAATTCGCCACTTTGACAATAATTGAGAGACAAATCTATGGTTCAAATAATTGAAATAGTAAAAGTACACTGTGGTAATAATTGAAGGACAAAAAATGTCATTTTTTCAAGATATGGAGTAATCAACTATATAATAACTTAATACGGAGTACAATTTCATTCAAATATCACTCTGAACTTGTGAACAATTCTTCCATGACCTAAACATAGGGCTGTTAACGAACCGAACATAAACGAACGAAGGTTGTTCGTGTTCGTTTGTTAAGGAATTTGGAGTGTTCGTGTTCGTTTGTTAAGGTTTTTGAAAATCCTGTTCGTGTTCGTTTGTTAAGCGTTTGTTAGTGTTCGTTAACGTTCGCGAACGTGTTTGTTAACGTTCGTGAACACGTTCGCAAACGTGTTCGTTAACATTAACAAACACGTTCACAAACATGTTCATTAACAAGCACGTTCACGAACATATTCATTTACGTTCATGAACACTTAATAAACAAACATCTGCACATGTTCATGATCACAATTCGTTCGTGAACAATAAATAATCTACGTTCACGAACAATAATCAAATAAACAACACAACTACAAAACTAATATAATATAATATAATATAATATAATATAATATAATATAATATAATATATATGTTTGTGAACATGTTCACGAACATTATTAAACGAACACAAACGAACTTGTTCACGAACATTATTAAACAAACATAAACGAGCTTGTTCACGAACATTAGTAAACGAACACAAACGAGCTTGTTCACGATCTCTTAGCAAACGAGCTTAAAACTGTTCAAGCTCTGTTCGTTTATTAACCGAGCTCTAAATTTTGTTTGTTAATGTTCGTTTACCTTAACAAACGAACATAAACGAACGCTTACCGAACACGAACACGAGTAGTTTGTCGAAAGCTCTGTTCGCTAACACCCCTACCTAAACATGAATGATGATACAAATAACAAAGGAAACAAAACAACAAAATGGAATGTGACAAGAAATTAACGAAAACTTAAATCACGAAGAACAAGATTTGGATCCATATTGAAAACCATTGGCATTGCATTATCCGTCTTCTTCATAACACCATTAAATTTAAATCTATCTTGAAAATGAATAACCCTCGTACCTCATAAAACAATCAACATATGAAAGTTGAGCTCCAGTCGAACCAAAACAAGTTTGGCCTAAGTAAACTTTAGCACTGCTAAGACAAAGTTTACAATCATCATATGATAAAGCAGTATTGCAAGTGGCATGGCCATAAACTATAGCGTCATTAGAGTACGGAGAAATTGAATAGTAGTTGTATCCTGCTTGTGTGGGAGTCATTCTCTCCATGTCATCAAACACATAACTAAGACTATTTGCAAAAGGGCTACCAAGTGCATAGTGCTTGCCATTACAAATCTTATTTGTAATTTCAAAATTTGGGAGACCCATTACCAAACAACAAAAACAACTCATGAACCCTATAACTAGTACTAGTGTGGCTAAAGCTCTCATGTTGAGAAGATATGTCAACTAATTTATAACTAATTTCTCTTCTCAATCTACACTCTAAAATAATTCTCACTCTTGTTCTTGCAATATTTTATAATCACTCTGAGATGTTTTTGAACTTCGCCCATTCATAATTTATATAGGCTACACTTCATTGGTTTTCTCACTAAATAATTATTGAACTATAGTTATTGTAAACTTTTTTGAACTAAGAATCTAAAGAGTAGTACAAACTAGGTATAGTTACATCTTTTGAACTGCTTTTCCTTGTCTGTTTGCTATGTATGAATGCAGTGTAAGATTTCTTCTTTCAGTTTAGAATATTTAATCGATTGCAATTTATAAGGATGCCGGCAAGGAGTGAGGAACTATAAGTCTATAACCAATCCAACTAGAAATCTAGAATAAATAATGGATTAGAGAGTAATCAAGGTTTTGGGTTTAATTTATAGATATATGTTCATAAAATATTTTGTACAACTGGTCCTACGTATAACTGTGGATTGTCTAATTTCAATGGTCCAGATTAGATCAGTGGGGAGTGGTTCTCATGGGAGTCGAACTATATATATATATATATATATATATATATATATATATATATATATATATATATATATATATATATATATAAATGGGTTCCCGTGCGGTTGACCTTCTCAAGTGCGGTAGTGCAGTTATTTAGGTGCGTGGTTTTTCTTTTTAATGTGTGATTTTCCTTCTTAAGGTGCGTGGTTTGTATGCTTAAGGTGCGTGGGTTTTGTTAAAACTTAAGTTGCGCTATTTTAAAACCTTAGGTGTGTGGTTTGTGTTCTTAAGGTGCGTGATTTGTGTACTTAAGGTGTGTGGTTTGTGTATTTAAGGTGCGTCGGTCTAAAGCTTTAGGTGCGCGTGGTTTGTGTTTTTAAGGCACCTTAAGCACACAAACAAAACACTTTAGACACACAAATCATGCACCTTAAGCACACAAACAAAGCACCTTAAGAACACAAACCACGCGCACCTAAAGCTTTAGGCCGACGCACTTTAAGTACACAAACCACGCACCTTAAGCACACGAACAAAACACCTTAAGCACATAAACCACGCACCTTAAGCACACAAACAAAGCACCTTAAGAACACAAATTGCGCGCACCTAAAACTTTAGGCCAACGCACTTTAAGTACACAAACAACGCACCTTAAACACACAAACAAAACACCTTAGAACACAAACCATGCACCTTAGGTTTCAACAATTGACGCACTTTAAGCATACAAATCACGCACCTTAAGAAGGAAAACAACTCACCTTAAGAAGGAAAATCACGCACATTAAGTTTCAACACTGACGCACCTTAAGCACACAAACACGCACTTTAAGAAGGAAAGCCACGCACCTAAAGCTACCGCATAACTGCACCTGAGAAGGCCTACAACATGCAAACACAATTATATATATATATATATATATATATATATATATATATATATATATATATATATATATATATATATATATATATATAGGGAAGGAATCAGGTGCATTTGTGGCTTCTCGTGCGGTTGTGCGGTGGATTAATGTGCGTGAGGTTTATACTTAATGTGCGTGAGTGTTGTGTTTAATGTGCATGAGATTTGAACTTAATGTGCGTAATGTTAATATGCGTGAGTTTTGTACTTAATGTGCCTGAGTATTGTACTTAATATGCGTGAGATTTGTGCTTAATGTGCGTGAGTAGTTTAGAATTACGAGCTCAGAAGGAAGCAGAACAGAAAACTCACGCACATTACGCCCAAGCTTCTTGTTACTTCTTCCTTCAATTTGGCCATGGATTTTAGATTATCAGCTACCTTCAGTGCAGTTGAATGTTTATATAGATGACGCACGCACAACAAAATTTGCACACCAGCTAAGTGCGGATTTCTGTTGTATTATTCCCATAATTCTTAACCACCATAGCCCGCCTCCGCATCATCATCATCAGGGAGGGGGCAATGGCTACTGGGGATAGGGAAGAAGCTGACATCCATATTTTCTGCTGCATTTTACACATTCACGCACATAGTACAAATCTCAGGCACATTAAGCACAACACTCACGCACATTGAGTATAAATCTCACGCACATTAATCAACCGCACGGGAAGCATTCAACCGCACGGGAACCTTTCAATATATATATATATATATATATATATATATATATATATATATATATATATATATATATATATATAGAGAGAGATGCACTCAGGTGCGAATAAGTGCTCAGGAGGGAAATGCGAACGAATCAGCGCGCGACACGTGTCCAGATCTAATAACTTAAAAAAACGCGGTGGCATTTTCATAAATAATTGAACATCGAAGTGCAAGTAAAATTACTTACAAGTGCACCTACTTTCACCTATAAGTGCATGTAATTTTGCCTTGTTAGCATTCACTTTCCGCAAACATTCATGCACCTGAGTGTGCTTATAACTATATGTGCAACTATTTATAACTATAGGTGCAACTACTTATAACTATTGGTGCACCTACTTTCACCTATAAGTGCATGTAATTTTGCCTTGTTAGCATTCACTTTCCGCAAACATTCATGCACCTAGGTGTGCTTATAACTATATGTGCAACTATTTATAACTATAGGTGCAACTACTTATAACTATAGGTGCACCTACTTTCACCTATAAGTGCATGTAATTTTGCCTTGTTAACATTCATTGATCTGAGTTCAGCGGGTAGTAATACCCCTGAAAACCACTCGCAAACATTCATACACCTAGGTGCAACTACTTATAACTATGTGTGCAACTACTTAGAGCTATAGGTGCAACTACTTAGAACTATAGGTGCAACTAAGTATTGATGCTCAGTGTAAATTTTTACTTGCACCTATAATACATTTTACATGCACTTGTAATACATTTTACTTGCACTTCGATGTTCAATTATTTACAAAAATGCCACCGCGTTTTTTAAAAAAATCAGTGTTTCTTATCCATTAGATCTGGACACGTGGATGAACAGAATTCATTCCTATTTCGCGCCTGGGCGAAGCATTCGCACCTGAGTGCGATTCTATATATATATATATATATATATATATATATATATATATATATATATATATATATATATATATATATATATATATATATATATATATATATATATATATATATATATATATATATATATATATCACTACTAGAAATACTGAAATTTCCGACCACCTTAAAGTTATCTTAAATCAAGTCGAAAGCCTTGTTCTGACCACTTTTCGTATCCGGAAAAACCCTTGTTGCTATTTCCGACCACTTTTTGCTTTCAACTTCATTTAAGATCACTTTCAGGTGGTCGGAAATTCAATAATTTCCAGTAGTGTGTATATATATATATATATATATATATATATATATATATATATATATATATATATATATATATATATATATATATTGCTAGATGATATTTATAATTTTAATAAAAAAAAACACATATACAAGTAATATCCTTGTAGAATAACTTCTTTTTCTTTTTCCGAAAAAAATAACACTTCTTACTCAAAATGTATTAACTAAAATACAAACTATATTTTCTTGAAATTGTTTTTTTTTTTTTTAATTTAATCTCAACACATTGTTAAATACGAACTACGAAGTACATTGTTAACTAGTTTAATAGGTATATGCTAAAGCATATACTCCCTCTGTCGCATTTTATCTCTTCTATTTACTATTCATTGGTCAAATCAACTCTTTCTTCTTTGTTTTTAATATTTATTTATTTATTATTTTCTACTTATTTTTAAATTTAATTTTTTGTATTTAATAGTAGTACTTTTTGTGTAGTTTTTAAATATATAAATTTTTTATACTAATACTAAATTTAATATTATTAAAAATAATTTCAGTCAAACCTCGTTAACCGAATTAGACACATAAAATGGAACGGAAGGAATAATTTTGAAAACAGTGCCAAGTTTACAATATTTAATTAATGAACATTATTTATCTAGCTATAAATTAAATCCAAAACATTGATTACTCACAAATCCATTTATTCTAGAATATTTCTAGTTGGATTGGGTTCTCCAAAGTAACCTAGCTTTGGCCGGCATCCCAACGTATAGTAACCCATATTATAAATTGCGTTAATTAAAGATAGTAAAGTACAAGAAGAAATCTTACACTAATGTCGTTGCAAACAGACAGGTAAGAAATAGTTCAAAAGATGTAACTAGTCTTAGAATCTTAGTTTAAAAAGTGTAATACAATTATAATTAAAAAATGATTTAGTGAGAAAATCAATGAAGTGTAGCCTATATAAATCATGGACTGGTGAATATCAAATGCATCCAAGAGTGAGTAGGCAAGATTGCAAGAATAAGAGTAAGGATTAGAGACCTAGATTGAGAAGAAAAATTAGCAATGCCATTTTTTTCCAGTATGAGAGATAGTTTAGTTACACTGGTGTTAGTTATAGGTTTTTTGAGTTATTTTTGTTGTTTGGTGATAGGTGAGCCAAATCTCGACATTATAAATAAGATTTGTAATGGTAACCACTATGCAAAAGATGGTCCTTTTGCGCTTAGCCTAGCTTATGTTTTCGAAGACATGCAAAACGTGACTCCTACGCAAGCAGAGTACAACTACTATACAGTTTCTCCGTATTCCAACAACGCTATTGCTTATGGCTACGCCACTTGTAACATTGCAATATCAGCCAATGATTGTGCACTTTGTCTTAGCAGTGCAAAAATTTACTTGAGCGAGACTTGTGATGATTCGATTGGAGCTCAACTTTCATATGTTGATTGTTTGATGAGGTATGAGAATTATCCATTTTAAAGTTACTATGATCAACAAGGAGATGAATGCTGCAATGAAAATGGTTCATAAAATGGATCCAAATTGTGTTACTCATTATCTGTGTTTTGTTAATTTATTGTCTTTGAGTTTTCATTAATTTCTTGCGTTTTATTGTTTTACCTACAATATTGGTGTCGTCATTTATATTTGTGTCATTAAAGGATTGTTCACAAGTTCAAAGTGACATCTGAATGAAAGCGTCTTAAGTTTGAGTACATGTATCATCCTGAGCTACAACATACATTATCCCATTACTCATGAATGTGACAAGGTCAATTGTTGTCAAATTCTCATTTTTTTTTTTTTTCTACACGCTCTCATGAATTAAGAAGGCATTTCATGAACGTTCACATAGGGGTTTAGTGTTTAGGGTTTTTTTTATTCCCCCCATTTATTAATACCTCAAAAGAAAGAATACAAGAAAGCAAGGAGGAAATACCCCTAGTTTTGCAAAACTAATTAAAGGGACAAACCCCTTTTTAACAAATAACCTAAGTGTGACAAAAGTCAATTAATACTTAAGCAACAAATAAAAAATGATCCAGATAAACAACCTAAACCTATCATATGAAATGTCCCAAAACGCAACCCTGTTGGAAGACCCAACGCAACGAAGACGCCCACATGTCCACTCCAATACACGCTAAAAGGTACCAAATCCCATAAACCTCTCCAAATCAACCAAAAAATCATTAGCATAATGGCTCTTTATGGGACAATTCAGAGAAAACGAAAGCGCACAATCTCTAGCACAAAAGGTGGATAGGCCAAACAAGTTGACACAAGTAAAATTGACAAATAGGCTATCACAAATAAAGGTACACATGCCAGTTCAAACATATGAAATGCACACATGCTAAAATAAACAAAGGGGAACGCAAGCCTAGCATTAAAAAAAAATCGTAGGTCACAATGAAATAAACACCTCCACTGTATCACTCTCTTAGCCAAGCCCAATTGCGCCATATTTAACAGTATGTTATAGGGCACATAGTGTGTCCTTGTGTGGCTCCAATGCACCACCCCATCCGGCCTTTTTGCACCCTTACCCCCTTAATTCCAGTCCAATCCTACATTGACTCCAAAATAATTGCACCCTAACCCCTTATGTTTCAGCCCATATCTCACTTCATACCTCATCTCCTCAATATTGCATCTTAGCTAGCCCCAAACTTCTATCCTTGTCCCACTTCGAACCCCATCCCTTCGACATTTGTAGTTCAACACCTTAACTCTACTTCTCATCTCAATTTGCCCCTTAACTTTCTCATCTTCCTCTCTAGACCCCACAAACCATGCTTATGAATTTTGATTATTCATTAGACCTAATTTATTAACCCGGTCCTTAACTTCCTTGACCCAATCGACCTTAGAGCTAGAGTCCACTCCCCCCCCCCCCCACCCCCATCAATTATTAACAATTGAGTAATTTGAGGTCAAATTTATAAAATTTAAATGTTTTATGCACTTAGTTTACACTTTTAAATTCCGTATAAAATTAGTTTTAATAATTTAATATTATGTTTACAAATTAAAATATTTGAAAAATCAATCTTAATTTTATATAGAGAAAATGATATTTTTAGTCCATAAATTTTGACAACGCGGTCCCTTAATTATAATCATAGCCTCATTTAGTCCCTAAATTGTTTGTGTGATTGCCACTTTCATCCCTCATGTCATATATCACTTAAAACCTAACATTGGTGTGTTTAATACCTTAAATTTTTCAAGGGCAAGTTTAGAAATTCTTTTGCCTTTTCACTCCAAAGCACAAGTCAAGTTGATTATACGAGTCATTAAGCGTCCAAATTGATAACTTTTCCAATTTTCTATAAAAAAAAAAAAAAACCCCTAATTCTTTTGTCTACAAATCAATTCTACTGTCTTTGTAATTGGAGATCGACGATAATGGGAAGAAGTAGAAGGTTGATAGAGATCAAAGCTGCTCCAACTTGTAAGTAATATTCGTTTTTCTTTTAACCTCAAAATTGAAGATGAACTTTAGAAATCAAATTGGGTGATTGTGGTTATAATCTTCAATGAAGTATTTTTCTGTGTAACTTGACTAGAGTATTCCTCCTCCCTATTCCGTTCTTGTGTCTCTCTTTATATCTCCTTAGTTCTATCTATGTATGCATATTTCAAAATTTGCTTCCTTAATTTTTATTTCCATCAAAAATTTTGAATTTTTACACGGATCTCTACATTTTTTTTTTGTTTAATTTGAATTTACTAAAGTTTTTTTTTTTTCTATATCTTTACATTTTTTTTTCTAGGTTTAATTATTTAATGGGTTGTAGAATATAACTCATATGAAGTATATCTTATCACTATTCTTAAACTCTATGCAATATTCCTATAGTTATGTATGTCTGTATTTAATGTGGGAAGGCATCCAATATAAAATCAGTGAACAAATTTTTTTGTTCGCATGAGCTTAGCTCAGTGGTTTAGTAGACAATACTTGATAGAAGAGATCAATATTCAAAACTCGACAACAATAATATTGAGATTATACTCAAAAGTAGATAGATCTCTTGTGCCTACAGTCATTTGGCCCTACTCTTTTAATGTATTACTTACTAGTTACTGCTAACTAATGAAGGTTTTAACATATATATATATATATATATATATATATATATATATATATATATATATAATGAATTCATGATTTGATTGAAGTTACATAATAATTAAGGGACTAACTTGTCTATTATTATTTGAAAATTTAGAAAAAGAAAAAAAAACCAGTTTTAACTTTTATATATACTCTATGGCCCAACTATTAATTGTTAGTTGATTGGGTTAATTAGAGGATATAACTAGATGATAACATTAGATTATTGTAGAAAAGTGTTTGATAAATTAACTGGTGATAGCTATTTGGTATAATTTCTTTTTTCTTTTTAAAAAACTATTGAAAAATTTGTTTTGAACAGTTTTTTAAATTTTAGCTTTTTTAAAGTTATAAAAAGCTAATTAATTAAATATTTATATTGATATTTAACCAAATCAAACAGTTAATAGTGATTAAATAAGCTAAAATTAACTTATAGGCGAACTATTTTACCAAACAGGTCCAATATATATAACCCTTTTAATTTAAATAAAAAATGGAGGAGCAAGGGGTGAACTGAGTTGACTCGATCTCTAGCTAACTTCCACAAGTTAAATCTCCGGAAGCGGTGGTGCTGGAGCGTGGAGTTATGGCGGCGGTAGTTTTCGTTCTGACTCGTTCATGATTGCAGGGTTGAAATGTGCTTCTGGTATTCATGCTGCTTAGTGCTTACTTCTATAATGCGCACGGCTGCACTTAGGTCTCAGGTACTTCTATAATGCTCGTGGCTGTTGAAAATATGGACTCCAAAATATTATTTGTGTTCAATATTTTATCATATTCTGATCTGTCCTAAGCTCTAAGCTCTAAGCTCTTGGTTTGGTTTTAAATTGAAAAAAATTCTTGAGCGAAATTAATTAGATTCTATCAAAATGCTATGATTATTGAAGATGTTTGTAGTGTTGGAAAGTTTCAAAATGATATACAGTGTTAAAATGTGTACTTGTGTAGGTGTAATAATGGCAAAATTTTGTCTTTATTAGAAGTTAAGATTAATTTGAGATGGTTCAAATGAATGAATGAATTTCTTATTGTTTTAGCTGAATCAGTTTTAAATAAAAGGGGGTTTCACCTGACAGTTTTGGCTCGTCTGCACGGTTGTGTTGCTTTCAAGTGCTCTTAGAAGGATTTTTTTATTGTTTTTTTTTTTTGGAGAGGCAGATGCAATAGCAGTAGCAGAAGTGTATGCTGATAAAGCTATTGACAGATGTAAGTAGAGAAGTATTGAGACAGCAGATAATTAGGTGTTGATCCAGGCACATTAACTAGAATCATTGGCTCAGATGGTTTGATAATGGCGTCTGTAGAAATTAAATTTCAATTGGAGAATTCCCCAATTGGCCCTCAAAAGATGTATAGCGTCAAGAAAATTGGATTGGTAGTATATTCCTTGTTCTCCTTCTTGAACTCTCAACAATATCTTCCACTTTCTTTCCCTGAAATAAGATTTTTTTTTTTTTTTTTTTTTTTTTTTTTTTTTTTTTTTTTTTGAGTGAAGAGAGAAACCCACAACCATTATCCGAGGGTGTGCACTAGATGAATCCCACTTTGTGACCCTAGCCGGCAAAGAAACTCAAGGAGGTAAACCAGTCTAAGTTACCCGACTGATTCAAACCAAGAAGGCCAATAGGCTGCTCCTATTAGGAGTCGAACTTGTAACATTGTGGTCACCAAGTTAATAGACTGACCAACTTAGATGAGGTTGCCCCTCAATATGCCTATATTTTGGTACATGAACAAAGGTCAACACTAAATAGTTAAAGTTTCTTTTATCAGGTGCATATGATTTCCCACTACAAGTCATTGCTTACAAATTTTTAGACGGTTAGTGCGGGATAGAGGTCCGTACAATTAACTTTTTTTATTTTATTTTTTATTTTTTTTCAAAAGAGATCAAAGTCAAAGAATTCTGAGACAAGTTAAAAACATCATAAATTGAAAGGATACTAGGGTATATGGATTATGGAGCCTTTGCCATGACCATAGGTCAGTTTCATTTATCTGAGTTCCATACTTCATATTACTATATTAGTTCCCTTTGCTAATGCAATCTAAGCACCTTTTGTGCAACATTAAAAAGAAGCAAGAAGTTGCAAGAGCCTTAAGTGTGTTATTTGGTGTGATAAAATCATTGGGATTTTTAGAGAAGGATACAAACTTGGAGTAATTCATAGAGAGTTGAACTATTTCTCTGTTCACTAACTTTGTACAATGTAGTAGACTAGTAGTGGATAGAGTATAACTCTCTAGTCTCTATCCACTAACTCTCTGTCCAGTGGAGTAGTGGACAGAGATTATAACTCTGTCTCTCTGATGGAGAGTTATAATGTTACTGTGCTATACTCTTTATGGGCTCTACCACTAATTTATACCATTCGCAACACAAAGAGGAAGAAAAAAAATTTACATTCAAAGATGAAAAAGGAAAAAGCTGGCGAACAAGGTGAGAGAGAGAAAGAGCAAATCATAGTAAAAAAAGGAAGATGATGAAGAAGGTAAGCATCAACAATAGCCAAGGAAGAAGAAGATGATGAAAAAGATGAAGAAAATGATTAAGAAAGTTGTAACTAGACTCCAATGCACTGGTTGAAGATGATTTCCAGGTTAATTGACTTAAAAAATTGACCAAGATGACTTCTAGGATTGTTGTCAATTTTGATATAATTTTCCCAACTGTGCTTTAGAAATTATATTTCAATTCATTAATTTGCAAATTTACCCCACAAAGGTGTAGAGTATCAAGCAAATTGGATGTGTAGTTAATTTCTTTATGTTTCAACAATCACTTCCTCATTCATTCTCTCAGATATGCCGCTAAACTTTGATGTATGATTAAGGTCATCAATTTGAATTTCAGTTATCAGATGTGTCTGATTTTGATTCATTTTACTGACTGGTGCAAGTAATTTTCTACAAATATTTAGAAGGTTAATGTGAGGTAGATATCTGTACAATTAATTTATGATTTCATTTACAGGTTTTATAGATGTTACAACTTGTCAGAGAATATGAAGTTTGAAGATTTGACAGCCAGGGATTAGAAAAGAACAATTAACTGGAACAATGCGAGCAAAGGTGTTCAGAATTCTTGCCATCTCCAGAGGTCAGACTTCTCTAGCTGAGTTCCCAACTTCACTTCATATTAGTTCAATCCCTTTGTAGTCTATGTATATCAGAAAGAAGTCTGAAAGAAACAAGCTAGATTTGCACACTAGTTAGTATAACAATAGGGTTCTGATTTGTGATAAAACCATTAAAGCTTTAAGGGAATGAAACAATCTTGCAGACAAGTTAGCATAACAACATGGTCTGATTTGTGGGAGTAGATGACACACTGGATTGAGTTTAGCATAATAACGGAAGATAAGGATGGGTCCATTTATAGGGGTCAATTATATACATATAAATTTAGGGATTGACCTCACTGAAATTAAAATATAGGGCTCAATATATAAAGAGCAAAAGTCTAATTATCTAATAGGAAAGAAATTTTAAACTCTAATTTGTTCCTCAATCCTCACATCCTCAACTCAATAAGTCCTAGTATTTCTTTTTCATATTATTGGTGCACATTGGGAGTGCTTCATGGAAAGCTCTTCAACAAAATGCTTTCATTTTGCAAATTATACATTTAGATTTATCTGTCAACTACTAAAATCAATCTAATATATTATAGAAAGTAAAAATGCGCAGTCTCAAATTTCTGTTATAGGCATATAGCATATTTGTGGAGTGATATTTCTCTCAAATTGTTTCTGTTATAGGAATTTTGATGTAAATTATTTCTCCCAAATTGTGAATTTATGTTATTTTTGTTTGTTTTTATTCTTATGTAAAAATGTTTTTTTTTTAAAAATTATTTTTTATTTTTTGTTTAGTTAATAGTGGAATATTTTAAATGAAAACATACATTTGATCAAACAAATTGTACTAAAAAAAAAATTGTACTAAAAAAACTAGTAAACATTGCTCAAAGCAAGCTTGTACAGAAGTCAATTTATAAAGTCTTCCATATGATTCAGGACTTCAAAAGAAACATTAGTTCTTGTTCTTTGCTCCGAGCCCTATACCCCTATATTTTTTTTCTTGGTGTATATTGTAGAACTTATAGTGAAGTGTCTATGTATTAAACTCTGCAAATGAATAAACTGTACAGGCTCCTATATATACAAGCTACCAGTAGGACTCAGCCACTCATTTGAATTTCAAAATGAGTAGCTGAGAGTAACCTGCTAACAACCTCCTAACACTCTCCCTCAAGTTGGAGCATAGATATCAAGCATGCCCAACTATATCTATTAGTGTATTACTTTAAATTATGGAAGTTGTAGATAATTACGTAGTAATATTTATGCATATTTAAGGATGTTATAAACTAAGATTGAGCTAGGGTCACTTAACTGGGTTATAATGCATATGGGACAAACCACATTAAAAGATTGAATCCAACTAATTAGCTAGTCTAACATGAACAGGCTCTGATTGCATCTGATAAACTAAGATTGGGCTAGGGTCACTCAATTGGGCTATATGCACATGAGCCAAACCACACTAAAAGGTTGAATCCAACCAATTAGCTAGTCTAACCTATAGCCTTATAAATCCATATGTTCTCTCTTAACAAAGGAAATAATATTTACAAATATATTCCTATATGGCTATATCTTTTTTATTTGCACGTTTCCCCCACGCTTTGTGGCCTATGTTTTTTAAAATTGTTATTTCCATATGTCTCGTATCTCTGTTTCTCATTTTCATGCTACCTACTACTCTATTTATCGGACCTCTATTGTTTTGAGGAGGACCGGGTGGGGGAGTTGGATTGGAGATAGTTGGTGCACACCTTTATTTCCAGATTTTTCTCATTATTTTGCAAATCATCCACATGTTGATATCGCAGTTTTTGACTAGGTGTGAACTAGATCAAGACAACTCTAATGTGAAGTGACATGTTTAGTTCAATACTATTTTACACTAATAATAAGCCTCATGAGTACAATAAATTGTTAACCATTTTAACCTCTTCATAGTAATCGCATAAGAAATCTTCTCTATTTCTAGATCTTCTCATCTATTTTGCAAATCTGCTACATTTCAATATAGTCATAACTCTCTAAGTCTATATAAAGAGATGTACTATTCTAAACTATTCCATGCTAGTAGCATTCCCCATTGAGTTTGTTAGCAATAATAATATTATAGCATATAGTTTATATTTGTGGTTATTATTGTTAGTCAGTTATCTTTCTATACTTTAGGAGAGAGGTGGTAGCTTCCCTATAGGACTCCTAAGTGTATTCTCTCTGTAACTGATCAAACATTTTGAATTCTATCTCTCATCTGGTATTAGTTAGCGATAGGTCGTTCTCTGTTTATCTTTTTCCCGAAAAACTTTCCGATGTCGACAAACTCTTCCGAGCGTACGGTTACCACCACCACCGTTTCCGCTCCGGTGACCACCAACTCTCTCACCTCAGCCCACCACTTTGAACTCCCATGCCCACCGGCGACCGTCACAGCTCCTCCCCAGTCCGGCGACGGCGTCCGACTCCACCACCTCCACGAACCCGGCGTACACGGCGTGGATTCAACAGGATCAATCGATCCTTTCTCTGCTCATTTCGTCCTTCTCCGACGAAGTGATGCACCTTGCGGTTGACCGGGATTCCGCCCGTGAAGTATGGGAATCCATCACCTCCACGCTAGCCTCGACGACGTGCAGCCGATGCCTGAGCTTGCTGGGGTAGTTCCAAACGCTGCGACAAGGAGCTGGTTCACCAACCGAGTATCTCGGCAAAGCTCAACTCATAGTCGAAGCGCTCTTCCAAGTTGACAGACCCCTTTCCACCGATGAACAAATCCTGTACGTTCTGAGAGGACTCCGACCAGAGTTCTGAGCCATGGCTAGCTCTCTCACGGCCTCCGGCGCACAGGTGACGATCTTGCAGCTCTTCGATCATCTGCAGGCCCAGGAGTTTATATACTTCGATGACTTCACCATCGGCGAGTCATCCGGATCATTGGGTTCAGCGGCTGCTTTTTTCGCTGGTCGAGGCCGCAACACAGGCGACTCCAATGGTGGCAGAAACTCCGGCAACGGCGGACGGGGCAGGCAAGGACGTGGCAGAAATTTTGGCAACGGTGGATGGCGAGGCCGTGGCAATCCGAGATGCCAAATCTGCCGGTCACATGGCCATACGGCCATCTACTACTGCTTCAAGCGCTACGAGGAGCGTCCGGCCGGTCACGCTAATATGGCGGTTCCCGGAGATACTTCGGCTGGATCGGCGGTGGAGGCATGGTATTCAGATACCGGCGCGACATCTCATGCAACTCCGGACGAACATATGATGCAGCACTCCGACGTCTATACTGGTGGTGATGTCCTCAAAGTGGGCAAAGACACAGGTTTGAGTGTTACCCGTGTCGGGTATGCTATTATCCCATCCGTGTCACAGTCGTTAAAAATGTCTAAAATCTTACATGTGCCAAAACTTTCGTTACCACTCCTGTCGGTTCATCGTTTCACTAACGAAAATAATGTGTTTTTTGAATTTCATAAAAACTTATTTTTTGTGAAGGACTGCAACACTCAGGCGGTGCTTCTTAAGGGATCCACTTCGGACGGTTTGTACAAGATGTTAGACCCCCAGTCACATCGTGCATTTCTTACCGCCAAAGCGTCGCTAGAGGTTTGGCATCAACGGTTGGGTCACCCACATAGTCAAATCCTCCAGAATATTCTCAAACAGTGTCCAGTCACTCACAATAAAGCCAGTTCGTCGCGGTTGTGCTCGGCATGTCAATTAGGCAAATCGACCCGATTTCCATTAGATAGGGTTTCGAATTCTAGTTTAAATATGTTAGACTTGGTTTATACGGACATTTGGGGTCCGTCATATGTTATTTCAATTTCTGGTTTCCGTTATTTCGTGTTATTTGTAGATGATTGTACCCGTTTTTGCTGGTTTTACCCTTTAAGGTTAAAATCAGACATCTATAAAGTGTTTGAGTTGTTTCGGGCAATGGTAGAACGGCGGTTTTCGCGTTCTATCAACGCCATCTAGTCTGACTTAGGGGGTGAGTATCGTCGCCTACACAAAATTTTTGAATCCCTTGGCATAACGCACAGACAATCGTGCGCGTATACACACGAACAAAATGGGCGCGTTGAGCGCCGGAATAGACATATCGTCTAAACCGGCTTAGCCCTACTGGCTGGGAGCTCAACTCCTCTAAAATATTGGGATTATGCCTTTGAAACGGCCACCCACCTAATCAATTGCCTACCATCTTCCGCTCTACAGTTTCAAAGTCCATATTATCGTCTACATAAAACTTAGCCAAATTATACCTTTTTTCGTGTCTTCGGGTGCAGGTGTTACCCTTATCTTAGGCCATATAATCGGCATAAGATGGAGTATCGCTCAGCACCCTGCGTCTTCTTAGGTTACCCTGTTTATTTTATGGGATATCGTTGCATGGACCTAAACACTGGGAAACTCTTCATCTGTCGTCATGTTCGATTTGATGAGACCGAGTTCCCATTTACTGCGCAGTCATCCTTGCAGGTTGACGGCAATACTGCTGCTACGTTACCCTGGGGATCCAGTCCAGTGGCAGTTCACCCTCCAGATGCATCGGCCCTACATGAGGCTCCTCCAGCGGCTACTGCACCACCTACAAACACGACTCCAAATCAAGACGGAGGTCACATAATGCGTACTCGGTGCAAAACTCGCGGTACCGGCGAGCAATTATTTGCTCTTAACACAACGGTGGACCCCACCTGTTACTCTCAAGCTGTGGGACACCCGCAATGGCGGGATGCCATGGACCAAGAGTTCAACGCTCTGCTGCATAACAACACGTGGCAGCTAATACCGGTTACACCACACATGAATATTATCGGCTGTAAATGGGTGTTTCGCACCAAACGCAAAGCCGATGACTCCGTTGAACGCTATAAAGTGTGTCTAGTCGCTAAGGAGTTCAACCAGGTAGCTGGTAAGAATTTCTTTGACACATTCAGTCCTGTAGTCAAACCGACTACGGTACGTATCCTGTTTTCTCTTGCAGTATCTAGAAAGTGGACTCTACGCCAACTAGATGTACACAATGCGTTTCTCAATGGCCATCTAGCTGAGACTGTTTATATGAAGCAGCCACCTGGCTACGAGGATCCTGTACATCCGGATCATGTCTGTCACCTTCAACACAGTCTCTATGGGCTAAAACAGGCACCACGTGCCTGGTTCAGGCGACTGCACGACTTTTTAACCTCAACTGGCTTCTTGGCGTCTAAAACTGATGTCTCTCTCTTCTACTACACAACCGGTGACTCTCATGTTTTCTTACTGGTGTATGTTGATGACATCATCATGATGGGCAACGAGTCAACGACTCAGCCTTAATTGACACTCTGCTACAACGGCTATCAACTACGTTCAAGATTAGGGACCTCGGCTCGCCGAACTTCTTTTTGGGAATCGAAACTTTATCCGTCGACAATGGGCTCATACTGACTCAACGCACGTATATGAAGGATATTTTAGCACGAGCTGGCATGAGCGACTGCAAAGCCTTGGCAACACCCGTAGCAGTCACACAGCCAGCCACACCATCTCTTGACCCGTTTGATAATCCAACACAATACCGCCGCATTGCAGGGGCCCTGCAGTATCTAACAATCACTCGCCCTGCAGTAGTTTCCTAGACTAATTTAGTATCTTGTTTAGTATATATAGAGGTCCATTGGAGTATAGAATATAGACATTAAGAGAGACAATCTATTGTAATCTTTCACTATAATATATTCTCTCCATTATCTTTGTCTTTGGTTCTCACATATTTTGCTTCCGCCTAACTGGCGGGTGGTGGTTATTCTCCACCGGCCAGACCTATCAATCCCTCAATTTCAACGTGGTATCAGAGCCTACTTACCTAGGCTATTTTTCTTCAAATATTAAAACCCTAATATAAACCTTAGCCTTCCGCCGCCGTTGTCACCACTGGAGTTCGCCACCATCGGAGGGTCACCACTGCCGCGACTGTTTTCTTTGTTCCGTCGCTTGCCTATTGGTTTTTCTCCCTAACCAACTCCACAGGCCGACTAGGAACCTCGTTGTGAGCTTCAGAGTGAAATTTGGTCGCTGTCTGCCGCCGCACGCGCCTCCACGCGCCACCACCGCCGCCGAGATCTGCTATCGTTTTCCGGCCAAATCTCTCTGCTCCGATCTCCGTTTGAGACGTCGTTGCCACCATTGGATTCGTCTCGAGGAGACGCATCTACCTGTGTTTCCCGATCTTCCGTCGGTCGCCGGTCAACTTCACCGGTCAATGGTCAACGTCAGTCAAACCTCCCTTGAGGCAGAATCTCTTGCCATTTTTGGGCTTTTTGGTGAAATTTCAAGGTTCTGTTTTTTTGGATTTGTTGCCGAACTTCTCCCCATGGTGTTTGTGTTTTGGTATAACCGTGTTTGTTTCCTTATCTCTGGTATGCCTTATCCCATGGGACTTCAGTTTCAGCACTGTTATAAAGACCTTTGATTATTTCCATGTTTCAAGTAAAGGGGAGTGTAACTATCTACAATCGGTGTTTTATCCTTTGCTATTTTGTCTTCATTACTATGGGCTCTATTGCATCCTTTGCTATTATTTGCTCCCTTTTTGTCTCTACCGCTCTCTTGTGTTATCGGGAGGTTGTTCATGTTTAACTCTATCCTTGGTGTGTTCATCTTCATTCCCGAGATTCGTGTTCAATTCCGTCCTCGGTGTGTTCATTCCCAAGATCGTGTTTAGCTTCGTCCTTGGTGTCTTTATTCCCAAGGGTCCTTGGTGTCTTCGTCTTTATTCCCAAGGATTGTGTTCAACTCCGTTCTTGGTGCCTTCGTCTTCATTCCCAAGGAAGGGTCAGACATAGTGCAATCTCTTTTGAAGTCATCCATCTTAGAGTGTTTATGTTGTTGTGATGGTGTTCGTGTTTTCCCTTGGTGCCTCCATTCCCAAGGATGTTCGTGACAAGCTTTGCCCCTGGCCTGTTCATTTCCAAGGGTTGCATTGTCCCTCCGAAGCCATCTCGCATTGTTATCCTCTAGTTGCATTTAATTTTCATTTGTAATTTTGAGTGAGGTAGAGTAGGGGTGTAAACGAATCGAATCGAGTCAAATATCTCAGTATTCGATTCGAATTCGACTATATATTCGAATATTTGTATTCGTATTCGTTTAATATTCGAATATCAACTTTGATTCGTATTCGGTTCGACCAGTTTATTCGAATATATTCGATTCGACTCGAATATTCGAATTTGAAATGCCTAACTTAAATTTTTACAAAATTCTCTAATAAATTAAGATAAAATGTAATAAAAATTTATATTTAAATAGCATAAAATATTCGAATATATTCTAATAATATTCGAATCGAATACACTCTAATTCGTATTCGTATTCGAATCGAAAAAAGTATTCGAATTCGGATTCGTATTCGAAATATTCGAATTCGAATCAACATATTCGAATTCGAATCACGAATCGAATTTTTTATATTTGATTTGTTTACACCCCTAAGGTAGAGTGCTTGTTTTAATCCAAGCTTGGAACTTCCAGAAGTTCCAGCTTGAGGGGGAGTGTTGAATATTAGGAAAGTTGTCTTAGTTTCCTATTCTTATTAGTAGTTTCCTAGACTAATTTAGTATCTTGTTTAGTATATATAGAGGTCCATTGGAGTATAGAATATAGACATTAAGAGAGACAATCTATTGTAATCTTTCACTATAATATATTCTCTCCATTATCTTTGTCTTTGGTTCTCACATATTTTGCTTCCGCCTAACTGGCGAGTGGTGGTTATTCTCCACCCGCCAGACCTATCAATCCCTCAATTTCAACAATGTTCTTAAATCGATAAATCATTAAAATTTATTTTCGGATATTCCGCATCGATTTTGTAATCTGCCGTGCTTCGATATAGGTGGCCCACATATTTCTCAATTTGGACAGGACTTGAATTGGATTGAGTCATCCCCCGTCTATATAAACTGATCTTCTTCTTGAATATTATTTCACAATAGCAGCAAACTTTGTTGAGTTCCCTAAATTGGCAGCCATTTTCCATCTCTTGATAGTCAACACGTATTTCTATTCCCATTTCTTCCTCTTTTGTTTTACAAGTCAGGTGACTAGATATTGATTTCACTTTTTGTTTTATCAGACCTGAACTAGATCGAGTCATCCCTCTCACTTGATATAAAATGATTTTCTGTTCAATACAACAAAGTCTTGCATTCTGTGCGTGGGCCTTGCGTGCAGGGTCCGGGTGTTACAAACTATGTGACATTCAAAATGTTATAAATCTTTTGCATTTCCAGATTTTCTTCAGTTTAATCGATTATTATTAAAATTTATTTTCGGATCTTCCACATTAATTTTGTAATCTGCTGCGTTGATATAATTGACCCACATATTTCTCAATTTGGAAAGGACTTGAATTGGATTGAGTCATCCCCGGTCTATATAAACTGATCTTTTTCTCGAATATTATTTCACAATAGCAGCAAGCTTTGTTGAGTTCCCTAAATTGGTAGTCATTCTCCGCCTCTTGATAGTCAACACGTATTTCTATTTCCATTTCTTCCTCTTTTGTTTTACAAATCAGATGACTAGACATTGGTTTCTTTTTTTTTTTTTTTTTTTACCAGACCTGAACTAGATCGAGTCATCCCTCTCACTTGATATAAAATTATTTTCCGTTCAATACAACAAAGTTTTGCATTCTGTGCATGGGCCTTGCGTGCAGGATCTGGGTGTTAAAAACTATGTGACATTCAAAATGTTATAAATCTTTGCATTTCTAGATTTTCTTCATTAATTGATAAATTATTAAAATTTATTTTTGGATCTTCCACATTAATTTTGTAATCTGCTACGAGATATAGTTGGCCCACATATTTCTCAATTTGGAAAGGACCTGAATTGAATTGTGTCATCTCCGGTCTATATAAATTGATCTTCTTTTTGAATATTATTTCACAATAGTAGCAAACTTTTTTTGAGTTCCCTAATCCCTAAATTGGCAGCCATTTCCTGCCTCTTGATAGTCAACACGTATTTCTATTTCCATTTTTTCCTCTTTTGTTTTACAAATAAGGTGACTGGACATTGATTTCTCATTTTTTTTTATCAGACCTGAACTAGATCGAGTCATCCCTCTCACTTGATATAAAATGATTTTTTGTTCAATACAACAAAGTTTTTTCATTCTGTGCATGGGCCTTGCGTGCAGGGTCCGGTAGTTACAAACTATGTGACATTCAAAACGTTATAAATCGTTTGCATTTCCAGATTTTCTTTATTTTAATTGATAAATTATTAAAATTTATTTTCGGATCTTCCACATTAATTTTGTAATCTGCTGCGTCGATATAGTGGCCCCACATGTTTCTCAATTTAGATTTTCTTCATTTTAATCAATAAATCATTAAAATTTATTTTTTTAGATTTTCTTCATTTTAATCAATAAATCATTAAGATTTATTTTCGGATCTTCCACATTAATTTTGTAATCTGCTGCGTTGATATAGTTGGCCCACATATTTCTCAATTTGGAAAGGACTTGTATTGGATTGAGTCATCCCTGGTCTATATAAACTGATCTTCTTGAATATTATTTCACAATAGCAGCAAACTTTGTTTAGTTTCCTAAATTAGCAGCCATTTTCCGCCTGTTGATAGTCAACGCGTATTTCTATTTCCATTTCTTCCTCGTTTGTTTTACAAATCAGGTGACTAGACATTTATTTCTCTTTTTTTTTTTTTTTTTTTTTTTTTTTTTTTTTAAATTTTTATCAGACCTTAACTGGATGGAGTCATCCCCCTCACTTGAAATAAATGATTTTCTGTTCAGTACAACAAAGTTTTGCATCCTGTGCGTGGGCCTTGCGTGCAGGGTTACAAACTATGTGACGTTCAAAACGTTATAAATCTTTTGGATTTCCAGATTTTCTTCATTTTAATCGATAAATTTAAATTTGTTTACGGATCTTCCACATTAATTTTGTAATATGCTGCATCGATATAGTTGGCTCACATATTTCTCAATTTAGATTTTCTTCATTTTAATCAATAAATTATTAAGATTTTTTTTGGATCTTCCACATTAATTTTGTAATCTGCTGCGTTGATATAGTTGGCCCACATATTTCTCAATTTGGAAAGGACTTGAATTCGATTGAGTCATCCCCGTCTATATAAACTGATCTTCTTGAATATTATTTCACAAAACTTTGTTGAGTTCCCTAAATTGGCAGCCATTTTCCGCCTCTTGATAGTCAACACATATTTCTATTTCCATTTCTTCTTCTTTTGTTTTACAAATCAGGTGACTAGACATTGCTTTCAATACAACAAAGTTTTGCATTCCGTGCGTGGGTCTTGCGTGCAGGGTCCGGGTGTTACAAATTTTGTGACATTCAAAATGTTATAAATCTTTTGCATTTTCAGATTTTCTTCATTAATTTTGCATATCTGCCATGTGTTGAGGTTGTTGGTGTTATAATAATAATAATGCTATTATTATTATTAGTAATATATTAAACCAAGTAGTTAGCAATTAATTTGTTAAAAAATAAAAAGAGGTGTGTGAACGTGGATGCATGCATAGCACTACGTGAAATGGAGTACATGGAATCATGGCCTCTAATTACTTCCTAAACTTTAGCATTGTTGCTTTTCTCTTTCACTATAAATATGTGGCTTTTGTTTATTCATAATCATCAAGTGAAGTAATAAACATTTACTTCTATTCCTCTCTCTCTCTCTTCTCAATATATAAATATAATATATAGATATATTATATTTAATATATATTATAGATATATTATATTATATTTAATATATATTATATTAAATACATTATATTTAATATATCTAACAGTTGGTGACTCATTCATTTGTCTTTTTTTTTGTTTTTTTTTTTTATTACCAAATTTGAACTGGATTGAGTCATCACTCAAGTCTGTAATCTGTATGAAGCAATACTATGTTGCATCATGTCATCACTCTATGCTCTATGTTCTGTTCAGTAACTCATTTATTTTACAAATTTGCTACATGTTGAGATGGGCTGCAACTCACTGGTTTCTTAATTTTTGACTTATCTCAATTGGATTGAGTAATCACTCTCAGTCTATATAAAGTGGTGTTTTGTTCAATACTATTTCACATTCAGTTATCACAAGTTCTGTGTCATTCAATGCATACTAAATTTCTCATTTTGAGGTTTCCCTCATTTATTTCACAAATCTGCGGTGATTGGTTTGTCATTTTTTGGCCAAATCTAATCTAGATTGTGTCATAACTCTAGTCTAAATAATGCAAATACTATTTCATACCGTCCTCATTTCTTGTTTTCTCTAAGTGCAATGCTAAGGCACAATTCATTTTCTTACTAGGATGGCAGACGAGCATGCTCAGCAGATAGCTAACCTGCGACAATCCTTCTTCGACCAGGTTTGTTTTAAACATTTATTCATGGAGAGATTTTATTATGTGTAATTTTTGTTACAAAATTTCCTTGTTTGCAGCACTTTGTTTCCTGTTGCAGTTATATTTTCACGCAAAGTGCACAAGTCATTTACTAATTTATTTTTTTTCCATGGTTAACTTTGTTGCAATGTATTATATTCTAAGATTGGATCAAGTTCACTCAACTGGGCTATAATACAAATGGGTCAAACCACACTTGAAATTCCTTCCCCCTAAAAGGAATTCTAAGAGTGGACCAAGGTCACTCTATTGGTCTACAATGTACATGGACCAAATCACACTAAAAAATTGAATGCTATCAATTAGTTAGTCTAACCATGACCTTATAAACCGATATGTTATCTCTTATATTTTCAATGTGGGACTCTTAACGCAATGCAGCTATTTTTGGTCTAATGATGATTGGTCTCTGCAGCAACTGCTTAATGAGAAATTCTTCCGAACTGAGGAAATAGATATAGGGCTCCCTGGCTTTCTGGAGGATTTTTACTGCACTTATTTCCGGGAGGCAGAGAGGCTTGTGGTGACTCTTAAACTAGAGCTGTAAGATTACTACTTTAGACGCTGCCAATTTTCTGTCATGGTTTCTCATTTTCTTAATGTTTGAGATGCTTATATGTGCTACTCAGGCATGGCCCTCCGTTCGATGTTGAATCAATTGAACTGTACCTTCATGAGTTCAGATCCAACACTAAAAGGTATTTTCATTTCCATTCTACCCGTTAACAATTACTTCATGATTGATTGCTCGGTATATTATATTGCCAATTTTATGCCACGGGCCTCGTGCATGTACTGTGCAGTGCTGGTGCTGTTAAAGTGCTGACACAGATAGGCCGCTGCATTGAATGTAGCTCTGCATTGGACTTTGCTGGGTAATATTTCAAGTCTTTTGTTCCTTTTTCTTTGGATGGGAGTGGGGTTGTCATATATGGTGAATTGAAATAAATATACTCGTATGCTTAGATGGATTTATCCACTCACTGTGAAATTGACTGTGTTACATTCATCAATGGATTAGATGCTTGGCTTGTTTGGAGGAGGCGAGTACAGAGATGAAGTACCTGAAGCGCCAACTCAAGAATTACTTCAGGGTTCTCACTAAACAACATCTCTTGTTTGTGCATAACTATAGGAAAATGCTTTCTTCCCCTCCTAGATTTCACCTCCAATATTTTCCATCCTGATGTGGCATCCATTCATTTAGCTACCAATTATATGCTGCCACGTCATGAGAGATTGATTGGAGGGGGAAAATATTAGGGACCTCTAGCATTACTCATAACTATATATCCATTTTTTGGTTGTGTTTAACCTTTTTTCAACACATTTATTCTTTTTCAGTTGATAAGGCAAGGCCCTCCTACTGTGATCGACGACTGCCCAGACTTTGGTGACGAAAGCAGCAGCGAGGAGTAAAAGAAGTGGCTTGCTTGTGAAAGTCAGAAAGTGCATGGGGACTGTGTTTAGTTTGTGTTTTCTTTAGGAAGAAAAAACAAAAGGGGAGTGTTGCCCCTTTTGTTTGTTGTTTGTTGTTTGTTGTTTGTTGATGCACTCTGAAACTCTGTTATGACTGTTATGTTCCTGTTTCAAAAATTCAATACATCTCCTTTCGAATTTGGAATTGATATGTTTTAAATACTTACCTTACTTATATTTCTCTAGCAAGAGAAGGGAAAGTTTGTGTTTTATATAGCATGCACTGGCATTTGGCATTTGGCATTTTTTCCTATTTATAAGATTTCCTGCATTATATAATAGTACTAATATAAGGTTTTTAATCCACATTTTACTGGGCGTTAAAGAAATTTTACATTATAAGACATTATTGTACTTGTACAGGTAGGCATGGAACTTTTTTTTTGAATGCATGGAACTTGAATTTGTGCAAAAATCCGTATTATTTTGAAGGTTGACAAGGTTGAAAAATTGGCCACGCTTGTTCTTGAGCTGGGAATAAGTTCCATGTTCCACAACCTTTCCCTCTGAAACTAGGGCAATGGAATCCAAGTTCTTGATGGAATTAAGCATTTGCGCCACCACCACTGTCGTTCGCCTGATCATTATCCCGTCTAATGCCTCTTGCACTACTTGCTCTGATTCCACGTCTAGTGCACTTGTGGCTTCGTCCAAGAGCAATATGGTTGGATTCCTGATTATTGCTCTAGCAATGGTAATTCTTTGCTTTTGCCCGCCCGAGAGTTGAACCCCGCTTTCACCACATTTGGTGTCGTATCCCTTTTTCAACGATTTGTAGTATTACATCAATTGCATTAGTAACTCGTCGTTTACTGGATTATAACATTGCATGCTTTTTAGTCTGTACTACATCAGTTACGTTGTATTAGTAACTCATTTACTGAGTTATAATATGCTCTGTAGTCTGTACTACATGAGTTGCATTAGTAACTCGTTTACTGAGTTATATGTTGTGTTCGTATAACATCAGTTGCATTAGTAACTTGTTTATTGGGTTATATTATGCTCTGTAGTATGTACTACATTAGTAATAACTCGTTTACTGAGTTATATGCTCGGTATAACATGAGTTGCATTAGTAACTGGTTTTGTGTGAATATTGAAATACTTACGAGATGAATTCGTGTACATTTGCAGCCTTAGTAGCTTCAACAATCTCATTTTCCGAAGCATAAAGATTTCCGAACAATATGTTGTCTTTGATTGTGCCGAAATATATCACCGGCTCTTGGCTTATCGGTGTCATTTCTCGTCTATACCACCCGATATCGAATGACCTGACGTCCACTCTGTCCACTCTAATTAACCCTTCATCCACACCGTAAAGTCTCTCGATCAGAGCAACAATGGTGGACTTTCCACTCCTACTTTTCCCAAAATGCCTTTGATAAACAACCCAAAAGTATCATATGAAATGTCCCAAAATGCAACCCTGTTGAAAAACCCAACACAATAAAGACGCCCACAGGTCCACTCCAAACATGCTAAAAGGTGCCAAATCCCATAAAACTCTCCAAATCAACCAAAAAATCAATAACATAATGACTATTTATGGAACAATTCCTAAAAAACGAAAGCACACAGTCTCTAGCACAAGAGGTGCACAGGCCAAGCAAGCTATCACTAAGTAAAATTGTCAAATATGTTATCACAAATAAAGGTACGCAGGCCAAACATATGATGAAAGGCACACAGGTTAAAATAAACAAAGGGGCTCGCAAGCCTAGCATACAAATAAAAATAAAAAAACTTGTAGGTCACTGTAAGTGTACAAATGATACACATTTATACCCAAACATATTGGCCATATTATTTGACAAAACTTAGTATTTATTTGTTAAGGAAGGAGGATGTTCATGAAGCCAAAGTTCCTGCATCTCTCCATAGGGCAAAACATCAATCTCAGGCATTGGTATCTTCTTTCTCTGAATCTTTAGAGGGTACTACCTCCGTACCCGCGTCTAGGAAATTAAATTTCTCAGTTCATATGCCTGCTCAATTTGGTAGTTCTAATGTGTCTTCTGCGCCTTTATCTGTTCCTTTGAATTTGCCTAATATGTCTGAAGGTATGCATGTTTCTCCCCTGTCCACCATCATCTATACTGGCCAAATTCCCACGTTTACATCATCTACTCATAAAACCTCTGCATCTGTCATTGTTTGCGAGTCTGACCTTGTTCCAGTAGCAATTCCGTCCGGTCAATCTATTCCTGAGTCTCAACAGATTGTGAATGAACCTGTCTCAGGTGTGCGAGTTTCTGATATACAAAATTTAGTTTCTGTGTCTGATCTGAGGTCACAAAAGCTGTTCCTACTGAGTTTTCAACTCGCAATGTAGCTCAGTATATCAATGTACCCACTCTGAATGTCTCTAGTCCAGAAGTGTCTGTTCCTATTCCTCCATCTGATCTGGTTTCCCCTCAACCTGTTGCATGCCTTGCTTCTGCTGTTTCTGTACCTATCATACAGGTTCCAGTGGAGAAATCTTCCCGTAAAGGGAAAGAAAAGGTTTCTGGTTCTAAAGCTGCTTCGACTAAGCGCAAACTTGATGAATCTGATGATGTGATTTTTGTGTCTAAAACCAAACATCACAAAAAGAGTGGCTTTTCTGTTCCTGCCAGAATAACTCGGTCCTGGGCTTCCTCTGTTCCTCCGTCTGTTCTAGCTTCCGCCCAGAAAAGCTCTAAGGGCTCAAAATCTAAGTCCTTCAAGCCTATTCTTCTGAATGATGACCTTATGAATCTATGGAAAGTGCATTCTAAAAGAGAGCTGTTGCTTGAAAAATCAATTGATGAGGATGATCTTCTTTCGAATTGCAATATTTTGTCCCTTCTACATGACCAAAATCTTCTCCAGTCTATTCAGAAAATTGGTCCTTCGAAAGAAAAGAAGGAATGAAACATCGCAATGAGATCTTCATCTCAAAACAAAAAGAAAGGGGGATATGGCGAAATCGGTAGACGCTACGGACTTAATTGGATTGAGCCTTGGTATGGAAACTTACTAAGTGATAACTTTCAAATTCAGAGAAACCCTGGAATTAAAAAAATGGGCAATCCTGAGCCAAATCCTGTTTTCCGAAAACAAACAAAAGTTCAGAAAAAAAGGATAGGTGCAGAGACTCAATGGAAGCTGTTCTAACAAATGGAGTTCACTGTGTTGAAGAAAGAATTGAATAATCATTGAATTGATTAAATCATTCACTCCATAGTATAGTCTGATAGATCTTTTGACGAACTGATTAATCGGACGAGAATAAAGATAGAGTCCTGTTCTACATGTCAATACCGACAACAATTAAATTTCTCATAAATTAACTGTTGAATTTTACACGAATCTGTCAACCGAATCTTCTACCAGGGATTCTTCTCATTACCATCAAGTCCTCATTCGTCACAAGTGGTGTGATTTTGGCCCCAAAGAAATCAATGCATACTTGGGCCGATCTGATATTGATGATGCCTCTGATCTGGATCTCAATTTGCTTACTTTAACTCACAATCACATTGTTAAGTGGCCAAAAGGATGTGCTCAATCTCAGAAGTTAACTACAGTATACTCTGTTTTGCTCTGTATTGCTGCCACAAATTGGCTTCCAGTTGTCAATAAAAATCTTGTTTCGAACAAAATGACACTACTTCTTTACATGGTTCAAAATCGAATTGATGTTGACTTAGGATCAATTATCTTATCTCATATTATGTCATTTACAAAGAAGAAGGAAGCTAAGGTGCATATTCCGTTTCCAAGGCTGGTGTGTAAAAGAAACAAGGCTTTAAGCCGTATGATTCTGAGAAGGTCTTTGCAAATAATGGTGTCTATCATTTTGATCCTAGACTGTCCCAGAGTTTTCATTACGATGATAGAGCTGAACTTCTCCTTACCTTTGCTGACACGGTGTCGTCTGCCACAACTCTTGTATCTCCTGCTTCCTCTGATTCCAATGTCCATCCAGCTACGTCTGCTCGAGTTCCTGTCGAGCCTCCATCTCTCATTTCTCACTGGCAGTTTGCTGATTCTGTTCAATCCTCGTTATATCAAATGCACAAATCTATTGCTGCTCAACAAGAATCAGATGCTGGTCTTCAGAAGATTCTTCTTCAATGTCGTCGTGAAATAGCTCACTTGGAGAAATTGCACGCTGAGATTATAGCTTCCCGTACAAACCCAGCCTCTGTAGGGGTGTAAACGAGCCGAGCCGAGCTCGAACCTAGGTAGGCTCGAGCTCGTGCGCGTTAATGGAGGCTCGGCTCGAGCTCGAAAACTGATGCTCGAGCTTGGTAATTTTCGGGCTGCTCGAGCTCGATTTTGACATTGAATTTGACCTATTTAATACTTTTGATTTAAAATTCAAACTACTTTGTTTTACCCATACATAATTAATAGAAATCTTTTAGGGATTTTGAGTTTAAAATTTTAATTTCTAATTTGTATTTTTATATATTATAATTATATTATATTATATTATATTATATTACACGGAGTATTATGTATTATATATATATATATATATATATATATATATATATATATATATATATATATATATATATATATATATATATATATTATATGGCTCGTGAGCGGCTCGACGAGTCACGAGCCTAGAATATCTAGGCTCGACTCGAGCTCGATTACTAAACAAGCTGTTCGAGCTCGGCTCGAGCTCGATTTTGACCGAGCTCGAGCCGAGCTTTGACCGAGCCGCTCGCAAGCAGCTCGCGAGCTGCTCGACTCATTTACACCCCTAAGTCTCTGCCTCAGATACTGCCGATTCTGATCCAGCTAATGCTACTGAAGCTTCTGATGAAGACTCCATTGCCTCTAATGATGCTACCATCTCTTTTGACGCTTCGTCAGCCCACTGATGTTCACCGTTGTCAATTTTTTGGCAACAAGGGGGAGAATAAATTAAGGGGGAGCTTCTAGTTTTTGTAGTAATAATCTCTGATTTTTGGTCTGGATATTATCTTGATACGGTCTACTGGATATTCTCGCATATGTTTGGATAGTTTCTATTATATTACGGATTATCTATTTTGTTATGACATATCTATTCTGCGTTGGTTGGATTACCTCTATTTATCTTGGGTGTGGAGAAATGGTATTTCCATTGCAGCTCTTCGTCTTGATTGGTCTATTTTCTTTTCCTGTATTATGTGTAAAGGCTTTATTAATAAATTGGTTGATTATATAATCTCTGCCATAAGAATATTTGTCCTTAGTTTTGCCAAATAATTGTCAAATGGGGAGATTGTAAGTGTACAAATGATACACATTTATACCCAAATTGATTGACCATATTATTTGATAAAACTTAGTATTTATTTGTTATTGTTTTCTTAGCTTTGGTCGGTTCGAATATCAGCAGCCAAAAAAGTTTTGCATTCTGTGCATGGGTCTTGCGTGCAGGGTCCGGTGTTACAAACTATGTGACATTCAAAACGTAATAAATCTTTAGCATTTCCAGATTTTCTCATTTTAATCGATAAATTATTAAAATTTATTTTCGGATCTTCTACATTAATTTTGTAATATGTTACGTAGATATAGTTGGCCCACATATTTCTCAATTTGGAAAGGACTTGAATTGAATTGAGTCATCTCCGGTCTATATAAACTGATGTCCTTTTTGAATATTATTTCACAATAGCAGCAAACTTTGTTGAGTTGCCTAAATTGGAAGCTATTTTCCACCACTTGATAGTCAACACGTATTTCTATTTTCATTTCATCCTCTTTTGTTTTACAAATCAGGTGACTAGACATTTAATTCTCAATTTTTTTTATCAGAGTTGAACTGGATCGAGCCATCCCTCTCACTTGTTATAAAATTATTTTCTGTTCAATACAACAAAGTTTTGCATTCTGTGCGTGGGTCTTGCATGCAGGGTCCGTGTGTTACAAACTATGTGACATTCAAAATGTTATAAATCTTTTGCATTTCAAAATTTTCTTCATTTTAATCGATAAATTATTAAAAATTATTTTCGGATCTTCCACATTAATTTTGTAATCTGCTACGTCGATATAGATGGTCCACATATTTCTAAATTTAGATTTTCTTCATTTTAATTGATAAATTATTAAAATTTATTTTCGGATCTTCCACATTAATTTTGTAATCTGCTACGTCGATATAGTTGGCCCACATATTTCTCAATTTAGATTTTCTTCATTTTAATCGATAAATTATTAAAGTTTATTTTTGGTACTTGCCCAATAATTTTGTAATCCGCTGTGTCGATATAGTTGGCCCACATATTTCTCAATTTGGAAAGGACTTGAATTGGATTGAGTCATCCCCAGTCTATATAAACTTATCCTCTTGAATATTATTTCTCAATAGCAGCGAACTTTGTTGAGTTCCCTAAATTGGCTGTCATTTTTCGCCTCTTGCTTGATAGTCAACAAGTACTTCTATTTCCATTTCTTCCTCTTTTGTTTTACAAATCGGGTGAAAAGACCTTTATTTCTCATTTTTTTTATCAGACCTGAACTGGATCGAGACATCCCACTCACTTGTTATAAAATGATTTTCGGTTCAAAACAACAAAGTTTTGCATTCTGTGCGTGGGCCTTGCGTGCAGGGTCCGGGTATTACAAACTATATGACATTGAAAACGTTATAAATCTTTTGCATTTCCAGATTTTTTTTTTCATTTTAATCGATAAATTAATAAAATTTATTTTCGGATCTTCCACATTAATTTTATAATCTCCTACGTCGATATAGTTGGTCCACATATTTCTCAATTTAGATTTTCTTCATTTTTATCGAGAAATTATAAAAATTTACATTCGGATCTTCCACATTAATTTTGTAATATGTTGTGTCCATATAGTTGGCCAACATATTTCTCAATTTGAAAATGACCCGGATTGGATTGAATCATCCCCCTTCTATATAAACTTATCATCTTCTTGAATATTATTTTACAATAGCAGCAAACTTTGTTGAACCTCTTGATAGTCATCACGTTTTCTCTTTTTATTTCTTCCTCTTTTGTTTTACAAATCCGGTGACTAGAAATTTATTTCTCATTTTTTTTTATCAGACCTGAACTAGATCGAGTTATCCCTCACACTTGTTATAAATTGATTTTCTGTTCATCACAACAAAGTTTTGCATTCTGTGTGTGGGCCTTACGTGCAGGGTCCGGGTGTTACAAACTATGTGATATTCAAAACGTTATAAATCTTTTGTATTTCTAGATTTTTTTAATTTTATTCGATAAATTGTTAAAATTTATTTTCGGATCTTCCACATTAATTTTGTAATCAGCTACGTCGATACAGTTGGTCCACATATTTCTCAATTTAGATTTTCTTCATTTTAATCGATAAATTATTAAAATTTATTTTCTGATCATCCACATTAATTTTGTAATTTGCTACGTCGATATAGTTGGTCCACATATTTCTCAATTTAGATTTTCTTCATTTGAATCAATAAATTATTTAAATTTATTTTCTGATCTTCCACATTAATTTTGTAATCTGCTACGTCGATATAGTTGGTCAACATATTTCTCAATTTAGATTTTCTTCATTTGAATCAATAAATTATTAAAATTTATTTTCAGATCTTTCACACTAATTTTGTAATTTGCTACGTCGATATAGTTGGTCCACATATTTCCCAATTTAGATTTTCTTCATTTTAATCGATAAATTATTAAAATTTATTTTCTCATCTTCCACATTAATTTTGTAATCTGCTACGTCGATATAGTTGGTCCACATATTTCTCAATTTAGATTTTCTTCATTTGAATAAATAAATTATTAAAATTTATTTTCAGATCTTTCACAATAATTTTGTAATATGCTACGTCGATATAGTTGGTCCACATATTTCTCAATTTAGATTTTCTTCATTTTAATCGATAAATTATTAAAATTTATTTTCTCATCTTCCACATTAATTTTGTAATCTGCTACGTCGATATAGTTGGTCCACATATTTATCAATTTAGATTTTCTTCCTTTTAATCGATAAATTATTAAAATTTATTTTCTAATCTTCCACATTAATTTTGTAATCTGCTACGTCGATATAGTTGGTCCACATATTTTTTGAAGAACAGAACTCAATTTATTAAATCTGAAGCAAGAACATCAACAAGATAATGTGGCGGTACATCTAACCACTCACCGGGACCTGACTCTGAAACGGCCTCCCTTGCTAAAGCATGGGCTGCACGGTTCGCAGATCTCGTAGCATAACAAAAGGTAATCCCCCCTATTGAAGAAGCTACCTGTTTTACATCTTGTATTAGCAGACCAAACGCAGAACTAAAAGGTGCTGAATCCATAGCATGATAACAAAGCTGCGAATCGGTCTCAATATCCACCTCCCCCATGCCTGTGCTCCGAGTCCACATATTTTTCAATTTAGATTTTATTCATTTGAATCGATTAATTATTAAAATTTAGTTTCTGATCTTCCAAATTAATTTTATAATCTGCTATGTTGATATAGTTGGCCCACATATTTCTCAATTTAGATTTTCTTTATTTTAATCGATATATTATTCAATTTTGTTTTCATATCTTCCACATTAATTTTGTAATCTACTGCGTCGATATAGTTGGCGCACGTATATCTCAATTTGGAAAGGACTTGAATTGGATTGAGTCATTCCCCGTCTATATAAACTAATCTTCTTCTTGAATATTATTTCACAATAGCAGCAAACTTTGTTGAGTTTCCTAAATTGGCAGTCATTTTCCGCCTTTTGATAGTCAACACGTATTTCTATTTCCATTTCTTCCTCTTTTGTTTTACAAATCTGGTGACTAGACTTTTATTTCTCATTTTTTTATCAGACCTGAACTTGATCGAGCCATCCCCTCACTTGTTATAAAATGATTTTCTGTTCAATACAACGAAGTTTTGCATTAAGTGCGTGGTCCTTGCGTGCAGGGTCCGTGTGTTACAAACTATGTGACATTAAAAATGTTAAAAATCTTTTGCATTTCCTCATCTTCTTCATTTTGATCGATAAATTATTAAAATTTATTTTTCGGATCTTTCACATTAATTTTGTAATATACGTCGATATAGTTGGTCCACATATTTTTCAATTTAGATTTTCTTTATTTTAATCGATAAATTATTAAAACTTATTTTCGGATCTTCCACATTAATTTTGTAATCTGCTACATTGATATAGTTGGTCCTATATTTCACAATTAAGATTTTCTTCATTTGAATCAATAAATTATTAAAATTTATTTTTTGATCTTCAACATTAATTTGGTAATCTGCTACGTCGATATAGTTGGTCCACATATTTCTCAATTTAGATTTTCTTCATTTGAATCAATAAATTATTAAAATTTATTTTCAGATCTTTCACACTAATTTTGTAATCTGCTACGTCGATATAGTTCGTCCACAGATTTCTCAATTTAGATTTTCTTCATTT
Organism: Ipomoea nil; assembly: GCF_001879475.1. NCBI lineage: Eukaryota > Viridiplantae > Streptophyta > Magnoliopsida > Solanales > Convolvulaceae > Ipomoea > Ipomoea nil. Next base: position 323,290 of record NW_017616650.1, read on the forward strand.
TAATCGATAAATTATTAAAATTTATTTTCTCATCTTCCACATTAATTTTGTAATCTGTTACGTCGATATAGTTGGTCAAAAATATTTCTCAATTTAGATTTTCTTCATTTGAAACAATAAATTATTAAAATTTATTTTCAGATCATTCACACTAATTTTGTAATATGCTACGTCCATATAGTTGGTCCACGTATTTGTCAATTTAGATTTTCTTCATTTTAATCGATAAATTATTAAAATTTATTTTCTCATCTTCCACATTAATTTTGTAATCTGCAACGTCGATATTGTTGGTCCACGTATTTCTCAATTTAGATTTTCATCATTTGAATCATTATATTATTAAAATGTATTTTCAGATCTTTCACACTAATTTTGTAATCTGCTACGTCGATATAGTTGGTCCACATATTTCTCAATTTAGATTTTCTTCACTTTAATCAATAAATTATTAAAATTTATTTTCAGATCTTTAACACTAATTTTGTAATCTGCTACGTCGATATTGTTGGTCCACGTATTTCACAATTTAGATTTTCTTCATTTTAATCGATAAATTATTAAAATTTATTTTCAGATCTTCCACATTAATTTTGTAATCTGCTACGTCGATATAGTTGGTCCACATATTTTTCAATTTAGATTTTATTCATTTTAATCGATTAATTATATTATTAAAATTTAGTTTCGGATCTTCCACATTAATTTTTGTAATCCGCTACGTTGATATATTTGGACCACATATTTCTCAATTTAGATTTTCTTTATTTTAATCGATATATTATTAAAGTTTGTTTTCATATCTTCCACATTAATTTTGTAATCTACTGAGTTGATATAGTTGGCCAACGTATATCTCAATTTAGATTTTCTTCATTTTAATCGATTAATTATTAAAACTTATTTTCGGATCTTCCACATTAATTTTGTAATCTGATACGTTGATATAGTTGGTCCACATATTTATCAATTTAGATTTTCTTGATTTGAATCAATAAATTATTAAAATTTATTTTCGAATCTTCAACATTAATTTTGTAATCTGCTACGTTGATATAGTTTGTCCACATATTTCTCAAATTAGATTTTCTTCATTTGAATCAATAAATTATTAAAATTTATTTTAGGATCTTCCACATTAATTTTGTAATCTGCTACGTCGATATAGTTGGTCCACATATTTCTCAACAAAGATTTTCTTCATTTTAATCGATAAATTATAAAAATTTATTTTCTGATCTTCCACATTAATTTTGTAATCTACTGTGTCGATATAGTTGGCCCACATATTTCTCAATTTAGATTTTCTTCATTTTAATCGATAAGTTATTAAAATTTAATTTCGGATCTTTCACATTAATTTTGTAATCTGCTATGTCAATATAGTTGGCCCACATATTTCTGAATTAAGATTTTCTTTATTTTATCGATATATTATTAAAGTTTATTTTCATATATTCCATATTAATTTTGTAATCTGCAGCGTCGATATAGTTGGCCCACGTATATCTCAATTTGGAGAGGACTTGAATTGGATTGATTCATCCCCGTCTTTAAAAACTGATCTTCTTCTTGAATATTATTACACAATAGCAGCAAACTTGGTTGAGTTTCCTGAATTGACAGTCATTTTCCGCCTTTTGATAGTCAACACGTATTTCTATTTCCATTTCTTCCTCATTTGTTTTACAAATCTGGTGACTAGACTTTTATTTCTCATTTTTTTTTATCAGACGTGAACTTGATCGAGCCATCCCCTCACTTGTTATAAAATGATTTTCTGTTCAATAAAACAAAGTTTTGCATTATGTGCGTGGGCCTTGCGTGCAAGGTCCGTGTGTTACAAACTATGTGAAATTCAAAATGTTAAAAATCTTTTGCATTTCCACATTTTCTTCATTTTAATCGATAAATTATTAAAATTTATTTTCGGATCTTCCACATTAATTTTGTAATCTGCTACGTCGATATAGTTGGTCCACATATTTCTCAATTTAGATTTTCTTTGTTTTAATCGATAAATTATTAAAACTTATTTTCGGATCTTCCACATTAATTTTGTAATCTGCTACGTTGATATAGTTTGTCCACATATTTCTCAATTTAGATTTTCTTCATTTGAATCAATAAATTATTAAAATTAATTTTCGGATCTTCAACCTTAATTTTGTAATTTCCTACGTCGATATAGATGATCCACATATTTCTCAAATTAGATTTTCTTCATTTGAATCAATAAATTATTAAAATTTATTTTAGGATCTTCCACATTAATTTTGTAATTTACTATGTCGATATAGTTGGTCCACATATTTCTCAACAAAGATTTTCTTCATTTAAATCGATAAATTATAAAAATTTATTTTCTAATCTTCCACATTAATTTTGTAATCTACTGTGTCGATATAGTTGGCCCACATATTTCTCAATTTAGATTTTCTTCATTTTAATCGATAAGTTATTAAAATTTAATTTCGGATGTTTCACATTAATTTTGTAATCTGCTATGTCAATATAGTTGGCCCACATATTTCTCAATTAAGATTTTCTTTATTTTATCGATATATTATTAAAGTTTATTTTCATATATTCCACATTAATTTTGTAATCTGCAGCGTCGATATAGTTGGCCCACGTATATCTCAATTTGGAGAGGACTTGAATTGGATTAATTCATCCCCGTCTTTAAAAACTGATCTTCTTCTTGAATATTATTACACAATAGCAGCAAACTTGGTTGAGTTTCCTGAATTGGCAGTCTTTTTCCGCCTTTTGATAGTCAAAACGTATTTCTATTTCCATTTCTTCCTCATTTGTTTTACAAATCTGGTGACTAGACTTTTATTTCTCATTTTTTTTTATCAGACGTGAACTTGATCGAGCCATCCCCTCACTTGTTATAAAATGATTTTCTGTTCAATAAAACAAAGTTTTGCATTATGTGCGTGAGCCTTGCGTGCAAGGTCCATGTGTTACAAACTATATGCGAAATTCAAAATGTTAAAAATCTTTTGCATTTCCACATTTTCTTCATTTTAATCGATAAATTATTAAAATTTATTTTCGGATCTTCCACATTAATTTTGTAATCTGCTACGTTGATATAGTTGGTCCACATATTTCTCAATTTAGATTTTCTTCATTTTAATCGATAAATTATTAAAATTTATTTTCTGATCTTCGACATTAATTTTGTAATCTGCTGCGTCGATATAGTTTGTCCACATATTTCTCAATTTAGATTTTCTTCATTTGAATCAATAAATTATTAAAATTTATTTTCGGATCTTCCACATGAATTTTGTAATCTGCTACGTCGATATAGTTGGTCCACATATTTCTCAAATTTGACTTTCTTCATTAGAATCAATAAATTATTAAAATTTATTTTCGGATCTTCCACATTAATTTTATAATCTGCTACGTTGATATAGTTGGTCCACATATTTCTCAATTTAGATTTTCTTCTTTTTAATCGATAAATTATTAAAATTTATTTTCGGATCTTCCACATTAATTTTGTAATCTGCTGCGTCTATATAGTTGGCCCACATATTTCTCAATTTAGATTTTCTTCATTTTAATCGATTAATTATTAAAACTTATTTTCGGATCTTCCACATTTATTTTGTAATCTGCTACGTTGATATAGTTGGTCCACATATTTCTCAATTTAGATTTTCTTCATTTGAATCAATATATTATTAAAATTTATTTTCGGATCTTGAACATTAATTTTGTAATCTGCTACGTTGATATAGTTGGTCCACATATTTCTAAAATTAGATTTTCTTCATTTGAATCAATAAATTATTAAAATTTATTTTAGGATCTTCCACATTAATTTTGTAATTTACTACGTCGATATAGTTGGTCCACATATTTCTCAACAAAGATTTTCTTCATTTTAATCGATAAATTATAAAAATTTATTTTCTGATCTTCCACATTAATTTTGTAATCTACTGTGTCGATATAGTTGGCCCACATATTTCTCAATTTAGATTTTCTTCATTTTAATCGATAAGTTATTAAAATTTAATTTCGAATCTTTCACATTAATTTTGTAATCTGCTATGTCAATATAGTTGGCCCACATATTTCTCAATTAAGATTTTCTTTATTTTATCGATATATTATTAAAGTTTATTTTCATATATTCCACATTAATTTTGTAATCTGCAGCGTCGATATAGATGGCCCACGTATATCTCAATTTGGAGAGGACTTGAATTGGATTGATTCATCCCCGTCTTTAAAAACTGATCTTCTTCTTGAATATTATTACACAATAGCAGCAAACTTGGTTGAGTTTCCTGAATTGACAGTCATTTTCCGCCTTTTGATAGTCAACACGTATTTCTATTTCCATTTCTTCCTCATTTGTTTTACAAATCTGGTGACTAGACTTTTATTTCTCATTTTTTTTTATCAGACGTGAACTTGATCGAGCCATCCCCTCACTTGTTATAAAATGATTTTCTGTTCAATAAAACAAAGTTTTGCATTATGTGCGTGGGCCTTGCGTGCAAGGTCCGTGTGTTACAAACTATGTGAAATTCAAAATGTTAAAAATCTTTTGCATTTCCACATTTTCTTCATTTTAATCGATAAATTATTAAAATTTATTTTCGGATCTTCCACATTAATTTTGTAATCTGCTACGTCGATATAGTTGGTCCACATATTTCTCAATTTAGATTTTCTTTGTTTTAATCGATAAATTATTAAAATTTATTTTTGGATCTTCCACATTAATTTTGTAATCTGCTACGTCGATATAGTTGGTCCACATATTTCTCAATTTAGATTTTCTTCATTTGAATCAATAAATTATTAAAATTTAGTTTTGGATCTTCCACATTAATTTTGTAATCTGATGCGTCGATATTTTTGGCCCACGTATTTTTCAATTTCGAAAGGACTTGAATTGGATTGAGTCATCCCCCGTCTATATAAACTGTTCTTCTTCTTGAATATTATTTCACAGTATAGCAGCAAACTTTGTTGAGTTTCCTAAATTGCCAGTCATTTTCCGCCTTTTGATAGTCAACACGTATTTCTATTTCCATTTCTTCCTCTTTTGTTTTACAAATCAGGTGACTAGACTTTTATTTCTCTTTTTTTTATTAGACCTGAACTTGATCGAGCCATCCCCTCACTTGTTATAAAATGATTTTCTGTTCAATACAACAAAGTTTTGCATTATGTGCGTGGGCCTTGCGTGCATAGTCCGTATGTTACAATCTATGTGACATTCAAAATGTTAAAAATCTTTTGCATTCCCTCATTTTCTTCATTTTGATCGATAAATTATTAAAATTTATTTTCGGATCTTCCAAATTAATTTTGTAATATACGCCGATATAGTTGGTCCACATATTTTTCAATTTAGATTTTCTTCATTTTAATCGATAAATTATTAAAATTTATTTTCGAATCTCCCACTTTAATTTTGTAATCTGCTAAGTCAATATAGATGGTCCACATATTTCTAAATTTAGATTTTCTTCATTTTAATCGATAAATTATTAAAATTTATTTTCGGATCTTCTACATTAATTTTGTATTCTGCTACGTCGATATCGTTGGCCCACATATTTCTCAATTTAGATTTTCTTCATTTTAATCGATAAATTATTAAAGTTTATTTTTGGTAATTGCACAATAATTTTGTAATCTGCTGCGTCGATATAGTTGGCCCACATATTTCTCAATTTGGAAAGGACTTGAATTTGATTGAGTCATCCCCAGTCTATATAAACTTATCCTCTTCTTGAATATTATTTCTCAATAGCAGCAAACTTTGTTGAGTTCCCTAAATTGGCTATCATTTTTCGCCTCTTGCTTGATAGTCAACAAGTATTTCTATTTCCATTTCTTCCTCTTTTGTTTTACAAATCGGGTGAAAAGACCTTTATTTCTCATTTTTTTATCAGACATGAACTGGATCGAGACATCCCACTCAGTTGTTTTAAAATGATTTTCGGTTCAATACAACAAAGTTTTAAATTCTGTGCGTGGGCCTTGCGTGCAGGGTCCGGGTATTACAAAATACAAACTATATGACATTGAAAACGTTATAAATCTTTTGCATTTCTAGATTTTTTTTTCATTTTAATCGATAAATTAATAAAATTTATTTTCGGATCTTCCACATTAATTTTATAATCTCCTACGTCGATATAGTTGGTCCACATATTTCTCAATTTAGATTTTCTTCATTTTAATCGATAAATTATTAAAATTTATATTCGGATCTTCCACATTAATTTTCTAATCTGTTGTTTCGATATAGTTGGTCCACATATTTCTCAATGTGGAAAGGACTTGAATTGAATTGAGTCATCTCCGGTCTATATAAACTGATCTCCTTTTTTAATATTATTTTACAATCGCAACAAACTTTGTAGAATTCCCTAAATTGGAAGCTATTTTCCACCACTTGATAGTCAACACGTATTTCTATTTTCATTTCTTCATCTTTTGTTTTACAAATAAGGTGACTAGAAATTTAATTCTCAATTTTTTTTATCGGAGTTGAACTGGATCGAGCCATCCCTCTCACTTGTTATAAATTGATTTTCTGTTCATTACAACAAAGTTTTGCATTCTGTGCGTGGGCCTTGCGTGCAAGGTCCGTGTGTTACAAACTCTGTGACATTCAAAACGTTATAAATCTTTTGTATTTCCAGATTTTTTTTTAATTTTATTCGATAAATTGTTAAAATTTATTTTCGGATCTTCCACATTAATTTTGTAATCTGCTACGTCGATACAGTTGGTCCACATATTTCTCATATTAGATTTTCTTCATTTGAATCAATAAATTATTAAAATTTATTTTCGGATCTTCCACATTAATTTTGTAATCTGCTACGTCGATATAGTTGGTCCACATATTTCTCAATTTAGATTTTCTTCATTTTAATCGATAAATTATTAAAATTTATTTTCTGATCTTCGACATTAATTTTGTAATCTGCTGCGTCGATATAGTTGGTCCACATATTTCTCAATTTAGATTTTCTTCATTTGAATCAATAAATTATTAAAATTTATTTTCTGATCTTCCACATTAATTTTGTAATCTGCTACGTGGATATAGTTGGTCCACATATTTCTCAATTTAGATTTTCTTCATTTGAATCAATAAATTATTAAAATTTATTTTCAGATCTTTCACACTAATTTTGTAATCTGCTACGTCGATATAGTTGGCCTACGTATATCTCAATTTGGAAAGGACTTGAATTGGATTGAGTCATCCCCCGTCTTTATAAACAGATTTTCTTCTTGAATATTATTTCACAATAGTAGCAAACTTGGTTGAGTTTCCAAAATTGGCAGTCATTTTCCGCCTTTTCATCGTCAACACGTATTTCTATTTCCATTTCTTTCTCTTTTGTTTTATAAATCAGGTGACTAGACTTTTATTTCTCATTTTTTTTATCAGACCTGAACTTGATCGAGCCATCCCCTCACTTGTTATAAAATGATTTTCTGTTCAATACAACAAAGTTTTGCATTATGTGCGACGGCCTTGCGTGCAAGGTCTTGTGTTACAAACTATGTGAAATTCAAAATTAAAAATCTTCTGCATTTTCACATTTTTTTCATTTTAATCGATAAATTATTAAAATTTCTTTTCGGATCTCCCACATTAATTTTGTAATCTACGTCGATATAGTTGGTCCACATGTTTTTCAATTTAGATTTTTTATTTATTTTAATCGATAAATTATTAAAATTTATTTTTGGATCTTCCACATTAATTTTGTAATCTGCTACGTCGATATAGTTGGTCCACATATTTCTCAATTTAGATTTTATTTATTTTAATCGATAAATTATTAAAATTTATTTTCGGATCTTCCACATTAATTTTGTAATCTGCTACGTCGATATAGTTGGTCCACATATTTCTCAATTTTGATTTTCTTCATTTGAATCAATAAATTATTAAAATTTATTTTCGGATCTTCCACATTAATTTTGTAATCTGCTACGTCGATATAGTTGGTCCACATATTTCTCAATTTAGATTTTCTTCATTTTAATCGATAAATTATTAAAATTTATTTTATGATCTTCCACATTAATTTTGTAATCTGCTGCGTCGATATAGTTGGCTCAAATAATTCTCAATTTAGATTTTCTTTATTTTAATCGATAAATTATTAAAATTTAGTTTCGGATCTTCCAAATTAATATTTTGATCTCTTACGTCGATATAGTTGGCCCACATATTTCTCAATTTAGATTTTCCTTATTTTAATTGATATATTATTAAAGTTTATTTTCAGATCTTCCACATTAATTTTGTAATCTGCTGCATCGATATAGTTGGCCCACGTATTTCTCAATTTGGAAATGACTTGAATTGTATTGAGTCATCCCCTGTCTATATAAACTGATCTTTCTTCTTGAATATTATTTCACAATAGCAGCTAACTTTGTTGCGTTCCCTAAATTGGCAGTCATTTTTCGCCTCTTGATAGTCAACACGTATTTTTATTTCTATTTCTTCCACTTTTGTTTTACAAATCAGGTGACTAGACTTTTATTTCTCACTTTTTATTCAGATGTGAACTTGATCGAGCCATCCCCTGACTTGTTGTAGAATGATTTTATGTTCAATACAACAAAGTTTTGCATTCTGTGCGTGAGCCTTGCGTGCAGGGTCCGTGTGTTACAAATAATGTGACATTCAAAATTTTAAAAATCTTTTGCATTTCCAGATTTTCTTCATTTTACTCGATAAATTATTAAAATTTATTTTCGGATCTTCCACATTAATTTTGTAATCTACGTCGATATAGTTGGTCCACATATTTTTCAATTTAGATTTTCTTTATTTTAATCGATAAATTATTAAAATTTATTTCCGCATTAATTTTGTAATCTGCTATGTCGATATAGTTGGCCCACATATTTCTCAATTTAGATTTTTCTTCATTTCAATCGATAAATTATTACAGTTTATTTTCGGATCTTCCACTTTAATTTTGTAATCTGCTGCGTCGATATTGTACGTTGGCCCACATATTTCTTAATTTGGGAAGGACTTGAATTGGATTGAGTTATCCCCGCCTATATAAACTGATCTTCTTGAATATTATTTCACAATAGTAGGAAACTTTGTTGAGTTCCCTAAATTGGCAGCCATTTTCCGCCTCTTGATAGTCGGCATGTATTTCTATTTCCATTTCTTCCTGTTTTGTTATATCCCTAATCTCTTGCGTGCATGGGTACGGGTGTTACAAAATATGTGACATTCAAAATGTTATAAATTTTTTTGCATTTCCAGATTTTCTTCATTAATTTTGCATATCTGCCATGTGTTGACGTTGTTGGTGACTCATTCATTTCTCTTTTATTTTTATTTTTTTTTACTAAATTTGAACTGGATTGAGTCATCACTCAAGTCTGTAATCTGTATGAAGCAATACTATGTTGCATCAAGTCATCACTCTATGTTCTATGTTCTGCTCAGTAACTCATTTATTTTACAAATTTGCTATATGTTGAGATGGGCTGTAACTCACAGCTGGTTTCTTAATGTTTGACTTATCTCAATTGGATTGAGTAATCACTCTTAGTCTATATAAAGTGGTGTTTTGTTCAGTACGTACTATTTCACATTTAGTTATCACATGTTCTGTGACAGTCAATGCATATGAAATTTTGAGCCATATCGAAAGGCCTTAGCTGGGCTTGGAGGTCTGGCATTAGAGACATTGAAATCCAATCAGATGCTGAGAAAGTCATTAATTGGATTTTGGGTGATTCAGAGCTAAGAGGACCTATATGTGATCATGTTGAGAACATTCGACATTGGCTTAAAGAAAACTGGAAGGTTTCAATCCGAAAGATCGTACGCGAACAGAACAAGTGTGCAGATGCTCTCGCCAGCATGGGCGCCAACATGGACGTGGAATGGCGTGAGCTAACGAGAAATCCATCTGGTATGGAGGAAATCATTGGCAATGATCGCCTGCGTGCGACCTGGCATCGTAGTGAACGGAACTAGCTTCCCTTCGGGGTATCCCCCTCCCTGTCGATCCAAAAAAATGCATATGAAATTTCTCATTTTTAGGTTTCCCTCATTTATTTCACAAATCTGCGGTGATTGGTTTGTCATTTTTTGGCCAAATCTAATCCAGATTGTGTCATAACTCTAGTCTAAATAATGCAATATTATTTCATACAGTCCTCATTTCTTGTTTTCTCTAAGGGTCCGTTTGGAAAGCAGGAAAATGACTTCTGGAAAATGTTTTCTGGAAAATGAGTCATTTTCCGGAAAACATTTTCCTTTCTAGTGTTTGGTTGCATTATGGAAAACTGTTTTTCTGTGTTTGGTTCATTTTCTGGAAAATGAGTAGAATTGTATAATTAAACATTTTAATTATTTTATTTAGAATATTACAACATGTATAATAATATATAATAATATAATATTAATTTTAAATATAATAAAAAATAGCTAAGTTTTTCAAAAAAAAAAAAAAAACTAATAATATATCAAAATATTATGGTGGTGGTGGTGGTGTAGTGGTAGTGGTGTTATTCGTTATATAATAATAATAATAATAATAATAATAATAATAATAATTGGTGGTGGTATGACGGTGGTGGTGTGGTGGCGGTGGTATGGTGGTGGTGGCGACGGTGGTGGTTGCGGTGGTATGGTGGTGGCAGGGGCGACGGTGGTTGCGGTAGTATGCTGGTGGTGGCGGCGACGGCGTTAGTGGTGTTGGTGTGATGGTGGTGGTAGTATGACGGTGGTGGCAGTGGTCGTGTGGTTGCGGTGGTGGTGGTGGTGGCGGCGACGGTGGTTGCGGTGGTATGGTGGTGGTGGCGGTGGCGGTGGTTGCGGTGGTATGGTGGTGGTGGTGGCGGTGACGACGGTGGCGGTGTGATGGCGGTGGTGTGGTGGTGGTGGTGGTTGCGGTGATATGGTGGCGGTGGTTGTGGTGGTATGGTGGTGATGGCGGTGGCGGTGGTATGGTGGTAGTGGTGGCGGCGACGGTGGTATAGTGGTGGTGGTGGCGGCGGCGGTGGTGTGAAGGTGGTGGTGTGGTGGCGGTGGCGGCGGCGATGGTGGCGGTGGTAGGGTGGTGGTGGTGGTGGTGGTAGTGGTTGCTGTGTTGGTGGTGGTTGTGGTGGTGGTGTGATGGTGGCGGGGGTATAGTGGTGGTGATGGTGGTATGGTGTTGATGATGTTGGTGGTGGTGTGATGTTGGTGTAAAAGTTGGAAAATGACTTCCCCCAAAAAAAGGGGAAGTCATTTTCCTCCAAAACAAGCCTATTTTCCAAAGTCAATGGAAAACGATTTCCGTTGACTTGATTTTCCAGGCACATCCAAACACTGGAAACTTGGAAAATGATTTCCAGAACTCATTTTCCAGGATTCCAAACACACCTTAAGTGCAATGCTAAGGCACAATTCATTTTCTTACTAGGATGGCAGACGAGCATGCTCAGGAGATAGCTAACCTGCGACAATCCTTATTCGACCAGGTTTGTTTTAAATATTTATTCATTGAGAGATTTTATTATGTGTAATTTTTGTTACAAAATTTCCTTGTTTGCAGCACTTTGTTTCCTGTTGCAGTTATATTTTCACGCAAAGTGCACAAGTCATTCACTAATTTATTTTTTGTCCATGGTTAACTTTGTTCCAATGTATTATATTCTAAGATGGGATCAAGTTCACTCAAGTTCAATAGTTATGCTGTGCAACCGAATGCACCATGCGCATGGTGCATACGATGCAAAACGACGTCGTTTTGACTAAAAACGCGCGTCCCACTTAAAGAAAAAAAAATCAGGTTCGATTCTCGGCAATAGCATTATTGTGGATATATAGTTATGAATTTCTGGATATATAGTTATAAATTTCTGGATATATAGTTATGAATTTCTGGATATTTAATTCATTCATTGTGGATATTTAGTTCATTCATTGTAGATATTTACTTCATTCATTCACTGTGGATATATAGTTATGAATTTATGGATATATAGTTATGAATTTATGGATATTTAGTTTATTCATTGTGGATATTTAGTTCAATCATTGTGGATATTTAGTTCATTCATTGGGGATATTTAGTTCATTCATTGTGGATTTTTACTTCATTCATTCACTGTGGATATATAGTTATGAATTTATGGATATATAAAAATGCTATTGCCGGGAATCGAACTTGATTTCTTTTTTAAGTGGGACGCGCGTTTTTTAACCAAAACGACGTCGTTTTGCATCGTATGCACCATGCGCATGGTGCATTCGGTTGCACAGCATAATTTGAGAAGTTCACTCAACTGGGCTATAAAATGGGTCAAACCATACCTGAAAGGCAATTTATATCCTACACCACGGCGCGCGTTACACTATGCGCCCAGATGCAAAACGACGTCGTTTTAATTTTTTTTTTTTTTTGAAATTTTCCGCCCCACTGAATGGCAGTAGTTTTTTCTTTAAGAAAAAACCCGTTGTTCAAGAATGTACATAATGTTATACTAGAATACACATAACTGTATACATGAATGTACATAATTATATAACAAAATATACATACTCTTTTTAAAAGATAATACACATAATCTAACATAATACATAATAAACATAAACTTTTAACATAATACACATCAACTATTAACATAATACACACAAATTTTCTGATTCGGATGTACATAATTGTATAAAAAGAATGTACATAATTGTATAAAAAATGTACATAACTGTATGAACCAATACACATAACTGTGTGAACAAATACACATAATCCCAGCAACTTCCTACCGCGCCTCCCAAAACGACGTCGTTTTGAGATGCGCGCGGCGCACAGTGCTATGTGCGCCGTGGTGTAGGGTATAACGATTGTACCTGAAATTCCTTTCCCCTGAAAGGAATTCTAAGAGTGGACCAAGGTCATTTAATTGGGCTACATTGTATATGGGTCAAATCACACTACAAATTTTAAATCCTATCAATTAGTTAGTCTAAAGCATATGTTATCTCTTATATTTTCAACGTGGGACTCTTAAAGCAATGCAGCTATTTTTCGTCTAATGATGATTGGTCTCCGTGCAGCAACTGCTTAATGAGAAATTCATCCGAACTGAGGAAATAGATGTAGGGCTCCCTGGCTTTCTGGAGGACTTTTACTGCACTTATTTCCTTGAGGCAGAGAGGCTTGTGGGGATTCTTAAACTAGAGCGGTAAGATTACTACTTTAGACACTGCCAATTTTCTGTCATGGTTTCTCATTTTCTTAATGTTTGAGATGCTTATATGTGCTACTCATGCATGGCCCTCCTTTTGATGTTGAATCAATTGAACTGTACCTTCATGAGTTCAGATCCAACACTAAAAGGTATTTTCATTTCCATTCTACCCATTAACAATTGTTCGGTATATTATACTGCCAATTTTATGCCACGGGCCTCGTTCATGTACCGTGCAGTGCTAGTGCTGTTAAAGTGCTGACACAGATAGGCCGCTGCATTGAATGTAGCTCTGCATTGGACTTTGCTGGGTAAAATTCAAGTCTTTTGTTCCTTTTTCTTTGGATGGGAATGGGGTTGTCATATATGCTGAATTGAAATAAATATACTTATATGCTTAGATGGATTTATCCACTCACTGTGAAATTGACTGTGTTACATTCATCAATGGATTAGATGCTTGGCCTGTTTGGAGGAGGCGAATTCAGAGATGAAGTACCTGAAGCGCCAACTCAAGAATTACTTCAGGGTTTTCACCGAACAACATCTATTGTTTGTTCATAACTATATATCCATTTTATGGTTGTGTTTTAACCTTTTTTCAACACGTTTATTCTTTTTCAGTTGAGGAGGCAAGGCCCTCCTACTGTGATCGATGACTGCCTAGACTTTGGCGACGATAGCAGCAGCGAGGAGTAAAAGAAATGGCTTGTAAACTCCGCATTGTGACCCTAACCGGGAATACATTCCCTTTTGAATTTAGAACTTTTATGTTATAAATACTTGCCCGATATTCCTCCAGCAGAAAGAAGAGGAAGTTTGTGTACCTTATATTTCTGTAGCAGAAGAGAGGAAGTTTGTGTTTTATAGCATGCACTGGCATTTGACATTTTTTCATATTTATAAGATTGATTTCCTACATTATATAATAGTAATAATATAAGGTTAAGAAATTTTACATTATAAGACGACATTATTGTAGAGGTAGGCATGGAACTTGAATTGGTGCAAAAATCCTAATTATTTTGAAGGTTGACAAGGTTGAAAAACTGGCCACGCTTGTTCTTGAGCTGGGAATAAGTTCCATGTTCCACAACCTTTCCCTCTGAAACCAGGGCGATGGAGTCCAGGTTCTTGATGGTGTTAAGCCTGTGCGCCACCACCATTGTCGTCCGCCCGATCATTATCCCGTCTAAAGCTTCTTGCACTACTTGCTCTGATTCCACGTCTAGTGCACTTGTGGCTTCGTCCAAGAGCAATATGGTTGGGTTCCTGATGATTGCTCTAGCAATGGCAATTCTTTGCTTTTGCCCGCCCGAGAGTTGAACCCCTCTTTCACCGCATTCGGTGTCGTATCCCTTTTTCAACGATCTGTATTACATCAATTGCATTAGTAACTCGTTTATTGAGTTATAATATGCTCTATAGTCTGTACTACATGTGTTGCATTAGTAACTCGATCATTTACTGAGTTATATGATGTCTGCCTATCAATGTTGCAGAAGGTGCTAGGTGCTAGTCAAGCATCAGGGGCGCTTAGAGAGCCTAGGCACCTCCTAGGCGGTCGAGTAATTTGAGTATATCGCCTCTACTTTTTTCACTCAGGGTTGTGAGTTGTTAGACTATTATAATCCCACAAATTGGTCACTACATATGTTAGATGGTTAGTTGAATACATGGAGCCTGGAGAAATATAGAAGAGGAGCAACCGAGCAAGCAAAAAATACCACTCGGTTGAGTTGGGCGCCGACTCAACCTAGTTGGATGCCAACTAAGCAAAGTTAGGTGCCCAACTCAGCGCCTAGTCGGCCAGCCAACTAAAAATTGCCCAGGGTTGAAATCGGCTCAGCCTAAGGACGCCTAGCGCCTAGGCGGCCGCCTAAGCCGATTTTTACGATACTGATTTTTATAATATCAGTTACATTAGTAACTTGTTTATTGAGTTATATGTTAGTTGCATTAGTAACTAATTTAGTGTGAATATAGAAATACTTACGAGATGAATTGGTGTGCATTTGCAGCCTTGGCAGCTTCAATAATCTCATTTTCTGAAGCATCAAGCTTTCCGAACAATATGTTGTCCCTGATTGTGCCGGAATATATGACCGGCTCCTGGCTGACCAGTGCCATTTGTCGTCTATACCACCCAATATCGAAGGACCTGACGTCCACCCCATCTACTCTGATAGACCCTCCATCCACGTCGTAAAATCTCTCGATCAAAGCAACAATGGTGGACTTTCCGCTCCCACTTTTCCCCACCAGGCCAATGCTCGAACCTGCTTTCACTTCCAGACAAAACTCTCGCAGTATTGGCGTCTCAGGCCGGCTTGGATATGCGAAATTCACTTTCTTGATCTCTATCTTCCCTGATA
Source organism: Ipomoea nil (assembly GCF_001879475.1). NCBI lineage: Eukaryota > Viridiplantae > Streptophyta > Magnoliopsida > Solanales > Convolvulaceae > Ipomoea > Ipomoea nil. The sequence continues at coordinate 338,901 of NW_017616650.1, forward strand.
GCTTTTCCAGGTTTGTTCCACCATTGTCAACCTTTCCCTGATGAGCCAAAACGAGGAAGAAATGAGAAATTATAGGGACAAGTTGGTCAAGCTATTAGTTTAGTAATCAATACGAGGGGTCTATTCGTCTCCTTGATCTGAACTGGTCAACTATGTACAATTTAGGCTAGTTTATATACCTCCTTGTAGTTAGGGCCACTCCGGATAGCGGTCAGATTATTGACTTGGTAATCACAAGATTACAAGTCTTGATTTGAGCCGGCTATGTGTAACCTAAGTTGGTCCTTTGCCGGCTAGAGTCGTAATGGTAAAGCTGTTGACTTGGTAACTATAAAATTACAAATTTGATTCCCAATAGGAACGGTCTATTGATCACTTTAGTTTGAGCCGACCAACTATGTGTAACCTAGACTACTAAATCCTTACTTATGATCCATTGCCGACTAGGTCCACAAGGAACACACCCTCGGATAGTGCTAGTCGGCAAGGAACACACCCTCGGATAGTGGCAGTCACCCAGAAAAGAAATGAGAAATTAAAACTTGGATGTTGATGATAGTGTACTTACATTGTAGGGGCTAGTAATTATGGATGGTCTGTCAAGAATGGCGAAAATGGAGGCCACAGCGGCTGATCCTTTAGCTAAATCAGAAGTCATACTTCCAGCATCAGCTATGACTTTCCCTGTGCTGACCAATATAAAGAAGGTCTTGAAAACATCTCCAGATGAAATCTCTCCATTGCTCACTAGCTTCCCACCATACCAGAAATCCAATGCCCAACACATAAAGGTCAGACCTTGAGCTGATCCAATCCCAATTCCAGCCAACCAAGATTTCTTCTGTGCCTCTTTCCTCGGCTCATCCTGAGCATTATCGAAGATGTCAAGCACCTTGTTTATGCTCCCGAACGACGTCACAATCCTGTGGTTATACACCGCCTCCACTGCGATCTGTGTGCTGCTGTTTTGAGCCTTCACAAACTTGGTTGTGATGGTGGAGAGCAGGACTTTTCGGGTGTAGAAGCAAAGGATTGTGAGGGGCTGCACGGCTATCATGACGAGTGCTAGCTTCCATGCTACGACTAGCCCCATTACCATGGCGATTGTGACCGATGATGCAGCCTGGACTAGCAGGGAGAGTCTGTCCGCTACCAGGGATTTAACCATGGCTGCCTCGTTGCTGAGCCGGGCACACAAGGCTCCACTCGAGTTGTGTTCCTCGTCGAACCATGCTGTTTCGAATGTCAAGATTTTCTCCAGCATTCTCAAACGGATCCGTCTCGTGAGGTGCTCCCCCATGTAGGCAAAGCAGTAGTGCTGGCAGAGGTTGAGAGTGATGGAGAGAAGGCAGAGAAGGGCGAAAACGAGGCAGAATTTCTGGATCCTGGCTTGCATTTCCTCGTGGCTCGGGGAGAAAAAGGCCGAAATCATCCCTCCTATGGTTAATGCATATGTAGGCTGCACTGCCCCGAATGCAATAGCTGAAATGCTGCCTATCAGGCCTTGTTTCCACTCGGTTAGGTTTAGCCCGAGGAGCCTCGAAAAGGAGGGGGATGGTTGATGATGATGATCAGTTGGCACTTTCTGGGCGGTCTCGATGAGCAAAGGGGATGATGCTAAAACTGCAGGGCTTGATTTTTCTGTGCTTTGTCTACCTGCATTCGAAGACGGGGCGAAACTCTGATCTTGATCAGCACAGCTGAATTGCCTCTGGAGCTTTGCCATTTGTGCATAATGCCCATTCTTCTCCATTAGCTCACTGTGGGAGCCTTGCTCAATTATGCACCCACCACTCACAACAGCAATCAAATCCGCGTTTCGTATCGTTGAGAGCTTGTGTGCCACCACCTGATCAAATTCAAGAAAATGGGTAATATATATATATGATCTAGTACCAACTAATTGGATCATTTGAAGTTGTTAAGAATGGCCCGGTTGTCCACTTGAGGGGAGTGTTAAAGTCATCAAATAAGAGAGAACATATGGGTTCATAAGGCCATGGGTTACACTAGCTAATTGGTTGGATTCAATCTTTTGCAGTACCAGTGTTGTTCTTCCAGCTGAGGCTTGGTCTAGTGCATCTTGGACCAGCTTTTCTGATTCAGAATCAAGGGCACTAGTGGCTTCATCAAGAAGAAGAATGACAGGGTTCTTGATTATTGCTCTAGCAATCGCGATCCGTTGCTTTTGCCCTCCAGATAACAGTGCTCCTCTTTCCCCAACCTGCAGTGCCAAAATCACATGAAATTTTTCGATCAGATCAGATCGAAGAAACAGAATCGATGAGATGAAGAAAATGGTGGTGACCTTAGTTTCATATCCTTGAGGGAGTTGCCTAATGAAATCATGAGCATTTGCTGTCATGGCAGCAGCCACCACTTCCTCCATGGAGCCTCCCAGCTTTCCCAACATGATATTCTCCCTTATGGATGTCCCAAAAAGCGCGTGTTCTTGGCTCACCAATCCCATCTGCCCTCTCAGCCATTTCACCTGCAACGCGTTTATCTCCACCCCATCAATGCATATGCTCCCGCTGTTTGCATCATAGAACCTCTGCAGCAACGCAATGGCGGTGGATTTCCCACTCCCACTGGCTCCAACAAGCGCCACCGTCTTCCCAGCTTCAACCTTTAGATTCAAGTCCTTAAGGACTAGGCTCTCGGGGCGAGAAGGGTATGCAAATTTCACATTCTTGAACTCCAGCTCCCCGCGAATCGTGTCCAGTACCATCCCACTTTTGTCCTCACCGTCTATCTTTGGAACACGGTCTATCCTCGAGAATATTCTCGAGGCTGCAACTGAGGCTTCTGTGAAGTATTTCACCTCAGGCAGTGCCATTCCTAATGATCTGCACACAACATACACCAGTTCTGGGATTATTAGATCACAGAATTCAATTCTGGAATGCAAAGAATGATCAAAACGAACGAAAAAAGGAAGCTAGACTTACAGTCCACCCAAGACATAGGAAATTCCAGCTGCATAAATCCTTCCTCCACTCTCTCCCTTATGCATGATCAAACGGCTGCCATACCAAGCAAGAAAAGCCCAAATAGCGAACGAAAGGCCGGTGCTTCCAACAGCGAGGCCTTTCGCGATCCCGATCTTCATCCCGAGCTTAATGGTGCGGTCAAGAATGGAAGAATACCTCTCAAGAATGCTCCTTTCAGCAGTGAATGAGTATATGGTCTTGATGGAGCTGAGAGCCTGGCCTACAATGCCATTTGCTTTGCTGTACTCCTTGAATGACTTCTTGGATAGGTACAGAAGGTATTTTCCATAGATTAAGCCAGGGATTATCAAGATAACTATTGTGGGATATGCTACTAGAGATAGCCTCCATGAGAAATATGTTGAAAATCCAAGCCCTGAGAGGAACACTGATGTGTGCATCAAAAATATGGGTACCTGCAATATAATCATTGTTAAAGTTGAGCATATATATATAATATATAAACATAAATGTCCAATCCAACTATCAGCTTAGACTTTTAGTAGAAATATAATGGAGCACATACTTCAATTGAGTATCAGAACTAATTTAACCCCGGACTATGGTCCAGGTAACGTGAAGGGGCGTGTTGAACGTACAACCCAACTATCATGTTAAAGTTTTAGTTGAGACGATCAGTATATATGCATGCCTGAATTTCTTTTTCTTGGGATGACATGCATTTTATCTTCGTTTTAACGTAACCATAAGGGATACATCATGTTAAAGATCAGACTTCTGACCTAACTTTTTTTTTTTTCGAGCATGAGTCAAATTTTATAGGTCCCACTGGATCAATTCCAGATTAGTTTTATTGTAGTGCGATACTAGATGCTATATGTGTGTGTGTGTATATATATATATATAAATGAATAGGAGAGCTGAGCACCTTTTCACTAAGGACTTCTTGGATGAGAGAAGTGTCTTTGGAAATGCTGTTGGTGATTTCAGAAGTAGTTGCTTCTTGAGAATCAAAGAAGCCAACTTCTTGCCTCAATATTGCCTCCAAATATTTGTATCTAATTTTCAACACTTGTCTTTCACTGGTTTTACTCCAGCAATACCCTTCTGCAAATTTAAAATCATTTATGCAAAAAATATACTATTCTTTAGAATCATTATTTTAAAATACTAAAAGCAAAGATATAGTTAATTAGTACATTGTACATATATATATACATATACTATGTTTCCTGCTTGTCTCACATGCCCATACACTAGGAGATACACTACTTCTAGGGTTTTGTAATGACATAACATGAAGCAATTAATCCACTATTCTCTCTCTCTTCCAGCCATTTATTAGGAAGAAATTCAAGAAATTAATTAAAGAAGATGATTTTCCCATTAAAGAAAGTTAAAAATGTTGAAGGAAGGAAGGAAGAAATATACCCATGAATCCCATAACCATGACTGCCAATCCCAGTAGCACAAAGTATAGACTACACTGAAACCCAAAAAAAGAAAAGTCAGAAAAAACTAATTTGATTTGGAGAAATAGGGGAAATTTATATACATAGAGTTTTAAAGTAAAATTTGGAGAAAAATAAATAAATACTAACCTTCTCTACTTCCCTCATCAAATTGCCATTGCTTATCTGAGACTGAGAGTTATTACTGCCATAACCCAAGGTGTTAAAAAGATGGCTAACATAGAGCAGCAAACAGTTTGTAGACATTCCATCTCCAATGGCCCCCAAAGTGCCTAAACACATTAGAAAAATGTCGATCCAATCTGCATATCTAAAGATAACAATTATCGAACTCTTCCCCTTTTTCCCTTCTTCTCCTTCCATTTTGTTCTGGGATAATGAAGAACTCATTATATTCCCAGCTAGCCAAGAAAACACTTAGTTTTTGCCACTCTAAACAACTGCACAAGAGAGGAAGTTACTTAATTAGCTTGGAATGAAACCAAAGGGAAAAATTGGGTTCTTAAATAGAAGTGTTTGTATCATTTTGTGGGGTATGTTTTTAGGTTTTTGGTGATTGCTGCTTTCAGTATGACCAATCCATGATAACACTTTATATATGAGATTTTCAAGGAATTGCATATACATGACAATGACCCATATATTATATTATTGTCCTATGGCCCCCTTTCTAGTGCTCTTTCTTTTCTTCTTTTCCCAAATCTCTTTTTCTTGTTTTTTTTTTTTTTTTTGATTGATTATATATATGATTTGTGCCTACGTGGTCTAGTGGTATGAAGTGTCTCTCTCAAATGGGAGGTCATGGGTTTGAGCCTCAGTTTCAGTAAGTTGAGAAAGTAGTAGCTATGAACATATAATACATTGTAACAGAGTTAGTAGTACTCAAAAAAATTATATATGATTTGAAATTTTTTATAAATTAAATTAAAGCAATTTGTAGTACTAGCCAGCTGATTTATTTGTCCCCTAAAGAAAATTATATTCTAGAAACTGATAGTCAATATATTCTGCACTATCACCTGAAATATACTATAAACATTTATGTTTATTACACAAATATTAATATTGCATCTCAATTCACAATAAAGTGTTCAAGTGAGGAGTCTTTTCAACCCTTTTCTAATAATGATGCAACAAGATATCATGAAATAATGCCAATGAATTTTCACCCCACAAAAAAAAAAAAAAAAAAAAAAAAAAAAAAAAAAAAAAAAAAAAAACATATCATTTTCATAAAGGACAAAAGAAAACTTGCACTAAATACCTTTTATTTTTGGTACTTACACAGCTATGCTAAATATGATTTTGGACTGGCTTAAAGACAAGCATCCCAAATCATAAAGTTTCTTTTTTAAGGAATTGTTTTTCTTGGATTCAAGTTGGAATTTGTAAGTTGCACTTCTGCATTTTTTTTGTCCTTATAACATCCTTATCACTAGGGTGAGTGTAATTCGGATCATCCGAACAAACACGCGAAACTCGAATCGAATTTTAAATTTTAGATGAACCCGAATAGTTATCGGTTCGGATATATATTTAAAATTTTGATATATCTTAATATAAATTCAGTTTGAATATGATATCGTGTGTTAAAATTTTATTCATACTCAACCCAAAACACAAAATCACCTTAAACTTTATTTTATTTTATATCAATTTATATAAGTTTTTTATTGTATTTTTTATAATGATGATATGATTCGATACAATATTGGCAAAACAACTTTTATTCCTTTTGTTGAGGTAAGATCCATTTGTGATCCTCTTCAACAATAAGTTGGCTTTGCTTGTTGGGGCACCCAATACCCTCTCTTAAATGCGACCCTATTTCCCAGACCTTTCTTTAAATCTTTTAATTTACCAGTTCTTTTAATGCATGATTAAGTGATTTTTTTTTAAATAAAAATAATTAACTTCGCTAGCTGTTGTGTTGTTGAGCACCTAATCTATATATAAAATATAAATAAAATGTGTAGTTTATCCATCAATATAGACTTAAATATGTTTCATTTTAACTAAAAATCTAATATAACTTAGAGAACAAACTAGAAAGTCCAAGTTTTTAGCTCAAAATATAACTTTTAGAGAATGAGACACTGATTACTACATCTGATCTTCTAAATATGTTCTTTAAATATGATTAATATTAATTGTTTACATATTTTAAAAAAAATATTTATTTTAAAATTTCTAAAATACAGTTAGTTTCATCTCAGCAAACTAGCTAAAATTTTAAATTACATTTATTATTTTATATATATTATGCTTTTCAAGTTGGCCGTCCAATAAATATAAATATATATATAATGTATTACAAAACCTTGATTCTAGTAGCTGCTCATGCATGTGATGAGCTGGGGTGAAATCTGGAGCATAAGCAATAAGATGCTACTAGATTCTGTTAAATTTATATTTTATAAACTTATGATTTAATTATATAGTTTATGTTGCAGTTATTATTACTAAATCGTAACAAATCATGTGAAATCTTGATGCTTAACAAGAAATTAATTAATTAATAGATTAACTATATATATTGCATTGAAATATGTTTAGTTCAAAACTTCAAATAATGCAACAATAACACCATTATATACATTCTCACTATCTACTAAAAATTTAATATATTGCAGTATTTATAAATTTTAGAAAGAAAAAAAAAAAAAAAAAAAAGTGTTAGCAGCCAGAGATAGGAAAATAAAATTTTAGTGACGATCATATGTATAAACAAAGTGGTCAATGTCAATGCAATTATTAAATTATATGCACATACTCATCACTTTCCGATCAATTATTTTACGATCCTTAAAATCCCTTAAATTTCGGTTAAAGAATGTTTTTCTTGATTAGCATCTTCATATCTAGCTATGGATTGCAATGATCACACATGGAGTGTTAAAATATATTATTGATTAATTAATTAATTAATTAATTAATTAATTAATTAATTAATTAATTATATATATATATATATATATATATATATATATATATATATATATATATATATATATATATATATATATATATAGAATCAAGTTAAAATGATAACTACTAGCGCCTTGAGAATGTGCATACTAACTTCAAATGTCTATCTAAGATGATTAATGACTTAACATTAAGAAAAAATGACAAGAAGCGTAATGACATTTTTGTAATTATAATAGTGTATTTGAAAATGTTTGATGGTATATATATGCAGATAGATACCAAATAGTGCACACACATGAATGCACTATAATAGATATTAAGTACATCGTCATCAGTTATCCACGACAAGTGTTTCCAAACGAATTGTCGTAATTATAAAAATATTATCGTGTTTTTTTTAATTATTAATTTTCAATCCTTTATTATTTTAAATGGACAAACGAGATTAGCCAACGCTTTCTCACCGAAACTACTAGTTCTCACATGGCTATGTTTGACAAACCTAGTTAAAAAGTTATAAGTTAAAAGCTGAAAATTAAACTGAATAGTTGTTAACTAGCTGATTATGCTTAAAAGTGTTTGGTAAAATTAGTTTTTTTGATAAGATGAAAAATGTAAAATGACTAAAAAGAACATTTTTATAAAATTTAAATGATGTGATTAATATATTGTTTTTATATTATTAAATATATGAGATATATTTAATTTATAAAAAGTTTTTGTTAATAAACAAAAAAAAAATTAATTGAAAGGATAAATGATGTCATTTATTTATGAACGGACGATTGGAGTAAGAACTTTAATTAAAGTATATAATTTAAATGTTATGTACCTATTATAGTTAATATGTTATGTGACATTATTTACAAATATATAATTTAAATATTATTTTGCAGGATTAAGGTCCATTATGTAAAGTGGACCATAGTACACAACATAATTTGTCGGGTGAAGAGCATGGGCTTGGTATGGGTGACAATGTAATCTCACCATATTATGCAATTTGGTTCTAAAGAGATGAATATAATCTCTTAGATATGATTGCGATTACATTATATATACATGCAAATACAAAAACTAATCTTATTTGGTACATACCTACTCTTTAATATTTATTAAATATGTTCAAAAAAATATTATATTGACATATAATTATTAATTTAATTAGAGGTACAAATATATTTATATTGGCTTCAATCCATAGTGAAGATTTGGTGGTTAATTTTTAAGCCATATATCTCTCCCACAAATAATAATAATAATAATAATAATAATAATAATAATAATAATAATAATAATAATAATAATAATAATAATAATAATAATAATAATAATAATAATAATAATAATAATCTATTTTCACATTAAAAAATCAGCATGTATGTACCTCAATATTACTGTTTAAGGAAAACTAATACTATTTAGGTGTCAATAAAAATTATAATTAGCTAGATTAATATATTTATCCAATTGATAAAAAGTTAACGCCCATTATATGTCTTCACACTAGCTAGCTTTTCTATTGATTAATATTAATGCAAAGAAGATCAAAAAACAGATTAAAGAAAGGATCAAACCAATCATTTTGTTCAGTATATTTTATTTATAGGTTAATTATGAAAGGTAAGCAAAAAAAAAAAAAAAAAAAAAAAAGAAAAAAAAAAAGAAAAAAGTAGATCCTAATAATATTGATTAGTTTCAACTTTAGAGCTCAGATTACTGTACTTTGCCTTTTCTGTCATTCAATTAAGTGAGGCTATACTTTTACTACTACCACTACCTAGTTGTATAGATTTTACTGTTGAATTTCTTTTTTAGTGTTTCAACTGATGTCATGTTAAAGTTGGTCGAATAGTAAATTTTCAATTTCTAATTTGGAATTGCCTATTAACTTCTCAGTTAAGTCGGTTTACCCTCTCAAGATTCTTGTGTAAATTTTTGAATTGCTATTATTATGAACTTTCCCGTAAAATAAAGAGTTCACTTAATTTTTCTATTACTTGTACTCTACCGATTAACAAGAACTTACAAATATATTACAACTTATGTAGCTTAGTTAATTAACATTTTGTAATAACTTATTAATCCAAAATGCTAAAATTCAAAAAGCTGCTCAAAGTAGCTTTTTGATAAACTTTTTAAGAACGTAATTTTGCATACAATCAGCTATCAGCTAACCGCTAATTTACCAAACACTTTTATACAATCAGCTAATGCTATTAACTAGTCAAACTCATTAATTAACCCAATCAGCTAACATCTATATATTTACCAAACACCCTCAGTATATTTACTCTCGAATGTAATTGTGGACATATCTAAGTAAAGTTCAAAGCATAATTAAATATTTCAATATCTCAAACAAAAGAAATATGAAATCAGATCGAAAAATATGATCAAGAAGTAATTAGTATAACAAACAAAATGTATATATATATATAACCAAACAATTAAGTTAAGTGATTAAGAAGATTCAGAGAACTCACTACAGACTTGTCGAAGTTGAATCTAAGCTTCAATTCAACAGAACGAACACAACCTCGAACTCACTCTCGATCAAATGTATGTAAGAATCATCGGACTTATTGGAAGAAGCAAATTAATTAAGCTAAGGCAGTGTATATATATACACACACACACACACAGAGATCAGAGTACTAATAATGTGAAAACAATATATTTTATTGCTAATTGCGATAAGTGGTTTAGGTTTACACCAAACACGTTTCCTAGATTAAGGATCATGTATGCATATAATATATACATACAAGAGCATTAAGCACAGAAAAGTGAAGCAATTTCAGCACGTGTGTCCATTCAGTCAAGTTGTGGTTCTCCAGACACGTAAAACTCCCAGAAATATTATTAAACAATCTATGGTTTATATAATTTATTCATTTTTTAAAAGTATTATATTCCGTATATATAGTAGTCTTCAAATTTTCACATGTGCACATTATAATTGTTGTGATTAACATAATCCTTTGGAACGTACACTGCAACATTATATTCCTGCGGAATAAAGCAATGTTGTAGCTAAGATTAAATTAATATAAATTAAACCAATTTTCTGCAAGTTAAAGACTATATATTTTTCGTGTTTTTTTTTTTTTTAAAAGCTAAGTCGAATGAGATTAGCAACAGCAGAAACAACAAAAAGGATATGCAAAAACTAGAGGTCTTTGGTAAGAGGTTCTGTATATATATTAGTTTATAAGCAAAATAATATTTATTATGTATGATCATTGAGATTTTATGAATATAAATTTAAAAAAATATATATTATCTTATATGTTAGTATTTTATTTTACTTAATTAAAGTATATTTGTAAGCAGAATATAATATCTGTTACGTGTTATTTTTGAGATTTAATATATGTAAATAATTAATAGGTATATGAATATATGATCTTGTGTCTTAACCTTGTGTGTTAAAATATGTGTGTTAACATATATTACATGCTAGAAGCTAGCTTCATCTCTTTCCAATCCATAATAAAAATAAATCTATCCAACCCCTAATTTAGCTTGATTAGAGAGAACAAGACTCCTTTCCCATATAATTGTATTATATATAAACAAATCATGCTCCAACAAAGACTTTATAAGATTTGATTTAAAACGCAGGCACTCAACTCATTAAATCTCGATGAAATAAACTAGCAAAGTTTGACTAATCGTGAGAGTTAAACTTAAGATATCAAAGTCACTGAATCAGGTCTAAGTCCTACTACATATATACCGTCCTAATATTAAATGAAGTTCACTTCATGATTGTACTTAATTAGTTGTTTAAAGTGATGGGGAAAATTAAAGTTATATAACCCCAACTTAGAAGATAGGCAGAGCGAAATTAATGAATTATATTATATGTTTGTAGAGAATTATGAAGGTATATTCATAAAGCTCGATTTTTATTTTTTATTTTTTGGGTGTGAAAAAAGTTAAAATTACTTTACAAAGTTATTCTTTCAAACACGGTCAAACCAAGTCCACCACCCCTAAAAAGATACACAATTACAATATTTTAATAGTACATATATTTATTGTTTTTTTAAAAAAAAAAAAAAAAAAACCAAAGATATATGGGTCGTGGTTTGAGAAATAAAATAATGTTTTAAGTGGCCACCTTTTTAACATGTGCTATATGACAAAGAATGTTAGTGTGCCTTAATTAGTTGAAAAACCATTTCAAAAAAGTATTAAAAAAAATTTAAAAAAAAAAAAGGTGATTATTATTTTTTGTTAAAGTAGAAAAGTTAAGTAGTTTTTTAATTAATCACCGAAACAGGCATGAATCAATCCCCAGAATAAGCACCTAATTAAAAGTGGTCATACACCCATCGATCAGGTGCAATGCATTCTAATTATATTGTATTATTGTTCGTTAAAGCTATTTTAATCAAGATTGTGGTCTAGTAGCATGAAGTACTTTTTCCAAATAGAAGGTCATGAGTTTGAGCCCAAAAGCAGCAGAGGGTGGTAGTAGTACTCAAAAAAATTATTTTAATCATATAATAATTGTAAAGTATGGACATTTGGGACGGAGATTTGAATGAACGAGTCTAACATGATCTATTGAAATGAAATTGTATTTTTGCTACTGACTTTAACTTTTGGTATAGTGATAAGCATTTAATACTAACATAGAGAGTCTTAAAATGTTCTTGTTTTATTGAGAGTGTTTATAAGTGTGGTGTATAGAGTATAGACTATATATTTCTTATCAACAACTTTGTAATTAGGTCGTGCAGGTTTGACAATAGCATTTGAAATAGTATATCATGAGTTGGTTTGTAGAGTGATGTCATATATTCTAATGTCGTGATCAAACACTATTCAAATATATCATTTATATATATATATGTATGTATATATATATATATATATATATATATATATATATATATATATATATATATATATATATATATATATATATATATATATATATATATATATATATATATATATGCTTTGTTACCCTAAAAATCCCTCCCCAACCCGCCCCACTAACAACAATTTTATCCGATAAAAAATTAACAGTACAATATTTGTAAAGTAATTTATAATTGTACAATTATAGAAATACAAAAAAAAAGTATTAATAACATAATAATGACCTAAATCAATCCCAATAATGCAAAAACATAATTAAATATTGAGTCTTGTTCTAAATAATCAAAAGAAGATTAATTAAACGAAAAAAAAAAAAAAAAAAAAAAAAAAAAAAAAAAAAAAAACTTAACATAGATTTGTTTTTTTTTTTTTTAAATGCAAGAAAATAATTTTCATGGTTTATTTGTAATCTTTGATGCTCAACTTTGAATTTTATGTATATAGTCTGGCTAATTAATTGACCAAAGTTCATGTTAAATTTTAGAGAAAAATGCATTTTTGTAAATTATAGGAAGGATAATTGTAGAATTCGTCCCTAAGTGTTGGTCTTGTTCACTTTTTGTCTCTAAGCTATCATTGGCGTTGCACTTTTCCTACCTAAGCTAACTTCTCGTGCTCACTTTTCATCCGTAAGTTAACTTCTCGTGCTTACTTTTCATCCATAACGTTTTGTTAGTAAATGGATGAGAAATGCCACAACAATGATAGCCTCGAAACGAGTGAACAAGACCAACACTTAAGGACGAATTCTACAATTATTCTATAACTTAGGGACAAAAAGTGTAATTTTTCCTAAATTTTATATTGTATCTACAAACATAATAATAAGAGCCAATAAAGTTATACCCCTAACGGAAACTAAAAATATTGGCATAATTGTTTGTTGAAATGAATGGTTCATATTATTTTGATTTTAATATTTTTATTATTTTTCCTATTTTAATTACCTTCTATTATATCATTTACTTTTTCTTAAATACTCTTGTATTCCGTCAGTGTAAATTTTAGTAACGCAATATTGCGTTAACTATTTATTATTCTTAACTTACTAATTTATTTTCATAACGAATGTTTTAGGTTCGAACCTAGTCCCAATCAAAATTGACATAATTGTTAAACATATACTATGAATATGTTAGAGTGTATTAAAAAATACAATATAAAATTTAACATGAACTTTGGTCAATTAATTAGAATCACGCATTGGGCATTGATGATACGGTACACCTAATTTAAAGTATATATTCAACACATATGAAAAACTATGCATATTATCATTGTCTTTTTGGGGAATGAGGATTTGGTTATGTTTTTGAAGATGCATTGCGTTAAGGCACTAAAATTATAGTGAAGCACATCAAGGGACTAGATCAAATCAAGAATTCATTTCTGGCGAAAATGGCAACAAGAGAAAGTATGGATCACCAATTAATAGGGTTTTGTGTTGCAAAAATTATGCTTAGGGTATTATCCGGTGAGTGTGCTTCATTCTAAAATTGCTATTGCACCAGTTAATCCAACATTTTTGCCACATGTCATATTTATGCATTCTTGAAATATTTTTTTTATGAAAAAATTGATAATCTTGCATTGATATATGTCAGAATAGGGAATGATACGTTGATAAATTCTGAAACACTAATTTAAAAATACACGTTGGGCATTAGACTATTCGCGCAATGCGCGCGTGGTAACTAGTTATTTTAATACACTCTTAACATATTCATATATTATATGTTCAACAATTATGCCAACTTTGATTGAGATGTGGTTCAAACCTAGCTAGGACATTCCTTATGAAAATCAATGAGTAAGTTAAGAATAATAAATAGTTAACGGAATATTCCCTTACTAAAATTTACGCTAGCGGAGTGCAAGTGTATTTAGGAAAAATAAATTATATAACAGAGGGGAAAGTAGAAAAATAAATAAATAAAATACTAAAATTAAAATAATCTGAATCCTTCATTTCATCAAATAATTGAACGAACATATTTTAGTTCACATTATAGACCTAATTTTATTAGCTCACTATATATAGTATAGTATAGGTTAGTAAACGAGCTATTATAACTATATATTGATAAATTTATTAATTTGAGATCGAAATTGTAATTGAATTGTGATACGCACTCATAATAAATTATAAATTTGAAGAAGTAAAATGGAATTTTATGTCTTAAGAAATTAAACACGTGCGTGTGTGTTTCTTTCTATAGGGGATGCTATTAGGAATTTAATTATCAACTAATGGAGTGTGTATAGAAGATTTAATAAGTAATAAATTAAAGTGGAAGAATTTCAGGCAGGAATGGAACATACAGAACCTTTCTATACTGGCAGTCTGGCACATATCTTTTTAAACTTTGAATTTGTTCTTTACAATATTTAACATTTTTATTTTCTTAGCTTAAATTAAAAAAAAAAAAAAGTGTTTACCAATTATTATGTAATGTTATAACATCCTAGTTCTCATTCTAAATGAGTGGTGAACTGGTGATAGAAAAAACCCCAAAATTTATATAATTTTGGATTAATATATAGTTGACACTTGACAATATGTTGCATTCATTTTTAAGTAATAAATTTATATTTGAATTTTATCTTTGAATTCGTTTCAACTCTTAATTTTTGAATAGAGAAAATTTCAATTTTGGTCCACTGACTATTAGGGTTGTTTTAATTGCAACACTTGACTTTCAAAAATGATAATTTAGTACCTTGACTATGTAATTTCTATCAATTTTGGTCATGCCGGCCAAATTACCGGCCAAATCTCACCGGAAAAATTAAATTGGTCAAATAATAAGGGTAGTTTAGTCATTTCACTCCATTTTCTCTTTCAGCTTGACGATTTCTTCACCGGTGCTTCATCGCACCGTCTATGGCGGCCTGCGTCGCCATTTGAAGCTTGTGTTTCGCGACTTCCAAAGGAAATTTCAGGATTTCTTCTTCGCAGGTACGTCAATACTCATCGACGGCTTTCACTCTTTACACAAACTAGCTTTAAAATTTGAATCGCGTGCTTCCAAACTCGCTTTAAAATTCGAATCTCATGCATACGGTGAAGGTCAATAATCTGGTTGCAATTAGTTGCTTCAAATTTGAAACATTTGGTATCACTGCCAAAACACATTAGACCTCTATCTCTCAACGAAAATAATACTGGGCCGCAGGGGCAGATTCAGGAAATTGAGAGAAGCTCGGAGAAGAAATCGCCATTTTCTTTCTCCTTCTTTGCTTCTTCTTCCGGAAACGCAGGTACAGTCATCTGCACTTTCGATATTGGATCATTGGAGTCACGGCTTCATTGGACCTCGACACCTGAAAGTCGATTCCGTTTGTGGAGTCACAGTGAACGACGTAGCTGAAGCTTGGCACGAGATCGGAGAACATAATGGCAGAGTGGGGTGAGCTTGGACCTGCGTATCAAGCGGAGGAGCTGACATGTGGTCATCGTGTTTGAACGGGAGCTTGGAGGAGGCGACAATGGTTATGATGATGCGCGTGGACGTCAGTTCTTGGTGAGCTTCGCCGTTGGGCGGAAGTCGGGAATATCGGAGAGTGAGTATTTGGTTTTGCAGAGAATGGGGTGGTTAATCTTTGCAGAGAATATCGGAGAGTGAGTATTTGGTTTAGGGAGAAAATGTAATAATTTTTAATCTTTAGTTTTTGGAGAGCAGAGGATTCACGATGTCGAAGCGAGGACGCGGAGGTTCCGCCGGGAACAAGTTCATGATGCTTGCGTAGAAGACATGGTCTCTGTCAACGCAAGCCATGGCGCCGAAAGGATGGCGTTTTTATGTATTTCGAAGATAATGCTGGTGTCATTGTGAATCCTAAGGGTGAAATGAAAGGATCTGCCATTACTG
Source organism: Ipomoea nil (assembly GCF_001879475.1). Taxonomy (NCBI): domain Eukaryota; kingdom Viridiplantae; phylum Streptophyta; class Magnoliopsida; order Solanales; family Convolvulaceae; genus Ipomoea; species Ipomoea nil. The sequence goes on from NW_017616650.1 coordinate 355,029, forward strand.
GACCTATTTGGAAGGAATGTGCTGACTTTTGGCCTAGGATCGCAGTGCTGCAAATGCTATCTTTTAGAATTGTCATTTGAACTGGGTTCTGAGTTGGTTTTAAGACTCAGAAACCGGCTGCAATGTAATTTCGATTTCTGAAAACGGCTCTTCATGAAGGCAGTGACGGCAAGGAGGGGAACGAGGTCGGAGAAGAGAAGGAAGCCAAAGGACGTTTGAATAACATGAAATGACGCTTTTGCCCTTTTTTTTTAATGAGTTAAGATTTTCCGGTCATAATTTGCCAGTAATTTGGCCGGCGTGACCAAAATTGATAGAAATTGCATAGTCAAGGTATTAAATTAACATTTTTAAAAGTCAAGTGTTGCAATTAACACAACCCTAATAGTCAATGGACCAAAATTGAAATTTTCTCTTTTTGAATACTACTAACTCAGTGTTACAATGTAATATCTGTTTATAATTATTTTCTCAAACTACTAAAGCAAATCCATGATCTCCCGTTTAGAAGAGTCACTTTATGTCACTAGACCACAAAGTGATTTGTTTCAACTCTAATTAAATATTGTATAAAAAAAAGGAGATATTTTGGAGTATTAAAGAAGTGGGTGAACTCGTGTAAAGCGGTAAGAAATATTGTGTTTCCACTACATGTTTAATTGGTGACTTTTTTAAATTATTATTTCTTTCTAGAACTCAAAATTAATTGGTTATAGTAACGCGCAAGTGGATCAAATGAGTTTAGACAAGATACTGTTTATATGATTGAGAACTGTCACTAACCCTTGTAATTTATTTATAATAATAACTACACTAATTTATCATCAACTAATGACTAACAAATTTCCAATAAAAACATCATATTTAATTTTTTTTATTTTTTTTACTTTGGGTGATTTCAGCCTTACCGGAGTAATTCTAATTTCTAAGCCCACATGATTCCGCTTCAGTCATTATATCGTGGTGCACCGCGGTCAAAACGACGTCGTTTCTTTACGTAAAGAAACGGCGCGCTGTTAGTTTTAACGGAGCGCACATTTTTTTTTGTATGTTAATTACAAACTAACACAGTGACACTACAGTATATCTAAATCGATACTGCCTCACATATTATTTTTATATTATCAAATGAAACTGCAGTTATATCAAAATGATACTGTAGTTGTGGTGAAATGAAATTGCAGTGTATATAATTTATTTATTTTTTTTGAAAGGAGCCTGTTCGGCATTTATTCAAAATATGCTGAAATAGAGTGGGGCAGTTCAAAGTCCGCATACATACTAGTCAACTGATTAAACGCAGTAGACGCTAATGTATGAGCTAAATAATTATCTAATCTAGGAATGTAATGAATCAAGCAGTAATCAAAAGACAATAAACTAGTTCTGCAACTATCAATGGCATAGCCCAAGTAAGACCGAGATGAGTGCGTTGTAGATGAAAGATATTGTTGGAGCACCAAACAATTAGTGTAGAGGTCGATAGATTGTACTTCTCGATTTCTTAGCCATGATAAAACTTCCTTGCATGCAAAAGCCTCCGCCATTAGGGGCGAAAAGCAGTCTATGATAGGAGCGGTCATAGCCGACACGTAACCTCCCTGTGAATTCAGAATAATAGCCCCCACCGTTGCCTTGTTTGTTCGCGGGTCGTAAGCCGCATCGAAATAACACTGATCCCTCGAGTCTTGCATAGCATGGTGTAGCACAATCGGTGCAGGCAATTGCGGTACTGGCAACATGGCTGCGGCGTCTCCCCTCGGCGTGCGTACTGCCGCAGCAGTTCGGTTGGGCGCTGCCGGCATGACACGGGTAGGTGGCGCCGTGGAGTTGGCTGGCGGGCTCTGTCGAACGGGGTGTACTATCTTCCATGCATTCAAGGACGATACAACCATTGCTACTACCTTTTGGGGTCTGGGCAAATTTGCCTCCCAAACAACTCCATTTCTTGTTCGCCATATGTAGTATAAGAGGGCCACTGCATAAATAATCCCATCATCATCTAAAATATTCATCAAATCATTAAACCGATCACTGAAAATATTTGTGACACTATTGGGGATTGGAAGGTTAGATTGTGCACAAATGTTCGCCGTATAACCACATGTGATCAAAGAATGCACAAGATTCTCATGCTCAACTCCACACATTGCACAAGTTGGATCAATATCTACTCTCTTTATAAGTAAGTTCTCCGTAGTGGGTAAAATATCATTTAGAGCTCTCCATAAGAATGTTTTCCACTTTGGGGGGACTTTTAGACTCCATAATTTTTTCCATTTATCAAAGGTTCCCGCCGGTTGGGAGTAATTGCCTATCACCACTTTATATCCATCTTTAACAGAATATTCTCCTCTTGGGTCTCCATACCAGTACCACATATCTTCATAATTAGGAGACACAGGTATTTTTAAAATTTTCTCCACATCCTAAGGTATGAAAATATCTGTTAGAATTTCCTGATCCCAGGTTCCAGTCTGTTGATCCATCAAACACACCACTTTTGCCTGTGCCAACTGAGGCGGTTTTTCTGTTAAAATTCCTGGTTGATTTTCATCATGCAACCACGGGTGGTCCCAAATCAAAGTTGATTTGCCATTTCCAATCCTGCGCCTGACTCCCCCACAAATTAAACCTTTAGCCGCCATAATACTCCGCCAATAGAAAATCGGGTTATTTCCCAAGCATGCCTCATAGAAAGAATTAGTTGGGTAATACCTGGCTTTATACACTCTTGAAACCAGTGACTGTGGCTGTGTCAGGAAGCGCCATGCCTGCTTACCTAGCATTGCAAGATTAAAGGCTCTCAACTCTTTAAAACCTAGCCCTCCAAATTTCTTTGGAATACACAGTTTATCCCAGGCTTTCCAATGGATGCCCTGATCATTCCCGGATCTCCACCAGAATCGATTCATAGTTCTCTCAATGGCCGTACATAGATTCATAGGCAGTAAAAATACACTCATTGAGAAAGTAGGCATAGATTGAGCCACACTTTTCAATAGAACTTCCTTCCCTGCCTGTGATAAAAGCTTCTTATTCCACGAGCCAATCCTCTGTCTTATCTTATCCTCTATATAAGAAAATGCCTCCCTTCTGTTCCTGCCCACAAATGATGGAAGCCCCAAATACTTTCCAAAATATTGAGCCTGCATTACCCCCAATATATCAGCAATCTCCTCCCTCACTTCATCCTGTGTATTCGTACTAAAACATATATTCGATTTGTGATAATTAACCGCCTGACCAGACATGTTTTCATAAGCTGCTAAACAACGTTTTACCACTCCTGCTTCCTGGCTATTAGCTTTGAAAAACAGTAGACTATCATCAGTAAAGAACAAATGGGTAATGGGGGGGCGCCCCTCTCGCAACTCTACATCCATGTATTTCCCCTTTCACTTCTGCCTGGTTTAACAATATCGAAAGGCCCTCAGCACAAATAATGAACAAGTAAGGTGATAGAGGATCACCTTGTCGCAAACCACTAGTTGGGGTTATTTGATCACTTTTTGAACCATTTATCAGTACACTGTATGACACAGTGGTCACAAACATCATCAATAAATCCACCCATCTGTCATCAAACCCTAGCGTTCTCAACATCTTTTGCAAAAACGACCATTCCATACGATCATAGGCTTTTGCCATATCCAGCTTCAAAGCCCCCCAGCCAGCTAATCCACATTGCTTTCTGTTTAAATAATGGCCAACTTCCGCAGCTACCAAAATATTATCTGTAATAAGTCTTTCAGATATAAACGCACTCTGGGATTCAGATATAACATTCTCCATCAGCGGTTTCATTCTAGATGTAATCACTTTTGCCATAACTCTGTAAACAACATTACTCAGAGCTATTGGCCTATAATCAGAAACCATTTTCGGGGTTTTCTTTTTCGGGATCAAAATAATATTCGTCTCATTCAATCCATCCGGTAAAGAGCAATTATTCAGGCAATTCACAATAAACGTAGAAACATCAGAACCTACCACATCCCAAAAATGTTGGTAGAATCCGGGGTTCATCCCATCCGGTCCTGGTGCCTTATCCGGGTACATTGAAAACAAGGCCGCTTTTATTTCATTCTCCTCAAAAGGCCGAACCAGCCTCTCATTCTGCGCGGCAGTCACACGGGGTTGTATACTCTCAAAGAAATCATCATTAACAGTAGGTGAACTCGAGCTAAAAATATCACGGTAATACTTCAAAATAACATCTCTCATGGCCTCTCCCTCTATCCAATCCCCATTATCATTCATAATTTTAGTAATGGTATTCTTTTTCTTTCGGTGAGAAGCATACCTGTGGTAAAATTTGGTGTTTGCGTCCGCATCCTTGAGCCAGTGCTGTTTGGCCCTCTGCCTCCAGTATGCATCCTCCTGTAACTCAATACGAGTTAGGCACTCATCCAATCTCCGAAATTCGGCTAGGGACACCGAATCTGTACACCCCCTGAGGCGCATCTGCTCTTTGCGTAAGGTAATAATCTTCTCACCAAATTTATGAAAACGGTCTCCACCCCATCGTGTTAACCGGTTTCCACAAAATGCAGTACACTCCTGCAGTCCCCTATCTCTTCCTTCACCCCATGATTTCTCCACCACCTCCCTACACCCTTCATCATGTAGCCATGCCATCTCAAAACGAAAACCCCTACCCAGACCACTCGGCCTCCCCCGAAGATTGAGAATCCCAAGGAAAAGGAAAGAGTGATCTGATTTTTGGGTCAATATGTTTTGCACATTCGCATCAGCCACCAACTCTCTCCAAGGCTACGTGGCCAACACCTTATCCAAGCGTTCCTCTATCCAGTTCGGAGTGCCTTTCCCCTTCTCCCAAGTGTAGGGATACCCAGACATCGGTAATTGTGTCAAACCACACTCCTCAATAGTCTCTCCAAAACCCTGTAGTAAACTGTCCGGATGAGGGTTTCCCCCTCGTTTCTCATACTGAAATAAGAGATCATTAAAATCTCCAATAATAACCCACGGCAGATCCGACTTACTTGCTAATGAACGGATAAGGTCCCATGACTCCCTTCTTTGTGGACGTTTCGGGAAGCCATAGAATCCAGTCATCCTCCATCTATCAAAACCAGGAATAGTCACCTCAATATCAATGTAATTATTTGAATAGCCAATTAGTCTTGCAGAACTATTCGTCCTCCATAACATAGCTAACCCCCCACTCAAACCAGAATTATCAACATTAAATAGGCCTTCGAACCCAAGCTTTACCCGAAGACGCTCTGCATGATCTCGGTTAACCTTAGTTTCCATCAGAAATACAAAATCGGGCTTCTTACGGGACACTATGTCCTCAATTTCCCGAAATGTCCGTGGATTACCCAAGCCACGGCAGTTCCAGCTCAATGTACTCATTGGGTTGGGCGGGTCTGCACCGCAGCACCCGCCATCTGCAAGTTTTTTTGAACCTCTGCCATTGTTATATCTTCCACCACCATCACTCCTTCATCAACCCGCCCTGCCCTACCACCCCCTTCCTCCGGTACGGCCGAATAAGTGTTATTCGGTTCCACCCTCACACCCAACTCCCCCTCACTCCCAACCCCACCATCCGTTCTTCGCCGTTTCGGGTCCACCCTTACTCCCTCTTCCTCCCTCACTGGCTCGTTATCCCTCCCCAGCCCCGACTGCCCACCTCCTCCCTCACCCGCTATCCGTCCCCCTATTCCAGCCACAACCGGCCGTTCTCCTGCCACACCCCGCTGCCCAAACCCACCCATACCAAAACCAATTTCTTTCCTCCTCTCTTGCCCTATTCTAAACCACTTATCCCCCATCACTTTAGCCGGACTATTCCCTCCTGCCCTCATAGCCGCACCATAGACATATTGATCCGAAGGTATTAAAGAACGCCGAGCAGCTAAGCAAAACTTATCTGTATGCCCCATTATACCACAAAAGAAACAAAACATATGTAAGCGCTCGTACTTGAAATTTATCCATGTCCACGTCCCATCCCGCATTATCATCTTCATTCGGCGTTTCAAGGGCACAGTGACATCATGCGTAATACGTACCCGGTAGTACGAAGTCCACGGTCTCTCAAAGTTTCGTTCATCATACCGCAAAAACACCCCCGTGAAATCTCCAATCCTTTCAAGCACCTTCACCGTTCGGTATCCTAATGGGATATCATAAACCTGCAGCCAGAAATCCACCGTGTTCAACACCACCTGAGTTGGATCAACTCCGTCATCCAAAACTTGACACAAAAAAGTCGTGTTTTCAAACGCCCATGGCCCCTCCTCTAACACCTGGCGCATGTCAGCTTCATCAAAAAACGTAAAGAGATACAGGTTCGAGAGTACATCTGTTATCTCTATTCCCATGAGAGGGCGCCAAGCCGAGGCCATCACCCTCTTCATTACCTCAACCTTCATGATCCGATCGGTGAGAAACCTTCCCACCAAAGTCCAGGTATTCCGCACCGGAGGCAATGCAGCAGTCTCGTAAATCTCTTCTTCGAAGCGCACACCCTCCTCTTCGTCATCCAAACTGATGTCCGCCGTCGACGCAATGATGTCGCGCACGTCCATCGTCGTTTCGTTACCAGAAGCCGATCGTAAGCAGTAAAGTTTCGAAACCCTAGAGTTCAGGGAGCACCAGCGTCGAAACCCTAGAGTTCAGGGAGAAAATAAACTTTCGCATTTTTTGTTTGATTGCCCTAGTATTCGCAGTGTATATAAAATGAAACTGAATAACATTTCACATATTTGAGTGTATATTGTACAATGAAGATGTAATTATATCAAAATGGTCATGTAGTTGTGTTTTAATAAAACTATAGTGTATATAAAATAAAATAAAATAACATTTTATATATTTGAGTCTATAAATATCAAATGAAACTGTAGTTATATCGAAATAAAACTGTAGTTGTGTTGAACCGAAACTGCAGTGTATACAAAATGAAACTGAATAACCCAGAGTTACTTTTTGCAGAAGGGTGCAGAACGGCGGGAAATGGATGCCGTTTCTTTTATTAAACAAAACGACGTCGTTTTGATACGCAGTGCATAATCGATTATGCACCGCGGTGCATGATATAATTTGTGATTCCGCTTTAGGAGTCATTGCAGATTGAGGTAAATCGCAAGTCACGAAATCAGCCCACCGATCAAACCATAGTTTTCAAGCGTGCACAATGGATCCAATCCACACCTTCCCTCATTCTAAAATTCGAACCCCCACACTGTTGCCTCCAGTCATGACATCAAGTGAAGCGATAATCTACTAACTATACGCCAAGTTTCGGGAGCTCTCATATTTAATTCGTGTTCATCTCAAATGTAATACACGTCTTATGTCTTATTTTATGTTTTCATAAGTTTTGTTTTGCCAACAACCGCAGGATGCTTGATTCTAATAATTCTACCAAAGACCAAAAAACGAGAGGTATGGATCTGTCCTTTATCTTGACAATAATGTATATGCATTTGGGAATTTGTAGGCCAATTGAGACATATCCCACAATTTATGTCTTCCATAAATCATCAGCGCAAGAGAAATGAGGAACTCTTAAGTTTGAAGTTCAAAATTATTTTATATGTTAATATGTTTAATTGAAATTAATTTTTTTCTTTATGCATGTAATTAGTTGATATTGTGTGAAACTATTTCAGTGAGTCAGATTATAAAATATGTAATAATTTTTAGCAAAAAAGTAATTTTTTTTATAAATCAACAAGTATATTATATTTTCACTAATAATTAATTTTCAAGTAACAAGTAATACTTTTCAAGGGAAAATATCACTTTTTACCCCTGAGTTATATACTTATAGCACTTTTCCCCCTCAATTATTTAGGTAAGCACATTAGCCCCCTCAATTATTCTAAAAGTGGTGTTTTTTCCCCCCTGTTATATTAAATTGACATTTATACCCTTAAAGTAAACATTTTATTTATTTTACTACTCCAACAAATTATTGTGTATACGTAGGGATGACCATGCTTTGGTTTGAATTGAACCGGATATTAAAGCAATCGAATTAATAGTTTATGGTTATAATTCAGATCTAGAACTCAATATTTAAATGTTAATTTATTAAAATTATGTATCAAAAAAATTGAATCTTGAACCGTGAACCGGCGGTTCCGGATCTGATTCGCGATTTTGAACCGTCTTTATTTTAAAATTTTATTTTTTATTTTAAAATAGTCTAAATTCAATAATAAATGTATTTTATTTTTTCAGTTCGGAACATGAACCGTCTGTTCCGGTTCACGATTTTAATAAACTCTAAATATCGGTTTGGTTGCTATAGTGTTTGTTTAGTTTGAACCAAATTATGGTCATAATTTGTTGGAGAAAAAAAATAAATTAAATATTTAGTTTAAGGGTAAATATGTCCATTTAACATTTCAAGGGGAAAAACAGTCATTTCAGTAATTTAGGGGGAAAAAATGCTATAGGTATATAACTCAAGGGGAAAAAGTGTCATTTTCCCTACTTTTCAATTAATATGTATTATTGAAGCATAGAAAAATGCAACATTTTCTTTAAAAAAAAAAAATCAACATTTTAGAGTTGAACCTCCGACTTTATAGTTACATTAGTAGGTGCTTGGTTAATAACATCTAATTTGACTACTTAAATTGAAATATTCTTAATTACAACCATAGTCTATACTTTCTAAAAAATATGAACGTTTGTTTTATGTTCTCATAAGTTAATTTTTTTAAATCTTTTTTTACATGTAAACATTCATGATAGACTTCTTTAGTGTTATATAGGGTGGGTGGATGAGGGTATGTTGCAGGACTCCACATGAAAGTTCAAAGTTGTGATAATAGAGCATCATTACTTATATATATTATTAAGGGAAAATGACGAGTTTGGTCTCTGAGTTATAATGTTAGTGACGACTCAGTCCCTGAGTTATGACTGTATCTATTTTTAGTCCCTCAGTTATGAGTGAAGTTGTGCATTTGGTCCCTTTTTTTTTTTTTTTTTTTTTGATCCGAAAGAGGGTGATACCCCAACAACACTTAAGAACCACCATTACCATGTCGTCTTGCCTTCCTACGAGTGAAGCAGACTCCTGACTGATCCTTGTACATAGCCTCCTTAATCCCCTGAGGCGGGGTATCCAGAATACAAAGGCCAACTTGATGAGCGAGGGCCAAAGAAGCTAGGCCATCAGCCACTTGATTCTGCTCTCTCAACGCATGCTCATAAGTCACATAAGCTATCCTCTCAGCCTCCATCAGGCATCTGCGTATCATGTTGTTGCACTGCAAGGTCCGTGTCTGGAGGCTTCGAATAGTGAGCAGCGAGTCGCTTTCAACTTGCACCATGTCCACGTTATGATGCCTTGCCAGGCGTAGACCTTGAAGGATCGCCCAAGCCTCTGCCTCCTCCACCGTGCAACGACCAATGTTGTAAGTAAAGCCTCCACGCCAAATCCCGTTGGAATCCCGAAGAACACCGCCACAGCTTGCGATACCATCCTCCTTACAACTACCATCAACATTAATCTTCATCCATCCCTGCGGCGGCCTCTTCCAAGCAACCAGATCAGGAATACGCCGTTCCAGTCGTGCATCCGGATAGATTCGCTTTTTAAAAGTTGCGCGCACCTCCGCATCGTAGGTTTGAAGCCATGCTGCCTTCGCCTCCCGGGTTGGTGACGTGTGCCTGAAAACCTCTTCGTTCCTCCACTTCCAGAGCCACCACAGCCGGATGCCAAACCTTTCCGGCCAATCCCCATCCAGTCCTAGTCTTGTGTCGCCCCTAAGGTTAGCCCGGAACCACGCATTCCAGTCTAAACCGTCGAGCATGTCCAGAGTGCGTCGTGGAAGGTCAGCCTCCCAAATCCCTGTTGCTCCCATGCATCGTCTGAACGTGTGGTTTAGATCCTCAGATTGTCCTGCACACCGAAAACAAGATCCATTAGTCGATAAATGTCTACGTACTCTCTCTGCGTTGGTAAGAATGCGCCCATGCTTGACCAACCAAAGGAAGAAACAAATTCTTCCGGGCAGTCTAAGCTTCCAAATTCTCCCCCAGTCTTCGTCAAGCTGACCACCGTCCTCGTTCACTACTGCCGCGTATGCCGAACTCACTGAGAAACGCTTATTGGCGTCTGGTTCCCATCCAATGTCATCCTCCACCTCCTCCTCGGCTAGCATAAAACCAGCCAGACGTTCCTGAGCTTCCATCGGAAGAGCGTGGTTCAAACATTCCCATTTCCACCCTCGGTGTCGATCCTAGTAATCCTCCACGTTCGCGTATAGTTCCGGCAATCCCAGAGGAATAAGTAGCTGGTCATATAGGGGTGTAGGCAACAGCCACTTATCCATCCAGAAGCGCGTATTCGTCCCATTTTGGACTAGGCGTATAATGCCCTGCTGCAGGGTATCCCATGCTGCCGTTATTCCTTTCCAGGTGTTCGATGTGTTTCTTCTACCGTTGCTTGGCCGCTGATTAGCCACCAACGGTTGATACTTCGTGGACAGCGTACGGGCCCACAAACTGTCTGCCTCTTTCTGAAGTCTCCAGCCAAGTCTCATCATGTATGCGATGTTCATTTCGTGGAGCTTGCGAATGCCCAGCCCTCCTGTTTCCTTACTCGAGGTGACTGTATCCCAGTTAGTGAGGCTAACCTTGTTGCTTCCTGTACTAGTGCTTCCCCAGATAAACTTTCTTGTCCGCTTTTCTAATTCGAGGCAAAGACTCTTAGGTAAAAACGTCCTAACAAGTCATACTAAAGTTATTGAAATGCTTTTAGAATTGAACAATCTTGAAATAAGAGACTAAGAAGCGAAAAATAATGTTGTGAAAGTGGTTTTGATATAAGAAGGAGAATAAAATATGAATTTCCTACTTTACCCCTCAAATTTTAAATATTCTTAACTTTTTCCGTCAATTTTAACGGTCGGGGACCAAAGCAATGTGCATCGAAAAATATATTGCAAAATAATTTAATATAGATTCAATTATAAATAATTTATTTTAAACTTTATAAAATTTGTAATGGTAATTGGCCCCCCGCACTATTAAGTTCTGGCTCCGCCCCTATATATATATATATATATATATATATATATATATATATATATATATATATATATATATTATTTATTTATTTATTTAAATCAATTTTACTTTATTTTTTTTCTCTCTCCACCCATATTCTCTTTCCTAATCATACTCACGAAAACTCCTCAAAAATCATAAAATATCTCCACTATATATTATGGATGTTCTAATGCAAACAGGCCAAAATGTTTGCCTAAAAGAGATGCTTTATTGCTTTATGCCACCAACAACAGCCAAGTTGTTAGGATATAACATTTCTATTGATATATTTTTAGCAAATTAACTTAAATTAAGACATGTTGATATTTTATTTTGATATATAGATTTAAAATTTTCTCCTACAAGGTTGAATTGTCTCAATGATCCTCACACCCCGGTCCGACAGAGCATTTGGGAGGATGTAAATCACAGTAACTCAATGGCTCATCAGACTAGACTAAATGCTGGTGCGCACAAGGGATCTATCCACTTTGGACATAATTTTTATACTACGATCATCAAAATTTGAACCTTGGTCTCTTCTCTCAAATACTACCTACTAAATCATTGCGTTAAAGATTTCCAAATTATAGAAATTTAAGAATCACGATAAGCAAAGAAGATCATGGAGATATTCTTTTGGAAGTGACGCTCCTGAAAATATTTCATTTAATATGAGCTTTATAAAAAATAAAAAAAAATACAGAAAAAATCAGTTAGTTTTCTTACTCCCGCATATTAGACTACTGTGTGATATTTTAAGCATAACTCTATTTATAGTGATTTGATTGAGTAAATTAAAGAGGTGTTGGAAAGGTGACTCATGAAGTTACATTTTTGGCAGAATGGTCAAATAGGTCATGTATTAACATTGATGGTTCATCTATCATTATGAATTAAAATATGATCCATCTAAGTTATTATACTCTCAATTATTTTTATCTAGTATTTTAACAAATTTTTAAACAGTAACCCATCTAATTTGCTTACATAGAAAAATAAAATAAAAATAACATGCTGACATGTTATTTTTTCATCTAACTTGCTGTTTTAGTCACTTTTTTCTGCACAAAAATTCAACTTATTTCTACGAATTTTACAGAAAACAGTGAATCTATTTTTCCATCGACTGTGAAATAAGTATGTTACCGCTTTGGTGGTTTTTGAACCCATTTATTGACATTGACAGTGGCATTGGTTTTGGATGGTGCGTTTATGAGGCTCTTCGGTACATACCTGAGATTGAGGAGCTTGGAAAAGAGCTGGTTAATAGACTAAGGGACAACGATGATTTGTATATTGCTCTTAATTTGAGGTATAATTGTTGGTCCCGATAGGGTTATAACGAGAGTCTAGAGGGGGGGTGGGTGAATAGACTCTTTTCAAATTTTGCCAAATAACAACCTTTCGGTGTTACAGCGCAGCTGAAATATTAGGTTCTTTTTAATTGCTTTGCATAGTTTGATGTTTTAATGAAACTTTCGGTTTGGGCGCGAATGATGAAATGATGCAGAAAGTAAATCGCGAAAATAAAGAGATAAGGAAACGAGAGTTTTTATAGTGGTTCGGCCAACTTTGCCTACTCCACTCTTCTTCCACAACTTATGGAAGGTTTGCACTATCACTCGTTAGTACAAATACACGAAAGCTTCCTTGATCACTAAGCCGGACAGCTTCCTGTAGGTTTTTCAACTCCGCGAGTTTACTCCGCCTCTATCAACGTCTTCTTCAGAGTTGAGGTTGGTAGAAAATGATTTATGATTTCTCCAACGTGGTGAAGTCTTGACTGAATGAAGGATGATTGCTTCATATAAGATGCAAAACTTCTTCAAGGTGGAAGATGAGGATTAATGAGCTTCTTCAAATATCTTCACGCCTTGACACTGGTTCGCAAAAGCTTTGTGAGAACTGAGATTGTTTAAGAGCTTTTGCTTTATAGTATTATCGAGTGAAAAGAACCAGCACATTCTTAGTTGATGAAGGTGGGTTTATATAGGTGAGGGAAATTTCATCCGTTGGAGGGAGATGAAATTTCAAACCTATTATCCAGTGGGTAAGGACCGGGGAGCTTGCTGCATTAAATGCTCCATTAATGTGGTTTGTACCATGTAGCCGTTGAGGCCATGGATAGCCTTAGGGTTTTGTCCTTTAGCTTCAGAAGAATGGTACAACTTCATTTAATGCTCCTTGGTATGCGTGTCCCACATGTTGAGGTTCTTTTGTTCCTGGGATGGTTAGTCAACTCAGACAGAAGAGACATTCTTCTCGTTATTGAAGAGAATGAATGTCTTCATGAATCGTCATAAGAATAACTGTCTCTACGAGGTGGTTGATAACCTTTGGTGATCTTTCGTTGTTGACGCTTCTGACTTCGTGCTTTGTGTCTCTTTTCGTCTTGATAGCCCAAACAAATAAACATAACTCGTTTTCGTGTGTTTGTCTATCTTAACACGAATTACAACGTGAGTTATGGCAACTTTCGTCTAGAACGAAAACAGCGATTAAAAAATAACGAAGGTTAGGGGTCTACATTCTAGGTTACATTGGTATCATCAAAATCCTAATACAAGTGTTCCTAACAATAATAACTAACACGACTTTTGATTTAATGTTTGAGGTGTAACTTAATTAACCGACTTCCTTTGAGTGTAGATACAAAAATGACATGTTTGCGTTTACTGTCTGTAGCCACAATCTAACTGAAATAGAAGCTAAGGATCATCGCGTTATGAGGTATAATGTGCAGCACTGGAAAGAGAATTGAAAGAGATAGACAACGAAGAAATGAGATTGTCATATGTCCCCGAGGGAAGCGGCCATGTTTCTGAAGGCGATGGGGTACCCCTTCACAGCAAAAATATACATTTTGCAGGGTAAATTTATGGTAACAACAGCATAGATGCATTCCGCTTAGAATATCTCTACGTGTTTTCACACTCAACACTCGCAACAGAGGAGGAATTGGAATCTTTCATGCCATATCAGAAATCCACATAATCTAAAAATACGCAAAAAATAATAAATAAATAAATAAAATTGAATTTTTCTACAAGAAAAAAGTGACAAAAATAGCAAGTTAGATGAAAAAATAACATGTCAGCATTTTGTTTTTATTTTATTTTGCCATGTAAGCAAATTAGATGGATTACTTGTTAGAAACTTGGTAAAAATGTTAGATGAAAAATAATTGAGAGTATAATAGTAATTTAGATTGACCATATTTTAATTCACGGGGTTAGATGAACCATCAATATTAGTACATGGACCTATTTGACCTTCTCCCTACAATTTTATTTTATTTTTTATTTTTTGAAACACATGAAGTTGCATATTTCTAGAAGAATCGATTTTCCTATTTGAATGGTAAGATTCTCATATTAGTTGCCCGTTAAGAACAAGCAAAAGTAGCCTTCCCAAATGGCATACCTAGTCACCATGCCCAAAATGGATGTGTGTGTTTGAAGATTTATTCATATTTAAGTTGTCAGTGGATTAGTTAGTGATTAGTGATGTCACCAATAGGCTATAGTACATCGCATCTTTTAAGTATATATAAAACATAAAGCAACACATCATCATAACAAATAAAGCGTAGATTGTAATTGCTTAATGATTAAAAAATAAAAATAAAAATAAAAATAAAAAACCAGATTGGATGATAGGACACAGCATTATTTTTTGACGTCCTGTCATATTGATATGTCCTGCTTTTAATTTTCAACCATTACTTTGATTACATAACATTTAAATTAATCAAAAAAAAATTATCTCACAGCTTCTTTTTTTTTTTTTTTAATGAGAAAGTCAATAGTTAGTGCGCTTGGGGTGAAACTTAAGTTGTCTATATATAATGACCACCTCAAATCAAGAAGATTAATAAATAGTTTTATGGAAAATCAAATTTAAAATTTTGTGGTTACCAATCTAATGGTCCAATCAACTTAACTGGGAGTTGCTCGAATCTCTCAATTTTTCAAAATTAACGAAATCTAATATATATATATATATATATATATATATATATATATATATATATATATATATATATAAAATTTTAAAAGGGTCATTACACCAAACTTCACTATTTTTCAAAGAGGGTATTTCAAACATTTGTGGTTGAATTTGGTTTACTTCAAAAAATCAAACAGTAAAAAATAATCAGATTAATAGTTTTTTGGGAAAATGGCACTTTTTCCTCCTGAGTTATATATCTATAGCATTTTTTCCCCCTAAGTTATTGAAGTGGCTGTTTTTCCCCCTGAAATGTTAAATGGACATATTTACCCTTAAACTAAATATTTAATTTATTTTTTTCTCCAACAAATTATGACCATAATTTGGTTCAAACTAAACAAACACTATAGCAACCAAACCGAAATATTCCAATTACAATTTAGAATCGAAATTTGATATTTAGAGTTTATTAAAATCGTGAATTGGAACGGACGGTTCATGTTCCGAAAAAAAATAAAATACATTTATTGTTGAATTTAGACTATTTTAAAATAAAAATAAAATTTTAAAATAAAGACGGTTCAAAACCGCGAATCAGATCTGGAACCGCCGGTTCACGGTTCAAGATTCAATTTTTTGATACATAATTTTAATAAATTGACATTTAAATATTGGGTTCTAGATCTGAATTATAACCGTAAACTATTAATTCGATTGCTTTAGTATCCGGTTCAATTCAAATCGAACCGTGGTCATCCCTACTTATACGCAATAATTTGTTGGAGTAGTAAAATAAATAAAATGATTACTTTAAGGGTATAAATGTCAATTTAATATATCAGGGGGGAAAAAGCACCACTTTTAGAATAATTGAGGGGGCTAATGTGCTTACCTAAATAATTGAGGGGGAAAAAGTGCTATAAGTATATAACTCAGGGGTAAAAAGTGTCATTTTCCCTAGTTTTTTTTTTAAAAGAGGAATATTATGGTCTTATTTGGCAATTAACAGTTAGTACTTAGTGGTTAGCAACTTATGATAGCAGTTTTGACTAGCGAAATCAATTAGCTGTTTAATTTATAGAAAGATATTTGGTAAAATTTACTATTTAGTATTAGTGGTTAACATGTAAGAAGACATATAAAGACATTATATTTTTAGTGTTTTTTTTTTTTTGTTATTGATAATAATGTTATAAGAATTATAACTATTTAGAAAATATAAGTTATCCATATATGTAATATTTTAAAAAGGAGTTAATACTTATTTTGGTCCATTGACTATTGAGTATTGCTTAATTTAATCGACTTTGAAAATGGCTTAATTTGGTCTTCTAACTTTAAAAATCGTACTTAATTTGGTCCTTCATTACAAAATCCGTTCAAAGACTGTTAAATTGAAATGTAAAACGGCCAATTCACTGTGTTTCACCCCTTTCAAAGTTGATGCATTTGGATTCTACTCTAATTCAAAGACAGAGAAACCCTAACTACGAAATTGTAGAAATCAGACCAAAAAATCTGAAATAATAGCTTGAAATTGTGTGCACAATGATTAGGGGAATTTAGTATTCTACGAGTTTGATTCAAGAATGAGGTATCGACGAAGGATTGAGAGAAGAAATCCCTACATACGGGATGTGTTTTTTGGATTTTTTCACCTTCAATTTGTGCAGCTATCCGATCCAAAAGCCATGAATTCATAATAACAGATAACCCATAAGAAAAAGTGGCAGTAATGGCGGCCATGGACGTACGATCAAAAGAAGAAACTTCTAGGTGAAAAATGGGGTGAGATTTAACTGTTGATCTAATCTAGATCAACTGTCCTGAATGAAGAAATTTATTTATATATATATATATATATATATATATATATATATATATATATATATATTTAAACGACGCTTAGCTTCCTAGAAGATGAATTCTTCAAATCACGAGCTTCTTCTTCTTCTTCTTCTTCTTCTGCTGCTGCTGTTGCTGTTGCTGTTGCTGTTGTTGCTGTTGTTGTTGTTGTTGAGAGAAAACGAAGGACTATATTAACTGAGGTCCGAAATCAATACATTGGAAATAAAGGGAAAAGGAAAATCAGACTTGGATAGGGCTTTTCAAGTAAGTAAATGGGCAACCCTATTCGTGGACCATTTAGCAAACAAAAAGCTAACATTAGTAAAAGATTTAGCTATTTCCCTAACATCATGAAGGGTTAGATCAAAAAAAGAAATTAAGCCTTGATGATGAATATTCTTGGCAACTTGTAGGCATTCGGTTTCCACTTGGATGTTGTTGTTGTTTGAGAGAAAACGAAAGACTATATTAATTGAGGTCCGAAATCAATACATTGGAAATAAAGGGAAAAGGGAAATCAGACTTGGATAGGGCTTTTCGAGTAAGTAAATGGGCAACCCTATTCGCGGACCACTTACCAAACAAAAAGCTAACATTAGTAAAAGATTTAGCTATTTCCCTAACATCATGAAGGATTAGATCAAAAGAAGAAATTAAGCCTTGATGATGAATATTCTTGGCAACTTGTAGGCAATCGGTTTCCATTGGATGTTATCATACTGAAGATTCTTTTTTAGCCATTAAGCGCTTCCCGAATACCTATGGCTTCAGCTTCGTTAGGCTTGTAGAGGTTGAACACAGGGAGAATTCGGGCAACAATAAAAGAACCCAGGCCCGTACTAATTATTCTATAATTAGTACTTGTAATCATTTTGATAAGGGATTTGTTCTCCAATCAAGCTCAATTTCTTTGATATAAATAAATCCCTAGTCTATATAAATATATGGCAGAATGGTCAAATAAGCCCATGTACTAACATTGATTGTTCATCTAGCACCATGAATTAAAATATGGTCCATCTAGACTATTATACTCCCAATTATTTTTCATCTAGCATTTTTAGCAAGTTTCTAACAAGTAACCCATTTAATTTGCTTACATGGAAAAATAAAATAAAAACAAAATGCTGACATGTTATTTTTTTTCATCTAAGTTGCTATTTTTGTCACTTTTTTTGACAGACAAATTCAACTTTTTTTTTTTTTTACATATTTTCCAGATTATGTTGATTTCTGAGGTACAATCTACACTGAAGACCAAAACCAGAAAGAAAAAAAAAAACAAAAAGAAAAGGATGCCAGAAAATAGAAAATAAAAAAATATATATTGAAGAGACGAAAATGTCCTTGTCTAAAAGAGGTTTCACCAGAAAAGTTATCGGAATGAATAAAAGTGTGCAAAATATGATGGTGTGGATGTTAAATGACAAAAACGATAATATGTTACTAAATTTGGAATTGTCATCAAAGACAATGGACCTTCGTTGGAATTACCTCCATTTTAAAATGTCTAAACTCATACTTTTAATTAAAAAATTCATAAATATTTTACGAAAAGGGTACTCAAGAAAAATTAAGTCAAAGGAAAATATTCATTATGGTCAACGGGAAAAAGGCTCAATTTGGCGAAAAAAGTCTTCCTTCTATACTTTCTCAACCTACTGAAACACAAAGAACCAATAACGTCTCTACTGAGGCTCGAACTCATAATCTTCCAAATGAAAGTCCAACCCGGATACCATTAGACCACATAGTCCTAGTAAGTCTTCCTAGGTATTTAGTTTGATGATATTTTTCAGATTTTTTATTTCCAAATCTCTCTATTCACTCTCTTCATTATTTAAGTTAGTTTTTCGGGTTATTATTATTATTACCACCACCGACAACACCACCACTACCAGCACCACCACACCATTATTGCCACCACAACCACCATCCATGACACCACCACCAACACTAACGCTTCCACCACCACCAACACAACACCACCACTACCACACCACCACCACCACCACACTAACACTAACACCAACACCAACATCACACCAACACCACTACCACGCTATCACCACATACTACTACTGCTACTACTACTACTAGTACTATTATTTCTAGGTTTCCAAACAGATCCTTAATTTCTAAATGAAATTTTCTTCTCCCAACTAAATGAAATTTTCTTAATTATAAGGAATAAGGTTCAAATTGGCCATTGAACGTAGCCTGAAAATGCAATTATGCCACTGAACGGAGAAAAAAAAAGTGCAATTAGGCCACTGAACACTCCAAAAACGTGCAATTTCACCTGATAGAAGGTTATGTTGAGATTAATAAGAACAAGAAAAATAATAATGGCAGTAAAGGATAAAGAAGACATGATTTACGTGGTTCGGCAATGTGCCTACATCCACGGGAGTGAAACTATTCTCTTATTATTTGTGATGGTGTAATGGTGACACACAACCCTTTAGGGATACAACCAATATATTTAAAGGCATCCAATCCCTATACAATAGGTCTACCCGTTTCTCTCCTACTCCTAGTATGAGACAAACACTTATTCCTAATCCATATATGAGACAAACTCAACAATCTCCACCTTGGCAAATATGTTCTTTAGGAGAAAATATAACTCAATAAATCTCCACCTTGACGAATATGTTCTTTAGGAGAAAAGACTTATCTCACCATCTCCACCTTCACATATATGCCCTTTAGGAGAAAAGACTTCTCCACCTTCGCAAATATGTCCTTTAGGAGAAAAAGATAACTCAAAAAATCTCCACCTTAGCAAATATGTCCCTTAGGAGAAAAGACTTATCTCACCATCTCCACCTTCACAATTAAGATTCATCAGCATGTACCACGTCCGTAGCTTCCTGCTTCTTCAACTCCTTCCAATCAGCCTCTTCCAGATCAGCTGGCTTTTCCGCCTTCAAGGTTTTCAGAAGGCCTTGTTGTGCCAACAAATCTTTTACCCTAGATTGCCATAACCCAAAATTCCGTGGTTCATACCAAATCCATGTCCCCTCCTGGTATCCACGCTGCCCCTAACACAACAGCGCCCCTGCAAAGTCACACTAAACTCGTGTGCCTTGCCCAATGCTCCACTAACCATCAATTACCACTGGTCAGCAACACGCACCACGCAGCATCAAACGTTTCCCCGTGCATGTTCACGAACTGCTTCGTCCCAAGCAATCCGTAACACCAAGCCATATTAGCCTAGCTCATACCAGCCGTGACTCATGACAAGCCCGACTCATACCAGGTCCATATCCCCTCCTGGTATCCACGCTGTCCCTAACACAACAGCCCCCCTCACCACCTTCTCATCTAGCATCTAGAAACGCCCAATAAGTCCAAACAATGTTCGAACTTGTTACTAGTTACCGCTAAAACATCACCTAGTGTATCTTCTTTCTTTGACTGGAACATGAAATTCTCATCAAACACTGCATCTCTGCTAATCACCACCTTTTTGGTTGCAGGATCCCAAAACTTATATCCTTTTACACCTTTCTTATAACCCAAAAAGATGGACTTCTTCGACTTGGCATGTTACTTGATCAATAGATCACCACGGACATCACTTGGTGGCAAGGTTCCTGAGGAGGTTTGGTTAGGTAATCCTGTAAGTTTTGATCACTTACGAGTTTTTGGTTGTCCTAGCTATGTGCTTATTCCAGGTGATGAGCAATTTGTTGAGATTAATAAGAACAAGAAAAATAATAATGGCAGTAAAGGATAAAGAAAACAAGATTTACGTGGTTCGGCAATGTGCCTACATCCACGGGAGTGAAACAATACTCTTATTCATAGTGATGGTGATAGTGGTGACACACAACCCTTTAGGGATACAACACATATATTTAAAGGCATCCAATCCCTATACAATAGGTCTACCCGTTTCTCTCCTACTCCTAGTATGAGACAAACACTTATTCCTAATCCATATATGAGACAAACTCAACAATCTCCACCTTGGCAAATATGTTCTTTAGGAGAAAAGATAACTCAATAGGTTACCATCAATTTTAGCAGGTTACCTGCTTACGTGACATCGGAGTTAGCATTTTTAATAATTTTTAATAAGTTTAAAAAAAATTGAAACAAAATTAAAAACAAAAACTAACAAAACAAAAAAAAAAAAACAAAAAACAAAACAAAAAACAAAAAAAAAAAAAACAAAACAAAACAAAACAAAACAAAACAAAAAAAAAAAAAAAAAAAAAGACGGGGGTGACCTCCCCACCCCACCCCTCTTCCGCCGAAGACGGAGGAAGAGAGGGGGTGGGGGGAGGGGTTGCTGGCGGCCACTCTGTAGATTTTTTTTTTCTAATTTTTTTTAAATTTATTATTAAAAATTATTAAAAATGCCAACTCAGCTACCACGTAAGCATGTAACCTGTTAAAATTGATGGTAACTTACTATCAGGTGAAATTGCACGTTTTTGGAATGTTCAGTGGCCTAATTGCATTTTTTTTTTTCCGTTCAGTGGCCTAATTGCATTTTCAGATTACGTTCAGTGGCCAATTTGAACCTTATTCCTAATTATAATTAACTTAATAAAAAATATAAGAGGCAATTTCAATTTTGATCATATGACTATAGGGGTCTTGTTAATTTCAGTCATTGACTTTTAAAAGTGTCAATTTTGTCCCTTAACTATGCAATTTTTGTCAATTTTGGTCACTCCGGCCAAATTGTCGGCCAAATTTCGCTGGAAAATTTTAATTGTTAAAATAATGAGGGTATTTTGATCATTTCACGTCTATTTTCTTCTTCCCAGGCGAGTCCATCCCTTCCTCTCCTGTTTCCGGTGAATGCAATGAACTAAGATGATGGGGAAAGGAGGCTTGATGATATTAAAGATAGAGTTTAGAGGGAGAAAGAACACCGAAAACGGGAGAGAAAGAGATGGACTCGCCATAGAAGAAGAAAAGAGGCGTAAAATGACCAAAATACCCTCATTATTTTAACTATTAAAATTTTTTGGCGAAATTTGGCCGGCAATTTGACCGGAGTACTAAAATTGACAAAAATTACATAGATAATGTACTAAATTGACACTTTTAAAAGTCAATGACTGAAATTAACAAGACCCCTATAGTCATATGACCAAAATTGAAATTTCCTCAAAATATAATTAAGTCAATGAAATTATAAAATTAGCCAGTGTGTATTTATAAATATTTAAAAATTTACTTAAATACATGCTCATATACTTATTCACTATATTAATCATACAAAATTAAAATACTAATTTTAAAAATTTCTAATGTAATTATCTTAATTATAAATCTGGCAATATATATTATAATTAGGGAAATTATATAATAAAATTTGCTTCAATACATATTAATAAATGTTATCTGCATATACAATGATTACATAATCATATAAGGAAATATTTCTGGTTATCGATTAAATCTACTCATCATATAAAATTTAATATTATATCTTTTGATTTCGAAATATAATTCCCTTAATTATTATCCATCTTGTTGGAATTATAATATATATGAAATACGATTAGGAATAAATTAATTTAATTATGTAAATTTCGTTTATAAATTTATCTAAACATGTAAATGATTAAATATTATATTAACTATACAAAATTTTAATTTTTATTTTGAATGCAATGAGAATACATACCTCAACGGCAAATTCTTCTATGGACCATGAATACAAGGTACATTTTTAATATATTAAAAATACATTATTTGTGTACTGAATGTACATTATTTAATATTATACAAAACAATGTATTTTCAGTATTCAAATAATATACTTTCAAATAATGTACTTTACGTACACAAATAATATACTTTTAGTATATTAAAAATATACTTTTTATTTATGGTCCGCACAACTGTGTGGAACTATGGACCATGGTCCATGGTCCATGGAATAATGGTTGAGGTTCAAGTGTTCAACTATATTATCATATTGTATATTTTAACATATTTTCATTTCTACAATGTAACAGAGCTAGTAGCATTCAAAAAAAAAAAAAAAAAAAACATATTTTCATTTCTTTCTATTTTTTTTATTTAAATTTATGATAACATAATTTTTTTTCGTGCATCACACAGGTAAAACACTAGTTGTATATTATAGTTGATTGATATATTGGGAATAAGACCAAAGCTATTCTACCCGAGGAAGTGGAGCAAGGAGGATTCGAGTGGACTCGGACCCCGAGGTTGAGCCCCGTGCTGCACCCGGGCTGCCTAGGCCATGGCCGAGCCCCAGCGGGGGGGTGGGGGGAGGGGGTGGCCTCGGCCAGCCAACCCGTAGTCCCGGTTGTGAGACCGGACGCGGTCAAAGGTTGTTTTACCCGTTTCCCCCTTTTTAGGGGGGCGGTTGAGGGGTTTGGTTAGTATAAAAACCTTTGTAATTGTCTCATTAAGACATCTTCACTTCCATTGTCTAAATACAAGTCCTATTGTAATAGCATTACACAACGTATTAATACAATCTTTTGTCTCCGTGATCCACATTTATTGTCTTTTCCATTATATATATGATCTATTTCCATTATCCATTTATTATTTTTTATTTATCAAGTTTGATAATTCAGACCACCCGAATGAATTAAATCCATCAATAGTAATAATAATTATTATTATTGGAATTATTATTATTTATAAAACATAGTAATAATAATTTTCTTCTTTTTTTTAGTAGAGTATGAAGCACCGTCGTTTATCATTGTTGATTGTCGATGCCCATCATAGGCAACCCTAGCTTCATTTGAATCAGACGAAGCATACTTTAACCTTGTTTGGAAAATGGTGGTTAGTGAATTGTATTAGCAATTTTGACAAGTGAATTGTATTAACAATTTGTAAAAGAATGATAAAATTAATTCTTTGATATTAGACGATTTGTAAAAAAAAGTTTGATAAAATTAATTCTTTAATATTAATAGTTAACATGTAAAAGCTCTCTTTATTCTTTCATTTTTTCCACATCCATGGGAAAAGTGAAATTAGAGCCCTGAGGCTCCTAAATTATTTGAATTGCTTGCCAGCCCATTCGAATTAGTCAAACTCACACTTGAATGGTTTATTAAACTTGTTTAAGGCTGTGTTTGAAAACCCGGAAAATAATTTCTAGAAATCATTTTCCGGGTTTTTAGTGTTTGGCTACACTTGAAAAATTCAGTCAACGAAAAACATTTTCCGTTGACTGGGAAAAATGTGCTCAATTTGGCGGAAAATGACTTCGGCCAAATTTTGGCAGAAGTCATTTTCCGCCCTTGCTATTTCTTTTTTTCTTTTTTTTTTTTTTTTTTGGCTTCTGGCAGAACTGGTTTCCGTCAGAAACCATGGCTGTGGTTTCCGACGGAACTGGTCCAGATTTTTTTTTATATAGTTTTAAACATTTTTAAAATGTATTTTTTATTCTAAATAAAATAATTAAAATATTTAATTATACCATTCTACTCATTTTCCAGAAAATGAACCAAACACACAAAGCAGTTTTCCAAATGCAACCAAACATTGGAAAAGGAAAATGTTTTCCGAAAAATGACTCATTTTTCAGAAATCATTTTTCAGAAGTCATTTTCCTGCTTTCCAAACGGAACCTAAAGTTTTAAATTTTATACAAACCCGAGACTCGGGGAGTCAAGTAAGTTAATCATACAAACTGTTAAACACTTGGTTATAATTCCCAATAGTGAAAAACGACCAGAATTAGAACTTGGCTGAAATATAAACCAAAATCGACTATAACATTTAGAAACAAATTCGTTGGCCTGCAATAGAATGTTGTCACACTAGTACCACTTTGATCAATGGGAAAACCCGCCTTGTGATCCTAGCCGTCAAAAGATCTATGTTGCTCATAGTTGACCGGCTCAAACTAAGAAAAGGCAATAGACAGCTCTGACAGAAAGACGAGGCCAACTGTCCAACCAACTTAACTAAAATTGCCTGGTAAGAATTTTGTTGTTGTTCTTCTTCTTCTACCAAATGTTTGAAGACAGTAACTAACCTTTTTCCATGATTGAAAATCAATGGGTGATAAAGATGAGAAGTTAATTCAAAAGTGGCCTTTCCATCAACCTGCATGATATTGCAGCAGAATAGTAAATTTAAAGAAAACTGCACAAGAAAATGAAACCGAACAAATGAAGCAATGAAACTAGAATCTTCTATCGCACAACAATCTTACCTCCGGATCCTTTTCCATCTCGGCAGCAAACTGTCCAATTGAACCAGGATGCAACTTTACATTATCACCGAGGAACAATACATGGTTCACTAAAGACACAACACTATCAACTTACTATGTTAAGAATCATTTTCCACAACCTTGAACTTGCCTTTGTTTACAAAGAGGTTGTTTCGATGGCTCAAATACATAAGCAAAATGATCAAAAGGGGAGAATTTGAACAGTAGACCAAGTGAAGCCTTAAAGAATTAATGTATACGATGACAATATGCTTTCCTCAGTAAGATCATAAATAGAGACTTAGAACAAAAGAGAAGTTTGTTAACCACAAACTCTCATGGAACACATGAAATTGATTTAAAGTAACTTACAACCTGATTTTATAAAACTACAGGATTAGTTTGCTTGTCCTGCAACTGACTATTTGTACGGTAGTTTCTGCCAATCAAGTAATGAAGGAGGACGCCTGCTGCAACGCTTACATTCAAGCTCTCTACGGCCATGAATGGCTTGAAGTTACGACTCGAATAGTCATTATCTGTTTCAGCATCTATTGCATCTTCATCTCCCTTTGCAGTTATATCGACTGGGATGTTACCTGGAATCATAACCAGTTGAGTACATGACCTCTCGACCAATGGCCTCAAACCGGTGCCCTCACTGCCCAAAACAAGAATTGTAGGAACACCCTGTTCAACGTCATTCAAAGGAACAGCTCTTGAAGAGACTGAGCCTCCTAAAACCCGCCAACCATTATCAGCCGAAGATGTCAAGAACTGCATCATATTCTTGCAAGATCGAACCTCCATTAACTCGAGAGAGCCTGCACTTGCTTTGCTCACGACCCCACTCAATGGAGCAGAGTTCTTAGCGCACAAAACCACCCCTGAAGCTCCAAAGAAGTAAGCAGATCGAATAATTGCTCCTAGATTCTGAGGATCAGTTACCTCATCCAGAGCTAACCAAAGAGGGGCATCGTCTCCCTCAACCAAAACAGGTTCTAATTCTTTAATGCTAACCATTTCTAATGGAGAAGCATCGAGGACTAACCCTTGGTGGGGCCTGTTATCAGCAACCATGTTGAGGTCATGTTTAGACACCTCCTTTGTACACAAACCAATTTTTTCGGCCATCTTCAAAACTCTCTCAACTCCTTTCTTATCCTTCTTCTTCCTATTGTTTCCACTCAAATCCAACCCTTCTTGAACATACAAAGCATAGAATTCCCTCCTTTCAGCAGATAAAGCAGCCAAAACCGGACCAACCCCATAAACCCCTTCACCAACCATTTTTGGTACTGATGATTCTGTAGCCTCTTTCCATGTCTTCCGACCCCAATTTTCCTGATTATTCCACCTCTTAACCACAGGCCTGTCAGAGCCATTTGTCACTTTAACTCTATTAAACCTATTCTTGATCTTATCCCATCTAGGATCATCAACTTCCTCAGTTTCTTCTTCCTCTTCTACTTCACCATCATAATCTTTATCCTTGCCCTCATTCCTTCTGCCATCGTATCTCCTAACTTCAACATCTTCCACACTAGAAACACCACCTTTCAAGTACTTCTCTGCAGATTCCTCCCAAGCAGACCGGCTTGTTCTCATTGCCATCACTTTCTCAGAATTTTTAGCTTGTTTAGCTTTATCAATTGCTAGCCATGGCAGATTCTTTCCACTGCCTCTAGCACCTTTACCCGAATAAGAACTTGAAAAACACCTACCACTAATTAATTGACAACTCCCCGCAAAAACTCTACTCGAAAAATTCCGGTTATTGACTGAGATATGAATGAGATTTAACAATGGGCACTTTTCTTGGGATTTTCCAGTGAACCCATTAGAAAAGTTCCCAGATTTCAATGCGAATGTATGACTTAGTGCTTTTGGGTGGCACATAATCAATAAAGATTGAGGCTTTGTATGAAGTTGCTTCAGCATAGTGGGCTGCTATGAATAAAACTTCAAAAGATATGTATAAAACAGCTTGAACTGAACAGGGAATCTGGAAATAATGCTATACTAGTTAAAGTTCATAGATGATGATTAAAATAAAACCTGGGAATTTTCGAACGGCTGCTTCAATTCTTCATCTGCAGCCCAAGACGGCTGAACTGGAAATTCTTGTTGATGAAGGATTTTTGGAGGGTTTATCACTTTATCTTTAACATACGACGCCGTTCGCTTGGCTGTAAGATTGCAGTTTCTAAGACCCCCTTATACTTGGTTAATATTGTATTATGATCCCTATATAAATACAAGACATTAAAAAATAAAAATAAATATAAAACGTTGAGCATACCATTAATGTAAATGGAAAAAAATTAATTTTTATTTTAATTTTTCATAAATATTACTCCGTAAATTGTAACTGCTAAATACATTTTTTGTATATTTATCCCAAAAATAATAATAATAATAATAATTTGAGAGTCATCGGGAGAGCTTAACTGGCCAAAGGTAATCCGTAATCCTCCTTGTGCAAAGTATACAGGCAAAATGTGGAAACTTGAAGATTGACCGGGTGAGTCATGATTTACCTCATCTAGCCGCATCATCTAGCTGCTCTTGTGTAAGGATTCTGAGAGTTTATGATCATTTTAGCTTAAGCTGAGATAATTAATCTCTTCTTCCATTTCATTTTATTATTTATGTGTTAAATTCCGTTAATGAGATTTGATTAAAGTTATTTTTAATTTAAATCTTTATAATATTAAATTTTAAAACAAATATTATTAAACATAAAAATTAAATTAAAAATAAGTAAAAGAAAAGAACTAATATAACCTGTGAATAGTAAATATGACATGTAAAATTAGATAGAAGTCATAGAAGAAGCACAAATTACAAATTGTAACACAACAGAGTAGTTCAAATGGCAAATGAGCTCTCTATTCCGGAATTCTCCTCTACAAGTGACGATTTTCTTTGGGCCAGTTCCTGTGCCTCTCGGAGCGAACGGAAATTAGTCGAGTGGACCTGAACCGTTAAACAAACAGAAAAAGATCCGGACCACCTCGTGATTTACACCAAAAAAAATAATTACAAATTGTAATTGTGAATTTTCCTTGTTACTAAAAGAAACATTATTGTATTGGAACTAGAAGTTGAAAGGAAATTTCATATTTGGAGTCATTACAAATTGTAAATGTCATATAGGAAAAGTTGCGTGGTTTTTCCGTCATTGACCGCTAACCCCTTGTCCAAGTTGGAATCTGCAAAATCAGACCTAAAAACTACAAATCCATTATTCTTTTTGACCTTTACAAATTACAATCATCTGAAAACCCTCTCTAAACCCTCAGCCGCCGCTATGGGAACGCCGGAGACTTCAAGGGAACCATGTCCCGATCGGATCCTAGACGACGTCGGCGGCGCGTTCGGCATGGGCGCTGTGGGCGGCTCCGCCTTCCACTTCGTTAAAGGCCTCTACAACTCTCCCAACGGCGCCCGGATGATCGGCGCCACCCAAGCCGTCCGGATGAACGCGCCCAGGATCGGCGGCAGTTTCGCCGTCTGGGGCGGCCTCTTCTCCGTCTTCGACTGCTCCATGGTCTACGTCCGCCAGAAGGAGGATCCGTGGAACTCGATCATCGCTGGAGCCGCCACAGGCGGCGTCCTCTCCCTGCGCCAGGGCCTCCGCGCCTCCGGGCGATCCGCCGCCTTCGGAGGCGTCCTCTTGGCTCTCATCGAAGGCGCCGGTATCATGCTGAACAAACTCACGAGTGTTCCGCAGGACGCTCCGATCTACGTCGATGACCCTATGGCACCCCCAGGTGGGGTCCAGCTGCCGAACGCCACCCAGGCGCCGCCGGAGTCTTCCTCGACCGCACCGTCGTGGTTCGGAGGATTGTTCGGAGGAAACAAAGAGGAAGATAAGAAGAGCAGCGGCGTGAAGACGGAGATTCTGGAGAGCTTTGATTCGCCCATCCCACCAACATTCGAGTTAAAGTGAAATTCCCTTCAAAAATTTTAGTTTTTGTTGTAGAACAATTGAAATTAGTTTTATTATGAGAATATTTGGGGGTTGGTCTGAAGAATCAGATTCAAGGCTTTAGTAGAACAGTAGCAAATGTATGTTGTCTTTCCCATCAACAATATATGAATTTTTGCAATTTTCAAACAGCTGAGAATTTGTAATTTATCTGCAAATAAATATGGCTTGTAAGAATCTGGGCAATCTTGAATATTGTTCATCTTGGTTGTGTATGCTCATATTGCTTTTTGAGTGAATGTTCATGGTATAATGCTCATGCCTCTCAAGTAAATCAAATTGAAGCTTAAGCTTATTGCATACATGAATTGCTTGTCATTGCTACACTGCAATTGTTATGCCGTGGACACGCGCCGTTTGGCAATTGTGGAGTAACGGTGTCATTAGTGAAAAGAAAGAAGACCGTTTGGTAACGGTGCTTTTAGTGAAAAGAAAGAAGAGAAGTGGATGTTAGTGAAAAGAAATAAGTGAGAAAGAAGGCCGATGTAGATGTTAGCGAAAAGAAAGAAAGAAATAAGTAAGGTCGTTGTGGATGTTAGTGAAAAGAAAGAAGTGGAGTAACGGTGAAGTAGGTGCTTTAGTAAAAAGAAAGTGAAAGAAAGTACTTTTCTGAAATCCCGGAGATGAAGATCCATCGTGGGTTGATGTCATTTGGAATTTTTCCGTTCTTTCTTTCGAGAGAGATAGCCCTCCTTTCACCTAGATAAATTTATGGAATCATCCAAAATTTGAAACGTGAAAAATAATGAGAATCTTTTGTTTCAGGCTCCATTTAAAAAAAAAAAAAAAAAAAAAAAAAAAAACCAATCGGGGTAATATGTCGATGATTTTTACTTATACCATAACTAATTCCTATATTTGAAAATCTATTGAAATAGATCCTCTTTATCAGGTACCTCAAACTTTAGTGAAAAGAAAGAATTCAGCAACATCAAAAATTGTGAATATAGAGTTCAAGAATTATGAATATAAAATTCAAAAATTATGAACATAGAGTTCTGTAATTGTGAATATAGAGTTCAATAATTATGAATATGAAGTTTAAAAATTATGAACATAGAGTTCTATAATTATGGACAAATACTGAAAGAAAACAATTTTTTTTAATTGACACGTAGAAACGACATTGTTTTGAAACCGTGTTCACCTTTCAAGCTGGATACGGTTCCACAGCATAATTTGCCGCTACAATGGGATAGTTATGCTGTGGAAACGTGTTCACCATGCGCATGGTAAACACAAGGGTAGATCCATAATTTCTATACTGTAGATTCATTATTTTTTTATTTTTTATTTTTTGAAAATGTAGATTCATAATTTTGTTTTTCATTTGTTATTAACCGGATAGATACATAATTTCTAAGCTGTATATACATAATTTCTATACTGTAGATTCATAATTTCTGTACTATAGATTTATAATTTCTATACTGCAAATTCATAATTTCTATACTATAGATTCATAATTTCTGTACTGTAGATTTATAATTTTTGTACTGTAGATTCATAATATCTGTAACAACAAATGAAAAACAAAATTATGAATCTACGTTTTCAAAAAAAAAAAAAAACAAATTATGAATTTATATTATAAAAATTATTGATATACCACTGTGTTTACCATGCGCATGGTGAACACATTTCTACGGCATAATTTATCCGCTACAATGGCGATGGAGTTTTTTTCATCCTCAACCCAATCGTTATGATGTGCATCCGTATGCACCATGCATGGTGCATACGGATGCCAAAACGACGTCGTTTTATTAAAAAACGCGCGTCTCCCCTTTAAAAAAAATTCAGGTTCGATTCCCAGCAACAACATTATATTGTTCATTCATTCTGGAATTTTAGTTCATAGATTATGAAATTATAGTTCATTGATTATGGAATTATAGTTCATCGATTATGGAATTGTAGTTCATCGATTCTGAAATTTTAGTTTATAGATTATGAAATTTTAGTTCATTCATTCTGGAATTATTTTTAGTTCATAGATTAGATTATGAAATTATAGTTCATCGATTATGGAATTATAGTTCATCGATTATGAAATTTTAGTTCATATGTTGTTACTGGGAATCGAACCTAATTTTTTTTTTTAAAGGGGAGACGCACGTTTTATTAAAACGATGTCGTTTTTACATCCGTATGCACCATGCATGGTGCATACGGATGCACAGCATAATTTGCCGCCTCAGCCATGGCATAAAATGGTCCATTCCTGTTATGGGCCTATAGAAATAAACCAGCCCATCATGTGAGTCCAAAGTTCAAACAACACACCCATTAATTGTCTCTCATAATAAGTCATAACATCGTGATAGATGGAAATAGGATCTCCATAGCAAATTTTATTGTCTACCACAATCCATGTAGCAGCGTGGATCATGTAGTAAAAACAACGTGGTATCATTCTAATTACACTTCAATTTTATTTGACAATATATATTATTATATGAGCTCTGTTTTTTAGTTTCGTTTTTCACACACTAATTTCATAATAGTAATATTAAAGTATATTTTAATTACACTTTAACTTTACTTGACAATAAACGCAATCATTATTCCGTGCACCATGACTAAAATGTAAATTTTTATTATACTAAAGGTACATTGTTTCTGTACTGAATGTACATTATTTTGTATATTATTAAATAATGTATATTTATAAAATAGATACTACCATGTAAAGAATTATAAGTATTTCCAAAAAAAAAAAAAAGTATATTCAATACATAAATAATGTACCTTTAGTATATTAAAAATGTACATTTTATTCATGCTTCGCAAAAAAAGTTGTCCAATATATATTATTGCATGACTTTTATTTTTTGTTTTACTTTCCATACACAATAGTTTCATTATAGCAACATTAAAGTATTATTTTAATTATATTATAATTTTTTTGACAACACACACACATATATATATAACTATAACGTGATACATTATTGGTTCACAATAATCTATATATATATATATATGTATATATATATATATATATATATATATATATATATATATATATATATATATATATATATATATATAAAAGTAAAATCTTCCTAACAAATTTTCCCCCAAAACTTTTGTAGTAAAACTTATTTGGTAAGTAAATGTCAAATGGAAAATAAATAAATAATAAATAAATAAATAAATAAATAAATAAATAAATAATAATAATAATAATAATAATAATAATAATAATAATAATAATAATAATAATGTTATATACCTTAAATAAATAAATTATTATACTTTCCCTTAAATAAATAAATTATTATACTTTCCTTTTGAATTAGTATTTTCTACCTATAAATACAATGGCTTCTTCAATCAAAGAATCTCAGACTCATCTCTCTGCTTTCTTTTTGTATAAATTTTTTACATTTTTCTAACTATATTCTCACGTACTTCAATATGTTTTGCAGTTTCTATCATCTGATATGAGTTTGAAGATACTTAAGGAGGCCCCGCTTCAACAAAAGGAAATTGAGGAGGAAGAGCATTTGTAACAGAACCCTATTGGTTTAGTTTTTATGGAAGATTGTAGAGATGCGATCGAGGATGATAAAGACGGTAATTTTGATAATTTTGTAAGATTTTCTGAAACTTAGAGTTAGTATGTTGACTTCGAGATTTGTATATGCCATTCAAGTTTCTATATTTTTTTTACCAAGCAGAGTTCATTTTACAGCATTTTTATAATATATATATATATATATATATATATATATATATATATATATATATATATATATATATATATATATATATATATATATATATATATATATATATCACAACTTGAGTAGAGTGTTTGTTTAACCTATTAAAAATCTCGCTATATTTGATTTTTTTCTAAATTTGTGTAAAACACAAAAATAATGATTATTTAAAAAGAAGAAATAAATAACAAATACAATTTCAAATTTTGTGTTACTCCATTCACATATTAGTATAAATAAATAAAAAGTAATAAAATAAAATACAAAGGAAATATAAATTTTTAACCAAAAATTTAATTAGAGAAACCTCCCAAAAAAATCCACGTTGTACTGAACCCAAATAAAAAAATACTGGCAATGACACAATCATAAGGATCAAAGGGAACAATGGAAGACCCAGACATCCAGACATCATTGATGTACCGAACGGTGATGAGAGACTCAGAAATAGGAATATCATTATGAATGAAAACGGAGATTTTCTTGACACCCGAATTTAGTTTAAGGAGAAGTTTACTCTTGAGTACAAATGTCTCCTCAATGGATTTTGTATGGACGTATAGAGTGTATTTATACACCATGGATGAGTTCAAAATAGCACAATATTGAAATTATAAAATGGTAAGAGATCTCAAAAAAGGTAAAACTTTCAAATTTTCAGTTAGTACAAAAAATGTTATAATCGCCGAAAATATATATCTTTAACTTTAGACAAAAATTAAAAATGAAATCATAAACAATTTTAATAATTGACTATTTCATTTCTATGTTTCTTGAAAAATGATGGGCATGAACAGGCTGACTCATCGTGAAATATAATAATTAATGAATTACCATTAAAATTAGTATAGTAGTAAAAGAATTATCATTTGTATGTTGACATTTTCTCCCGTTTATTACCATTCAAATGTTTGATACCAAAAATTATACTATATAAACACAAAATATGCATGTGTGGTAAATATGCAATATATATATATATATATATATATATATATATATATATATATATATATATATATATATATATATATATATATATATATGCCCCTAAGTTTTGGGGATAAACTTGGTTAGGAGGATTTTACTTTTAATTATATATAGATATAGATTATTCTCATAATTTTTCTTTCCTTCTTTTGTGTTATTATTATGGTAATTTTATGCTAATGTATTTAAATATTGGAAGAAAACAAATGTTATAATTAATGAAATTATTGTGGTAATTGCCACAATATTTTGTAATTTAATTAATATAATTAATGAAATTGAGAAATATATGATTTCTTCCGTAGACATATTTGTGACAATTACATTAAATTATAATTAATAAAATATGAAATATAATTAAAGAAATGAAATTATAAAATGAACAAAACATGAATATTTATAATTTTTTTAAATATATATACATATACTCTTTAAATTTCTAAATATAATTTAAATACGTATAAATCTATCAATATAAATTATAATTAATGAAATTATATTATAGGACTTTCCTATATACATATTAATAAATATTATATGTATATACAAAGTATTATACAATCATATAAGGATATGCGTCCGATTAGAATATTTATTTATTCATACAAAATTTAGAATTTATATTTTTTTATTGATTTCTAAGTACAATTCTCTTAGTTTTTATTATTCATATTTTTAAATTTCATATATAGATATGAAATACAATTTGGAATAAATCAACTTAATTATATGAATTTTTTCTATAAATTTATCTAAATATGTACATGATTAGAGAATATATTAATCATACAAAATTTAAATTTAAATTTTGTATGTTATGAAATAGATACTTGACTAAATATATAAAAGTTCAGCTATATTATTATATTGTACATTTTAACATCTTTTTATTTTTTCTATTTTTATTTTAAATTCATAATAACAAAAATAAAATTTCGTGCAATGCATGGACAAAACACTATATTTAAAAAATACAATTTGATAAATATCATAAATTAATTAGTAAAATATCACTTATGTTTATAATAATTAAATAAAAAATAAATAATTCAACTATGTGAACCAATAATAATAATAATAATAGTTGGTAATATTATTGTTCAATATAATATTAAAAAAAATATTTTAATTGGTAACGTATATTCTATATTAATCTATATTTATATTCTTAATTAATTAATAGACACAAATCATCCTTTACAAGCTCCCGCCTAA